>NW_006921667.1:6542859-6560952 GCF_000298275.1 Orycteropus afer afer | reverse complement strand
GTACAACCATTGTGGAAAGCAGTATGGTGATTCCTTCAAAAGTTGGAATTAGAAATACCATTTGACCCAGCCATTCCTTTACTAGGTATATATACTAAAGAAGTGAGAGTCATGACAAGAACAGACATATGCACACCCATGTTCATTGCAGCACTATTTACAATAGCCAAAAGATGGAAACAACCTAAGTGTCTATCAACTGAGGAATGGATAACCAAACTATGGTATATACGCACAATGGAATACTATGCAAGACTAAAGAATAATGTTGAATCTGCGAAACACCGCATAACGTGGGTGAACTTGGTGGACATTATGTTTAGTGGAATAAGTCAACCACAGAAGGGCAAATATTGTATTAGTCCATTATTGTAAAAGTCAAGGAAAGGTTTATCTATGGAAGGAAATTTTCTTTGTTGGTTCCCAGGGGTGGGAGGATAGGGTAGGGAACACTTTAGATAGATAAAGATAAGTATTGATTTGGGTGAAGAGAAGGGCAATGTATCAAATATGAGTGATCAATATGGTGGCATTGAGGAAGAGAAAGACATAGAGAAGTACAAGGGAGGTATAGACAACAAAGATGAACCCTTTTGCACATACAGTTCTGCGTTGTCGGTGAAGGCAAACATGGGTATATGGGTGGATAGATGGGTGGGTAGATGGGTGGACAGGCTGAACTAGTACGTATGTCTATGAAGCGGGAAGTGTACCCAAGAACATGTATAGGGTTGGCAGACAACAGTCCTATAAGTTTATGTGTATGATCTGAATTCCCAGATGTATAGTAGAGCTGACAAGAGGCAAGGTGGTAAGTGTGACCACTGCTTGGTCACAGCCAGCTACCCAGAGGGACTGAGTAGTTGAACCTGTGGGCTCAGGACCATAGTCACAGAGGACATCAAGGTCAATTGGTATAACATACTACACAAAACACTGTTCCACCTCCTACTTGGGCAAGTAGTGACTGGGATCTTAAAAGCTTGCAAGCTGCCGTCTAGATGCAATGATGGGTCTCTCCTCATTCAGAGCAAAGAAGAATGAAGAAAACCAAAAATTCATGGATACAATCAGTCCTAACGACTGGTACACTATCCATTCTGCAGCCTATATGACTATGAGAGCAGAAGAACTAGATACTGCCCAGCTACCAACGTTAACAACTTGGAAGGGAATCTATGTAGGAGATCCTGGATAGAGAGGGAGAACAATGTGGACAAAACTCAAAATCATTTGGAGAAAAAAAAGGGGGGGGGGACCAAGTTTGCTGGTCCATTAGAGCCTGGTAGAACCACTGAGACTATGGCCCCTAACTGCCCATCAGGTCTGGAATTGAACCCAAACCTGTGGCTTCCAGCCAAGCAAAAGACAGGCATATAAGTTGAACATTTACCTGAGGAAGATACACTCCTTGGAGAGAACAATTATAGGAGAAAGAAGGGCTGCTTATTCACTGGGAGACAGCTCTGGGGGCAGGAGGGCATGGAGGGATGGATACAGGGAAGAGATAATTATCAGGAGGAAGTGGGAGGGGGGCTGTTGCATTGTGGTAAATTGTGGTCAACGTCATGAGACAAAGTGTATGTGACTGCTGTATGGAAAGTGAATTTGCTCTGTAAATCTTCACCCAAATCACAACAGAAGTAAATAAATAAATAAGAAAGACAAGAAGATAGGAACCAAGAAAAAGTAAGAGAAAAAAAATCCTAGAAACTGGGAAAGGAAAAAGAAACAAAATATAAATAAAATGGAAGAAAAAAAATAATCAGAAAACAAAAAAATAAAAAGAATACTGGGGCTTGGGGAAGGAGGGTGGGGCAGGGCACTCAGGCTCCATGACAGCACACAGACTGAGATGGAATCCCTGCTGGTCCAGAAGGTGGGTGAAGGCAGGGTATGGCTACACTTCCATTTATGAAGATGGTGTGGGATATAAGAGTGACAAGGGGAATATCTCACCTTTCCAGTTGTCAGTCTCCAGTGCAGTTGCCCATAGTGTCCTCAGCAAGTGAAGTCTATTCTTTGATCGCTTGTATCAGGATGCCACCACCACTTGGAAATATCCAAAATGGCCTCCCTGCTTGCAAATATTCAAAATGACTGTGCCCTCAGGACAGCTGAAAGTCCACAGCTCAGTTTGTCTCCTGATTTGCTGTTTTCCTTATTAGTTGTCAGCCACCAGTGCAGTTGTCCATGTAGTCCTTGATGAGCAGGTCCGAGTCTTAGGTTGCTGCTCATATTCTAATGCAATTTGTAAATACATTCAAACTGGCTGTGCGGTCAAGACAGCTGACGGTCCACAGCTCTGTTTGTCTCCTGATTCACTGTTTTCATTCAGGTTCTTCTACTAATTGGCATGTAATCCATTTCTTTATCCTTTGTTTCAAAGTTCAGGGCTCCAGCATTATCTTCTGTATCTGTGTCAACTGATTTCTCATTTCTTTGTTGAGGATTCAGGTAGCTTGTCTCCTATTTCACCATCTTGCCAACAGGGCGAGGCAACTCTGTAAAAATTTACAAACTTGGCAAGCCAGTGGGGGTTTCTGTGAGTTGGAATCAATTTGATGGCAGTGGGTTTTTATATCTCAAAAGAGATTGACTTAAGATCACCTTACACTTATCCTACCTCATTAACATAGACAACCCATTCCCAAATGGAATTATAACAACAGGCATTTTATTAGTATGCTTACTAGTTCTCTTAGGATTTTTTATTTGTCATTTCATGGCAATCTCAAATGTCATTAATGAAAATATTTAGTTGCCACACACATGGTATTGCCATGAGTTGGAACAACTCAAGGGTAACTGGTTTGGTGTTTTTTGTTTACCAGAATCCAGTACTTGCATTATGTGTGTATTTCCATTTGGACTGGTGCCATATGAACCCCCGAAGTGACAATGCTTACCTTTCTCAATTGCATATTCTCAATCTGAGAAATCTCAAGCAATTTTAGATATTCCGTAATAAAGTATTATTTTATTTTATTGGAAGTGCATTAAATATGTATAAGTATTTATTGAAAAGATTTTTTATAATATCATGATTTTGTAATAAGATATTCTTTAAACAAACAACTGGTTGTGTGATTTTGATATAGCAATACATGTTTTCTCAGCCAAACAGTGGTACTACCAGGTGATAAAGCAGCGGGATTCTTCTGTACTTTATGAGTGGCATCTTTTTCACATTGTTTGAAAGGAAAGAAAAGAAAATTGCTGTAAAATTAATTCCAACTCATTGACGTTACAGGACAGAGTTGAACTGCTCCATAGGTTTTCCAAAGCTGTACATCTTTACAGAAGAGTGTCAAATCTTTCTCCCATGAATTTGCTGGTGGGTTTGAAATACCAACCATTCAGTTAGCAGCTGAGCTCTACCACTGTGAACTAGAGTTCCCTATGCACATTGCTTAGCAACTCAAAATCCCAAACAAAGCTAGGTAATAAAGCATTATTGTAGCCTTTGTAACACAATAATGTCTGTGTAATCCTTTGGGGGGCAATTTTGTAGCAAATAATTTAGCAAAGTGAAAAGTTGAGTCTTAGAGTTCTAAACCAACCCTTTGCCTTTCTTCTGCTTTTGTTAAGTTTCCTAAATTGTTGGTGTTTGCTAGTGAACCTACCTTGTCCAGATCCCGGCCTCTGTCAATGCTAATGGTCAAGTTGTAGTCTAATTTTCTTCTTGCTTTTCAAAAACATAGTTTTGAATTTGTCAGTTCTAAATTTCTGGGCTGCAACTGGAAACTACACCCAAATTATGAGAGGAAAAAAACTCTAAATGTTATTTACACTTAAGTCTGAGCAGTTGCCAAGGGCCAAGAGAAAATAAATGACCAGGGAAATCAGCTATTTCCGAATGAGAAAATGTAATGGCTCCTTCTTTAAGTAGTTGAATTAATTAATGATGGTGAACAAAGACAAAGTTTTATCTGTATCTTTTCCTAATATCAACAGCTGAAACCAAAGAATTTTGCTAACTGTAAGAGACATCCATAAGGCTGGGTCTATAATGAATTGCCAAAGCTGACTAAAAAGAACCTCTTGGTATATAACAAAACCAAAAAACCCAAACTGCCTGATGTGGAGTTGATTCTGACTCATAGTAGAACTGCCCTATCAAGTTTCTAAGTTTCTACTGAAGCAGACTGCCACACCTTTCTTTTGTAGGGAGTGGGTTCAAATCACCTACCTTTCTGTTGGCAGGTAGCTGGTACTTTTAACAGAGTTATAAGTATATTTGAGAAAGCTCCACCAAAAGAGGTAGTTGGCTAAGGCTAGAGGTGTTGGAAAGATAATAAAGGCATACTGTGAAGCCACCTGTAGTAAATACACATTGCATTTTATTGAAGTGGTAGTTACTGGATAGACCTTCCTTCTCTTGGGGCCTTCATTAGTTTATTATCATGGAAATAAAATAATCTGAGCAAGGTGGCTTCCATTAATGGCTTCCACTAATAAACTGAGGAAGTTAAGTTCTGAGAATTAAAATTACAAGATGGAAAAACAATTATGGCTTATGATTGACAAATGTTAGTCTCAAGAATTCCTACTACCAAGAGAAAAAGAGAAAACAAAAAACACGGATGTCTTAGTTAACATACAGCCTCTTTAACACAAATACTATAAGTGGGTAACTTTAAAGAACAGAAATTTATTTTCTCATAGTTTGGAGGCTCAAAGTCCAAATTAGAACCTCAGTCATGTCAATTCTTTTCATTTCAACCAGACTCTGCCATTTTCACTCTAAGAAAGCCACTACAGAAAAAGAACAAAGAAGACAAGTTTAATTTCCAGGAAATGATTATACGACTCTTCCTGGTAATTAATGTCTAGAATGTGATCATAATGAAGTGTTGGTAAAATTTATAGTAAAGCCTCACTCTCCCTTTGAATTTCCAGGTTATGTTGAAAAAGGGCATGATGTTGTTGTTGTTGTTATATGCCATCGAGTCAGACTCAACTCATAGTGACCCCTCCTTGGGATTCCAAGGCAGTATCACTACAGAAGTAGATTGCCCCATCTTCCTTTCAAGGAGTAGCTGACGGGTTTGAACCGCCAGCCTTCTGGTCAGTAGTCAAGTGCCTTAGGCACTACGCTTCCAGAGCTCCCAGGGGCATGATAGAAGAAAGAAATTGATGGGGAGGAAAACATTATGAGGTTTGGCATTGTTTTTAACCATCACCAGTCTGCCAGTTTGTTGAACTGTGATGACTTCTATGTTGCTATGAGCTGGAAGCTGTGCCATTTCACCCAAATCACAATAAAAATTAAAAAAAAAATAGTAGCAACAGTGACCAGGAAAAAAAAAAAAAAAGTAAAGAGCTTTTATTGAGGTGTATGGGAAGCAATTTGCAAGTTGGGAATCTCAAAGTCCAGAGGATTTTGAACAAAGTGGAACCAAGGAAGTGATAGTTTAGAAAATTTATAAAGAAATACAAGGAAGGTACCACCTGGAACCTTTCTCAAGATGGCATCCTACTAACAGATTGTGTGCGCCAGATCCCTCTTTCAACAACGTTTTGAGAAACTCAGTAAGACAAATACAAATAATGATCCTGGAGTTATGAGCATCTAATGAAAAGATCAAGTATTAGATCCAGTGAAGGCAGGGAAATGGCGAGGAAAAAAAAGAAAAAAGGCAGCCAGCCAGCTAAGCCAAAGAGAAATCATTAGAAACACAAAGGAGGTCAAGGAGGAAAAGAAAAAAAACTTAATGGAACCCACAGGCATTAAAGACACAGTAGACAGAGCAAGAGGATTTCAAGGTGAGCTAAAGCTGTGTGAGTGGGTGAAGTTAGTGATGTGAAACAGATCAGGATTCCCTTAGCTTAAGCTGCCATGGAATCCAGGAGGGAATAAGGGAAAGGGGAGAGAAACTCTCTCTGAATAAACAAAATCACAAATGGGACCCATGTCAGTGGGCTCAAGTCCAAATCTTAGCAACACTTTAGGACAGAGTAGAACTAAGACCTGGGATTTCAGAGTTCATAGATCCTCACAGAGGATGGCTGTCCTTTCCCTTTTGGGGTGGCTGATGGGTTTGAACTCCAGAGTTTTGATTGATAGCCAGATGCCACCATCAGCAAACCTCTCCAAAGGGACACAGGTGCTGCATCACTGGCTAACCTATCTCACACTAAGCACAAAAAACAAGCTTTAGCCTTCTCTCCTGGAGGTCACTTCTTCTACCAGTCTTCTTTCTCCTACGTGGGTACTTGGTGAACCAGCAGATTCTACCTCAACAGTCAGATCCCAGGGCCACTGGCTGAACATAACTAGAAAAATACCTCCTTAATTACCTTACCCTCCCTTCATTTTTCTACTTTCCTCTTATCCAATTTTTCTTCCTTTCTTTTACCCTTGTACTTTCACTTTCACACAAATAACAATAAAAATTTAAAAAGAAAGAAAGAAAGAATAGTAGCAACAGTGACCGGGGGGGAAAAAAATGTAAAGAACTTTTATTGAGGGGTATGGCAAGCAATTTGCAAATTGGAAATCACAAATTCCAGAGAAGGCACTAAGTTACTCACTCAGTTATTGTACTTCCTTGTCTTCTTTCATTTTTATGAAACTTGGTGCACTTTTGTTTTCTCTCTGTTTTCCTATATTCCTTTTTCTTTTTTTCCTATTTCTTCCATCTATTTTAATCTATCTTTTTATGTCTGCTTCTTCTCCTTGGCTTCCTTTTTTCCTCACTCTCATTTTTTCCCCTGCCTCATCAAATGGGAGGAACATATTAGCCCTCCACTAGTCAGCCAAAGCTACTACACTGATGACCTTACCCAAGAGATGAGTAACACCAGTAGCTCCAGCACCACAATATCAATGACAGATGGTGGGCAACATCTGCTCATCCCAACAGCAACTCCTCTTCATGATGAAGAGAGATCTGTACCCACATCCCCACCAGTTACTCTACCAACACAGAAAAAAACTGGAGAATGATCCAGCACAGCTAAGCTAACAACCAAAGAACTACACCTGCCCTTCTGGTAAGATGACAGAATAGGCAGACAAGCTACACAGACCCTCTTCAACAAAGAAAAGAAAAACCAGTTGACAAAGATACAGATGATAATCCTGGGGCCCTGACCTTTGGGAGGAAGGATTAAATATCAACTAGAAGAAGAACCTGAATGAAAACAGTAAGCAAGGAGACAAACAGACCTGCAGACTGTCAGCTGTCCTGACATCAGGGACAGCCTGAATATTTCCAAGTGGTGTTAGGACCTGAGAATTAATCTAAAAATCAGCCCTGATCACCATGGGCTGCATGGACTACTGTATGGGTAGCTGATGAATGAAAAAGGGAAAAGCAAAGAAAGAGAGAAACTGAGCTGTGGACTTTCAGCTGTCTGGAGGGCATAGCCATTTTGAATGTTTATAAGCAGCAGACATTTTGGATATTTAAAGTGACAGCACTCATGCTCAGATTCCAGGGACATAAGAATAGGCTCTGCCTGCCAGAGACAGTACAGACATACGGGATGCTGACAGCTGGAAAGGAAAAAGGTGGTGAGTGCATAAGTGCCACCAACTAGCAAACAGAGGAGCACAGTACCTTGCTTACTCAGATACCACAAAACAAAACAAAGAAAATGAAAATCTTGGGCAAATCACTCAAAAAATCACAATGTCTCGAAGAAAATAGACCGTCACTTGGTTCCACACAAAGAACCAAGATGAAGCAGTAGAAACAAGGGACCAGAATACAGACCCAGAACACATCCATGAGGAAGAGGCAGCATTGGAACTCCCTGATAAAGAAAGAATTCAAAAGAATTACATTTAGGTACCTTCAATGGATTGAGAGACAGATCAAGGTAAACACTGACAAAATTGAGGAAAACACAGAGAAAACCCTAGAACAATTTCAAAAGACAATACAAGAACAGAATGACAAAATAAATGAAAAACTAGAAATGATACAGAATCTACACATAGAAATCCAGAAGATTAATACTAAATTCTTAGAAATAGAAAACACATTGAATGGGCAAAGGAGTAGAACTGAATCAATGGAAGACAGAAGTAACGAGATTGAAGAAAAATACCTGAATACTTCTTTGGAAAGGGATCAATCAGAAAAAAGATCAGAACAAAATGAAGAAAGCATAAGGTTCATATGGGATACCTTCAAAAGGAATAACCTACATGTAATTGAAATTCCAGAACAGGAAGAGAGAAATAAAACCACAGAGAAAATTGTCGAAGATTTGTTGGAAGAGAATTTCTCTGATATGGTGAAAGATGAGAATATATCCATTTAAGAAGTCCAATGAACCCCAAACAGCATAGACCCCAAAAGAAAATCACCAAGACATATCATCATCAAACTCACCAAAACCAAAAACAAAGAAAGAATCCTGAAAGCAGTATGGGAAAAATGAAGTTACCTACAAAGGGCAACCAATAAGACTAAGCTATGATTTCTCAGCAGAAACCATGCAAGCAAGAAAGCAATGGGATGGTATATATAAAATCCTGAAAGAAAAAAAATTCCAACTAAGAATTATATACCTGGCAAAATTGTCCCTCAATTATGATGGTGAAATTAGGACATTTCCAGATAAGCAGAAATTAAAGGAATTTGTTAAAACCAGACCAACTGTGGTGGTTATATTTGTGTGTCAACTTGGCTGGGCCTGGTTGAGTGGCTGGGCAGCTGGTGGTAGTTATTCTCCATGATGAGACTGGCAATCGACTCCATGGTGAGATCTACCATAAATGGGATGGCCTTAACAAACAGGAGTTTATTCTTACAATGTGGAAGCTTTAAGTCCAAGTTAAAAGTACCAGGCTGTAGGGCCTGAGTGAAAGACCCTCAACCTTGGAGTCCAGCTCTGCCTCCTGTTCCCAGCCCACTGGAGCTAGAGGCATTTCTTTACTCAGACAGCTGCTAGCTGCTGAGGCTGAGAAGCCCCAAGTTTGACAAGTAAAAAAAGCACAGTCCTGATGTTAACAAACCACACGGCACGCCATTAACTTAAGTCCATTGTAAGTCCCAAGGTTGGCAGAGCATAGCAGGCTGCTGAGCAATGGCACAGCTATATGCAGGGTCCAAGAATGCCATAGGCTAGAGACCATTCCCAAGGATTCTCCTTAAATACAGGAAGCAGACCACATCCTAAAGGCAGCTACTCAGCTGCTTGTGGTAAATCCCACCATGGAGTTGACTGCCAGTCTCATCATAGGGAATAACTACCACCAGCTGCCCAGCCACTCAACCAGGCCCAGCCAAGTTGACACACAAACATAACTACCACAAGCACAATATACATTCTTTTCCAGTGCACATGGAACATTTCCCAGGATAGACTATATGTTAGGCCAAAAAGAAAGCCTTAATAAATTTAAAAACATTGAAATACTGCAAAGCATCTTCTCAGATCACAACGCTATAAAATTAGAAATCAACAATAGGAAAATCAGTGGATAGAGAGCAAACACATGGAAAGTGAATAACACCCTCTTTGAAAATAACTGGGTAATAGAAGAAATAAAAAATGAAATTAAAAAATTATTCGAATCCGGACCAGGTTTGCTGGTCTGATAGAGCCTGGTGGAACCCCTGACACTATGGCTCCTAGCTGCCCTTCAGGTCTGGAATTGAACCCACTCCTGTGGCTTCCAGCCAAACAAAAGAAAGGCATATGAGTGAACATTTACATTAGGTAGGTACACTCTTTGGACAGATGAATCATGGAAGAATGGAAGGTTGCATATTCACAGGGATTTGGGGGGCAGGAGTGCATAGGAGGGAAGGAAACAGGGAACAGGTGGCTATGGGGAGGAAGTGGGAGGAGAGATGTTGCATTGTGGGAGATTGCAGTCAATGTCATGGGACAAAGTCTATGTGAACTGCTATACGGAAGATGAATTTGCTCTGTAAACTTTCACCAAACTCACAAACCAATTAAAAAAAAAAAGTTGGAAAGAAAGGAAAAAAGAATTTCTTGAATCAAATGAGAGTGATAACACAACATACCAAAATCTTTGGGACACTGCAAAAGAAGTGATGAGAGGCCAACTGATAGCAATAAATGCACTTATCAAAAAAGAATAGCCAAAATCAACACCTTAATCCAACATCCCCAACAATTAGGAAAAGAGTAACAAAAAAAGCCTATAGTCACCAGACCCCCCAAAAAAACAAAACTCACTGCTATCGAGTCAATTTTGACTCATAGTGACCCCCACTGCGTTTCTGAGCTGGAAATCTCTATATAAGTGGATCACCCCATCTTCCTTCCATGGAGCAGCTGGTGGATTTGAACCGCTGACTTTCTGGTCAGCAGCCACATGCCTTATCCACTATACCACCAGAGCTCCTACAGTCACCAGAAGAAAAGAAATAATAAAAATTTGAGCAGAAATAAATGGAACAGAAAACAGAAAGACAATAGAAAAAATCAACAAAACTGGAAGTTGGTTTTTTGAGAAGATTAATAAAATTGACAAACCATTGGCAAATTTCACAAAGAAAAAGAGTGAGAGAATACAAATAACACAAATAAGAAATGAATTGGGCAACGTCACAACAGAACCAACAGAAATTAAAAGGATAGTATCAGGATACTATGAAGAACGATATTCCAACAAATTTGAAAATCTAAAAGAAATGGACAGATTTCTAGAAACATCCTACTTAACTGAACCAACACAGATTGAGGTGGAAAATTTGAACAGACCCATAACAAAAGAAGAAATTGAACAGGTCACTAAAAAATTACCAACAACAACAACAAAAAGCCTTGGCCCAGACATTTTCACTGGAGAATTAAACTGAACATTCAGAGATGAACTGCCACCAATCCTGCTCAAACTATTCCAGAACATAGAAAAGGATGGAATCCTCCCAAATTCATTTTATGAAGAAAGCATAACCTTGATACCAAAACCACCAAAGACATCACTAAAAAAGGAAAACTACACACAAATATCTTTCATGAATATAGATGCAAAAATCTTCAACATAATACTAGCCAAAAGACTCCAACAATATATCAAGAAAATAATATATTATGACCAAGTGGGATTCATACCAGGTATGCAAGGATGGTTCAACATTAGAAAAACAGTGAATGTCATTCAACACATATATAAAACAAAGGAAAAGAACCACAGGATCATATCAATCAAGGCAGAAAAGGCATTTGATAAAATCCAACACCCATTCCTGACAAAAACTCTCAGAAAAGTAGGAATAGAAGGGAACTCTCTCAACAAAATAAAGGGTATATATGCACAACCAACAGCCCACATTATTTTTAATGGAGAGGCACTAAAACCATTCCCCTTGTGGACAGGAACTAGACTAGGATGCCCTGTATCACCACTTTTATTCAACATTGTATTGGAAATCCTAGCCAGGGAAATAAGGCAAGAAAGGGAAATCAAAGGCATCCAAATTGGTAAGGAAGAAGTAAAACGATCCCTATTTACTGATGATATGATCCTATAAATGAGCTCTGGTGGTGTAGTGCATAGAAAACCCAAGAGACTCAATAAAAAAAAAAAAAAAAAAAAACCTACTGGAACTAATTGAGAGATTCAGCACAGTGGCAGGATAAAAGATCAACATCCAAAAATCAGTTGGATTCCTCTACACCACCAAAGATATTGCTGAAAAGAAAATAATGCAATTACCATTTACAATAGCTACCAACAAAATAAAATACTTGGGAATAAATCTCACTAGGTGCCATGTCCAGCAAAACAGCACAGGTCACAAAATGAAGCGACATGAAAGGATTAATGGTTTTCTTTTTTATTTAAGGAACAGGGGTCAGGCGGACACCCTACATATTCTGCAAAAGCGACCCCTGATGCCTTTGTTCTACTTTATTTATGTTTGTACATGATTACATCATTAGTCTTGGAATGCATACAATCAGCTTACTCTCTACAGAGTTAAAGTTTTACTCCTCTACGTGCTCAAGGACAACAAGTAGTCATTAAAACAATCACAGAAGTCTCTTCAGGAATAAGGAGTGTAAAACGATAAATGTTTACTAGGACACAGTGACCCAAAGTATGAAACATCCCAATAAGATAAAAATATGGACTACTGGAATAGCATCTACTTTTCATACTTGATGTTTTGCCAATTAAACATTTAACAGTGAGAGAGACCTTGCATTTCTTACAACCACAAGAGAAGCCTCGCCATCTCTTAACGGTAATTAGAACATGTGCCTTGCAATCATCTTCTTTTGGGGGTCTTTTTCTTGGTCTCCAACACTTTCTTTTTATTTATTTATTTATTTTTAATGCAGTAGATGTACCTCAGGTGTCAAAGACTGAATTACTTGACATATTTTGTCAAATATTAGTTTTGGAACCCAAAGAATAACAAATAAAACAATTTAAAACATTATAACATATGGTAAAAGGTGGTATAGAAATGTAGGAATACTTTTCAAAGGGTTAAATTTCTTAAATTCACTAAGTATAGTGCTTGCAACTTGATTTGGATTGCTAAAGGGGCAGGGAGGCCACATCTTCTGACCTCCTCTAGCCACACAAGAGGAAAACAGAATCACTATCAGTAGCCCAAGGCCCATTCCTCTGAAGCCAGACATGTTACCTCCCTCCAGCCCTTTCACCAACACTGACACCAACCATTCCTCCTGAAGCACTCACCACCTTTCTGCAGAGTCTTATGATTCACTGCAGTGGCCACGTAGAACTCACAGATTATGGGGTTCATTAGGGAAGCACCAGGCTACAATTCAAGTTCAGGAAAAACTCTGTCTCTCTCAGCCCGCCGTCTCTCAGCCAACAGTCTCTCACAGTCTCTCTCCCAGCAGTGCATGTCCCTTGGTGTCTCTCTCAGCAATGCGTGTCTCTTGAGTCTCTTTCCCAGCAACGTGTGTCTCTCAGGAGTGTATGTCTCTTTCAGCAGCACATCCTTCTTGGCCAACAGTCAGAGAAAGAGTTCTGCCTCTAGAAGGCCTCCTTTTGAGCCTGGCAGAGTGGCCAAATTAGCCAATCATAGCACCAGAATTCTAAGCACCTGAGAGAGAGTGACCTTCCCAGGACATTGTTTTGTGCCACTCCCAACAGAAATACTCCAGGTGGACAACTTCAGCAATCAGGAGCTCCTCAGTTGCTCATAGAAAATCCCACCTTGGAGTTTACAAAGACTTATGGCTAGAAAAGCCATACCAGGTAATTTCCTACACCGCAGGCCACCCCCTGGCTTTTCTAGCCATTATACCTTTTATACTTCAAAAGTTAACATCCCCTTCACCATCAGTTTAAGAGTAACTACACCCATGAAAGCGTGTAAGCCAGCCACTTCATGCCTTTATCTCCCCCCATTTTAAATAGCCAATTTCTAATTTGCCCATCCCTATCACACAAGTACTCTGAGGAAACAAGCATGGTCCTTTCTGGAGAATCTTCTGTTCTGCTTGCAAACTTCAGGCATCTGGATCCATAAACACCCAAACCAAAGTCCAGCCCAGCTCAAGCCATCAAATTGAAGCAACTTAACACCAGCTCAGTGTTAAACATCTTCCTCTTCATTTGGTTGGGTTCTGGTCAGCTCAGCCCTAGCCATCCCAGCTAGGTCATGGGTACCAGCTCCCAAGTTTGGAAGTCACACTCTTCCCTTCACTTCAGACCAGCCAGCACCTTCTCTCACACCTTCAGTCCTCCCTGCCTAGGTTAGAGTGTACCCATTTATTCTTTGCTGCACTTCCCCCATTTCCACTCAGGTGGACCCAGGTGGTCACAAGCGAGTAACATACAAGTTTACTACTCACTGGCTTCCTTTAACTTTCAGTCCTGGAAGGGGTTTCTCTCATGGACCATGACTTTCCTGTCTCAATGCACCCAAAATCAGTTTGCTTGCTTGAAATTCAAAGAGCCAGTCATTATTTTTTTCCTCTTCAGGTCCTTTTTCAAATACAAATCTTCTATTCCCTCAGTAGTACTGGGTGAGACTCAGATTTTCTACCTAAGCCCTCTACAATCTACACACAGGGTTTGAAACAAAAGTCTGTGTTTCTTCTGGGCAAATTCTACTGCCCCTTTTAACATATCCAATCAAGTGTTGGCTAAAAGTGGACTTACACACTCTCTGTTATCTACATACCCCATAATCATTTCTAATGTACAATCAGGTAAGAGAACATTCAATAGCCATAGTACATTCAGATAAACACATAATCCAAAACACATAATCCTTTTAAAGACATTCCAGGTTCATCTCTTCACCTTGATTACCATCCCATTCTATGCATATGGCCTTGTGCCTTTGGCTGGGTGTAACCAAAAGCCCTAGCCTCTGGATCAATTATCTCCTCCTTCTAATGCAGTTTTAGCCAGCATATACCAATCACAAGCCAGCATATACAAAACTTCTTGAGCAATGGTGTCTATTAAGGTTTTTACCTTATTCTGTTGCCCATAGGTAGGAGCAGCTTGTTTCAAATCTTTGAGAGTTTTAAAAGAAAATGCTTTAAGTCCTCACATAGGTTGATTAGTCTGCTGATCCTGTTAAGGGAAAAACATGTTTTAATTCTAATGGAATGTCCTTATCCATGGCCCTCACCTTTTGCACCATAGCTTGTATAGGTGATAAAGGAGGCACGGTGAATGATAAACAGTTAATTTGCTTCCCTGAGGAAGGGAAAAGGTTAAAAGGTGGAGGAGAGCAAGTGCTGGCAGGCAGGGTTGCAGCTGAAACAGTCAGATTTAAAAATGGATTTCAAAAAGGTTTTGCCTGACTTAAAAATGGACTTAAGGAAGGATATAACTTCTCTTCTTTAACTTCTGAGGGTTCAGTTTCTAACTTCTGTTTAACTATTTCTTCTTATAATTTTAACTCTTCTAATTTTGAATCTGTATCTCCATTTTTATCTTTCCCTACTTTAGCATCTATGCCCACACTTATTTCTTTATCTAATTCTAAACACGGTTTTAAAATACTCCACATAGAAAAAAAAAAAAAAACATGCTCTGGAAAACCCTCTGGCCCACATTCTTTTAAATGCTCATTCATTTGTTGACCAATAGTCTTCCAAACTGTTAAATCAATGGTTCCTTCAGAGGAAACCAAGGGCAACAATAATGTACTTGTTGCAAAAATTCCTCTAACTCTTTTTCAGACACTGAAAAACCTCTAGCTTGAAATAATGTTTTAAGAACAAAAATATAACCATCTCTCTCATGAGATGCTGAATTCCCCATGTCAGCCTGGCTTAAAAAAGATTTATTTAATTCACCCACACTCACACTTTTTCTGTTACAGAGCTCCACTTTCCTTCAAGTGGGGTGTTCTCTCGAGTACTGCTGCTGCTCACTCCAGGTCCCTGTTTGGGTGCCAAGTGCCACATCTGGCAAAACCACACAGGTCACGAAATGAAGCGACATGAAAGGATGAACAGTTTTCATTTTTATTTAAGGAATGGGGGCCAGGTGGGTGCCCTGAATATTCTGCAAGAGAGACCCCTGATGCCTTTGTTCTATTTTATTTATATGTTTGTACATGATTACATCATTAGTCTTGGAATCCATAAAATCAGCTTACTCTCTACAGAGTTAAAGGTTTACTCCTCTAGTGCTCAAGGACAACAGGTGGTCATTAAGACAATCACAGAAGTCTCCTCAGGAATAAAGAGTGTAAAACGATAAATTTTCACTAGGACACAATGACCCAAATTATGAAACATCCCAATAAGATAAAAACATGGACTACTGGAATAACATCTACTTTTAATACTTGATGTTTTGACAATTAAGCATTTAACAGTGAGAGAGACCTTGCCATCTCTTACAACCACAAAAGAGGCCTCACCATCTCTTAACTGTAATTAGAACACGTGCCTTGCAATCATGTTCTTTTGGAGTCTTTGTCTTGGTCTCCAACAACTAGGGACACAAAAGATCTATGTAAAGAAAATCACAAAACACTACTTGAAGAAAACATAAGAGACCTACATAAATGGAAGAACGTAGCATGCTCATTGATAGGAAGATTGAACATTGTGAAAATGTCAATTCTACCCAAAGCAATCTATACATTCAATGTAATCCCAATCCACATCCCAACAGCATTCTTTAAGTATATAGAAAAACCAATCACCAATTTTATATAGAAAGGAAAGAGACCTCAGATAAGCAAAGCACTGTTTAAGAAGAAGAACAAAGTAGGAGGTCTCACACTCCCAGATCTCAAAATATACTATACAACCACAGTAGTCAAAATTCCCTGGTATTGGTACAATGACAGACACATAGACCAAAGGTATAGAATTGAAAACCCAGAAATAGATCCATCAACCTATGGTCAGCTGATATTTGACAAGGAGCTGAATTCCTTGGGGGAGCTGAATTACATGGAGAAGAGATGGTCTCTTTAACAAATGGTGCTGGCAAAACTGATATCCATTTGTGGGAAAATGAAACAAGATCCATACCTCACACCATACACAAAAAACTAACTCCAGATGGATCAAAGATTTAAATGTGAAACTTAAACTATAAAGTTCCTCAAGGAAAAATTAGGGGCAAATTTAGGGGCCCTAATATATGGCATAGGAGCTCTGGTAGCATAGTGTCTAAGGCACTTGACTGCTAACCAGAAGGCTGGTGGTTCAAACCCACCAGCCACTCCTCAGAAGAAAGACTGGGCAATCTACTTCCATAGTAATAGTGCCTCAGAAACCCAAGGAGGGGTTGCTATGAGTCAGGTCCAACTCCATGGCAAATAACAACAAAAATGTATGGCATAAATAGACTGTGAAGCATAACCCAAAATGCACAAACAGCAGAAGATAAACTAGATGAATGGGACCTTCTAAAAATTAAGTTTTTATGTGCTTCAAAAGACTTCTCCAAAAGAGTAAAAAGAGAACCTCTAGATTGGGAAAAAATATTCAGCAATGAAGTATCTGACAATGGACTTATCTCTAAAATTTACAGAAAATTCCAACACCTCAACACCAAAAATACAAACAATCCAATTTAAAAATAGGCAGAAGACATGAATAGACACTTCACCAAAGAGGATAGTCAGGCAGCCAACAAACACATGAAGAAATATTCACAATCACTAGCCATTTGAGAGATGCAAACCAAAACAACAAGGAGATACCATCTTGCCCCAACACTAGTAGTAACATTGACAAGACAGAAAATAACAAATGCTGGCAAGGATGCAGAGAGATTGGGACTGTCATACACTGCTGGTGGGACTGTAAAATGATACAACCACTGTGGAAAGCAGTATGGCAATTTCTTAAAATGTTGGAATTAGAAATACCATTTGATCCAGGAATTCCATTGCTAGGTATATATCCTGAAAAAGTGAGAGCCAGGGTAAGTGGATATATGCACACCCAAGTTCATCATAGCACTATTTACAATAGCAAAAAGATGGAAACAACCTAGGTGCCCATAAACAGAAGAATGGATAACCAAGTCATGGTACATAAACACAATGGAATACTATGCAATACTAAAGAATAATGTAGAATCAGCAAAACACCACATAATATGGATGAACTTGGAGGACATTTTGCTGAGTGAAATAAGTCAATCACAGAAGGACAAATATTGTATTTGTTCATTATTGTAAAATAATGGTTACCAGGGTGGGGGGGAAGGGAGCAAACACTGCAAAAAATAAAATTAAAAACTAAATAAAAAAGAAGTACACTTGCTCCACACTTCCAGATATATCAAAACATAAAACCAGGGTGAAACAAATCTGTATATAACTAACAAATAAAGACAACAACTTCAAAATGTCTAGGGAGAACAGAGAACTTCGAATCAAGCAACAACAACAAGAAAAAAAAACAGGACAAGATAGTAGAAACAATAGTCCCAACTAAAGAACTAGGAAATCTCCCTGAGGAAGTACAAGTAATAAAGCTATCTTATAAGAAATTCAGGGTTACAGCCCCAGGGTTACAGGTGAGGAGAGACAACTCAGGGACACCCAAAGTAGCAGGCAGGAAGAGCAGGAGAAAGGGGATTAAAAGCCAGGAAGCCAGAGAGAAGAGCAATCAGCCAAAGGGATTAGGTGAGGAGAGGAAACTCAGGCCCGCTCAGAGTAGCAGGCCAGAAGA
>NW_006921667.1:6535286-6538879 GCF_000298275.1 Orycteropus afer afer | reverse complement strand
TGTGTGTGTATATATATACACATATGTATATATGTGTATGTGTGTGTATGTATGTATGTATGTATGTGTGTGTGTGTGTGTGTGTGTGTATATATATATATATATATGACTGTGGTAGTTAAGGTTATGTGTCAACTTGGCTGGGCCTGGTTTTGAGCAACTGGATATAGTTATTCCCTATCATGTGATTGGTAATCAACTCCATGATTGAATCTACTGGAGCAGCTGAGTGGCTGCCTTAGGGATTTTCTCTGTTTCCATTGTATAAGAGGAAGCTTTGAGAAACGTCTCTGCAGTTTTTTGGCATGCCTGTACTCTGCATGTAGCTGAGCCTTTATTTACCAACCTGTCATGTTTCCTCGGGATTGTTTCTGGACTTGAACTAGTGTCCTGCCGTGTTGTTTGGTCATATTGGGACTGTGCCACTTTATTTGTCAACCTTGGGCTTATTAGCCTTAGCAGCCAGCAGTTGCCTGAGTGAAGAGACACCTCTAGCTCCAGTGGGCTGGGAGCAAGAAGCAGAGCTGAAGCCTAAAGTTGAGGGGCTTTCACCCATCCCCTAGAGCTGGCATTTTGAATTTGGACTTCTAGCCCCCTAACCTCCAAGAGGATAAACTACTGTTTGTTAAAGACATCCATTTCTGGCATTTCTATTAGAGTGACACTAGAGGTCCAAAACAAGGGCCCTCCACGAGCTCAAGGAAACCACAAACAGAAGCATTGAAAAGAAAGACAATACCCCTGAAGAATTCAGGAAAACTATTCAAGACCAAAATGACAAAATAAATACACAATTGGAAATCACACAAAAACAGCAATTAGAAATCCAGAGGATGTACACTAAAATGACAGAGATAGATAACACATTGGAAAGACAAAAGAGTAGACTTGAAATTGTTGAAGAATGCATTTTCCAGCTAGACACAAATCCCTTGATGCCAGCTCCTATGAGGAAAATTCAGAACAAACATTTAAGAGAAATGAAGAAAGTCTGAGAGTTATACACTATGACATGAAAAGAAATAACATACGCCTGATTGGAATTCCATCCAGAAAAAGAGGAGGAAAAAAAAAAAAAAACACTGAGACAATTGTCAAAGGCTTGCTAACAGATCATTTCCCCCATATCATGAAAGAAGAAAAGAGCCATCCAACAAGCTCAACAGACCCCATACAAGATAGAATCTGAGAAAAAGTCACCAACACTTATCATTGTCAAACTTTCCAAAACCAAAGACAAAGAAAGAATCTTGAGAGCAGCTCAGGAAAACCAAAATGTTACCTACAATGGGCAACCAATAAGACTAAGCTCTGATTTCTCAGCAGAAACCATGCAGGCAAAAAGGCAATGAAATAGAATATACAAAACCTTGAAGGAAATGAATTGCCAGTCAATAATTGAATATCCAGCCAAACTGTCCCTCAGATATGAGGGTAAAACTAAAACATTCCAAGAAGAACAGAAATTAAGGGAATGTGTGAAAAACAAACAAACCCTACAAGAAATGCCAAAGGGAGTCCTTTGAACAGAAAACCTACAACACAGAAGAACAAATTTAAAATCAAGACACTTGACACCACCACCTGGAAACCAACCCAGAAAAAATTTCAAAATAAGGTCACCAAAAAATGTAAATAGAGAAATAGAGGAGTCAATTTATAAATGACACAAACAGCAAAGCAACTAGAGGGAATAAATGTTATAATTACAAAACTTCCAAATGGAAGTCAGGACAATGTCTTTATATAACAGACTGTTCCAAATTTAGGGAGATAAGAATTTACTTCAGGGTAACCACAAAGAAAATGAACAATCTTTTTAACCAAACTAAGAAAGAAGAAAACTACAACAGCTTACTAAACACAAAACCAACAATAATGAAGAAAAGAGAAAAAAATACTTGATTAAAAAAACAAAGCACATAAAAATATTTGGAACAAAGAAATCACCAACAACACAAACACAGTACAATACAGCAATAAATCATACCTGTTATTAATCACACAGAATGTGAATGGAGTAAATGCACCAGTCAAGAGAAAGAGAGTGGCAGATTGGATAAGAAAAGAAGAGCCATGAATATGCTGCCTACAAGAGACCTACCTTAAACACAAAGATAAAAATAAATTAAACACCAAGGGATGGGGGGGAAAAAATATATATATATAAAGGTAATGTTGTTGTTGTTATGCATCATTGAGTCGGACCCAAAAAATAGACTTCAAGTTGAAAATGAGCATAATGGATAAAGAAGGTCATTTTATGGTTTTAAAAGGGTCAATTCACCAATCGGACATTACCATAATAAATATCTATGCACCCAATGAAAGGGCTCCAAAATACATAAAACAAACATTAACTGAACTGTAAGGAAAAATAGACAGTTCTACAATAGCAGTAGGAGACTTTAACATACCACTTTTGATGAAGGACAAAACAAGAAAAAAACTAGAAAAAAACTCAACAAAGATAAAGATCTCAGTAATACAACCAAGCAACTCGGTCTCATAGACATATAAAGAGCACTCCATCCAACAAATGCACAATACACATTCTTCTCCAGTGCACATGGATCATTCTCCAGAACAGACTATATGACAGGACACAGAACAAGGCTTAATAAATTGAAAAAACATTGAAATACTATAAAGCATCTTCTCAGATCGCAATGTTATAAAATTATAAATCAATAATAGGAAGACCAAGGGAAAAAAATAAAATATGTGGAAACTGAATAATACACTGCTCAAAAACTACTGGGTAATAGGAAAAATAAAGTGTGAAAAAAATCCTAGAAACATATGAGAATGAAAATACAACTTACTAAATTCTTTGGGGTACAGAAAATGCAGTACTCAGGTCAATTTATAGCAATAAATGCACAGATCAAAAGAGAAGAAAGAATCAGAATCAACACTTTACCTCAACAATTCCAACAATTACAAAAAGAGCAAGAAAAGAAACCTACAGTACCCAGAAGAAAGGAAATAATAAAAATCAGAGAAGGAAAAAAATGAAGCAGAAAAGAAAAAAAAAAGAGAGAAGATCAACAAGAGTAGAAGCTAGCTCTTTGAAAAGCTTAACAAAATCAGCAACTCCTGGCAAATTTAACAAAAGAAAAGAAAGAGAAGATGCAAATAACACAAATAATAAATGAAATGGGTAACATCACAACAGAAATATAAAAGATAATAACAGAATATTAGGAAGAACTGTACTCCAACAGATTTGAAAACCTAGAGGAGATGGACAAATTTCCATAAACACAAGACCTACCTAAATTAACCCAATCTGAGATAGAATACTCGAAGAGACCTATAACAAAAGAAGAAATAGAGCAAATCATAAAAAAATCTATGCACGCAAAAAATGTCCTGGCCCAGACAGCTTCACTGGGAATTCTATCAAAGATTCAGAGAAGACCTGACACCTTTACTACTTGTAGTATCTCTGTTATAGCAGCACTAGAGAGCCAAAAGGAGCTCTGGTAGCATAGTGCCTAAGGCACTTGACTGCTAACCAGAAGGCTGGCAGTTCAAACCCACCAGCCATTCCTCAGAAGGAAGATGGGGCAATCTACTTTCGTAGTGAT
>NW_006921667.1:6534554-6535064 GCF_000298275.1 Orycteropus afer afer | reverse complement strand
ACCCACCAGCCACTCCTCGGAAGGAAGGTTGGGCAATCCTACTTCCGTAGTGATACTGCCTCGGAGACCCAAGGAGGGGTCGCTATGAGTCGGGGGCAACTCGACAGCAAACAACAACTACCACTGAATCAATTTGACTCATAGCAACCCCCGTTGGATTCCTGAGGTGGTAAATCTTTAAGGAAGCAGATTGCCCCATGTACCTTCCACAGTGTGGCTGGGGGGGGGGGTTTGAACTGCCAGCCTTTTGGTTAGCAATCAAATGCCTTAGGCACTACACTATCAGAGCTCCATAAGAAACTACAACAGACCTATATTAATGGAAGATGTTCATGGATTGTAAAAATGTCAATACTACCCAAAGCAATCTATACATTCAATGCATTCCCAACCCAGATTCCATCAACACTTTTTAAGGACATAGAAAAATCAGTCACTAACTTCATATGGAAAAGAAAAAGACCACAGATAAGCTAAGCACTGCTGAAGAAGAAAAACAAAGTAGGAGGT
>NW_006921667.1:6528443-6534114 GCF_000298275.1 Orycteropus afer afer | reverse complement strand
AGACCACATACCCAAAGGCAGCTACTCAGCTGCTCCCAGTAGATTCCACCATGGAGTTGATTACCAGTCTCATCATGGGGAATACTACATCCAGCTGTCCAGCCACTGAACCAGGCCTAGCCAAGTTGACATACAAACATAACCATCACATACTCCCGATCTCAAAAACCACTAGATAGCCATAGTAGTCAAAACAGCATGATATTGGTACAATGACAGACAAACAGACCAGTGGAACAGAATCAAGAACCCAGAAATAGACCATTCCATCTATGGACAGCTCATCTTTGAAAAAGGGCCAAACCTTTTTAATGGGGGATAGATAGCCTCTTCACTGGTGCTGGCAAAATTGGATATCCACTTGCAGAAAAATGAAACAAGATCCACACATCACACCATACACAAAACAAACTCAAGATGGAGCAAAGACTTAAAATTAAAACCCAAACCATAAAGTTCATCAACGATAAAATAGGGGCAAACCTGTTGTTATTGTTGTTGTTGTTATGTGCTGTAGAGTCGTCTCTGACTCAAAGTGACCTTATTATGTACAACAGATTTAAACACTGCCTGATCCTTGGCCAGCATCATGATCCCTACTATACCTGAGCTCATCACTGCACCCACAGTGTCAATCCATCTTGTTGAGGACCTATCTCTTTTTCATTGACCCTCTACTTTACCAAGCATGACATTCTTCTCCAGAGAATGGTCCCTTCTGACAATATGACCAAAGTAGGTAAGACAAAGTCTGGCCATTCTTGCTTCCAAGGAACACTCCAGCTGCACTTCTTCCAGGATAGATTTGTTAGTTCTTTTAGCAGTCCACAGTACTTTCAGCATTCTTCACCAACACCACAACTCAAAAGCATCAACTCTTCGGTCTTCCTTACTCATTATCCAGCTCACACATTCATTTGAGGTGATTGAAAATACCATGGCTTGGGTTAGGTGCATCTTAGTCTTCAAGGAGATATCTTTGCTCTTCAGCACTTGACAGAGGACTTTTGCAACGGATTTGCCCAATGCAATATGTCTTTTGATGCCTGGACTGCTGTTTCCATTGGTGTTGATTATAGAACCAAACAATAGGAAATCCTGGACACCTTCAATCTTTTCTCCATTTATCATGATGCTGCTTATTGGTCCATTTTTGAATATTTTTTTCTCTTTATATTGAGGTAATAATCAAACCCATCAGCCACTCCTTGGAAGGAAGGTTGGGCAATCTACTTCTGTAATGATACCGTCTTGGAAACCCAAGGAGGGGTCGCTATGAGTCAAGTCTGACTCGATGGCACATAACAACAACAATCCACACTGCAGACTGAAGTCTTTAATCTTCATCCTCACTTTCAGCAAGCAAAGTTGTGCCATCTGCATATCACAGGGTGTTAATGAGCCTTCCTCCAATCCTGATGCCACGCTCTTCTTCATACAGTCCGGTTCAATTATCTGCTCAGCATACAGATTAAATAAGTGTGTGAAAGGATACAACCCTGACACACTCCCTTCCTGGTTTTAAACCATGCAGTATCCCCTTGTTCTGTTTGAAAGACAGCTTCCTGGTCCATGTACAGGTTACTCATGAGTACAATGAAGTGTTCTGGGATTCCCATTCTTCCCAATGTTATCCACAATTTGTTATGATCCACACAATCTAATGCTTTTGCATAGTCAATAAAATACAAGTAAACACCATTCTGGTATTCTTTGGTTTGAGCCAAGATCCATCTGACATCAGCTATGATATCTCTTGCTCCACATCCCCTTCTGAATTCAGCTGTATTTCTGGAAGTTCTCTGTCAACACATTGCTGCAACCATTTTTGAATTATCTTTAGCAAGATTTTACTTGAGTGAGATATTAAGGACATTGTTTGATAATTTCCACATTCTGTGGGATCACCTTTCTTTGGAATTGGTACAAATATGGATCACTTCCAGTCAGTTGGCCAGGTAGCTGTCCTCCAAATCTCTTGGCTTAGCCGAGTGAGTGCCTCCAGTGCAGCATCTGTTTGCTGAAACATCCAAATTGGTATTCTGTCAATTCCTAGAGCCTTGTTCTCCACCAGTTCCTTCAGTGCAGCTTTGACTTTGGTTCTTGCTCATATGCCACCTCCTGAAATGGATCATCATCTACCGATTCCTTTTTGTATAGTGATTCTGTGTATTCCATCCATATTCTGTTGGTGTTTCCTGCATCATTCAACATATCGCCCATAGAATCTTTCAATATTGCAATTCCAGGCTTAAATTTTTCCCTCAGTTCTTTGCGCTTGAGAAATGCTGAGCATGTTCTTCCCTTTTCGTTATTTAACTCCAGGTCTCTGCACATTTCATTATAATAATTGACTTTGTCTTCTCAAGCTGCTCTTTGAAATCTTCTGTTCAGCTCTTTCATCTTGTCATTTCTTCCATTTGCTTTAGCTACTCTCCATTCAAGGGCAAGTTTCAGAGTCTTTTCTGACATCCATTTTGGTCTTTTCTTTCTTTCCTGTCTTTTTGATGACCTTTTGCTTTCTTCATGGGTGATGTTCTTGATGTCATCCCACAATTTCTCTGGTTTTCAGTCATTGGTGTTCAGTGCATCAAGTCTATTCTTTAGATGGTCTCTAAATTGAGGAGGGATATTATCAAGGTCATATTTTGGCTCTTGTGGACTTCTCTTAATTGTCTTCTGCTTCAAGTAGAACTTGCATATGAGAAGTTGATGGTCTGTTCCACAATCAGCTCCTGGCCTTGTTTTGGCTGAAGATATTGAGCTTCTCCATCACCTCTTACCACAGATGTAGTCAATTTGATTCCTGTGTACTCCATCTGGTGAAGTCCATGTATATAGCCACTGTCTGTGTTGTTGAAAAAGTTATTTGCAATTAATAAATCATTGGTCTTGCTAAATTCTATCATACAATCTCCAGCATTATTTCTATCATCAATGCCATAATTTTCAACTACTGGTGATTCTTCTTTGTTTTCAACTTTTGCAAATCCAATCACCAGTGATAATTAACACATCTTCAATGCATGTTCCGTCAATTTCAGACTGCAGCAGTTGGTAAAAATCTTCAATTTCCTCATCTTTGGCTTTGGTGGTTGGTGTGTAAATTTGAATAATAATAGCATTAATTGTTCTTCCTTGTAGACCTATGGATATTATCCTATCACTGACAGCATTATACTTCAGGATAGATTCTTTGTGATGATAAATGCCATGCCATTCTTCTTCAATTTGTCATTCCCAGCATAGTAGATCATATGATCATCTGATTCAAAATGGCCAAAACCAGTCTATTTCAGCTCACTAATGCCTCATTTCCATTTCATTTTTCACAACTTCCAGTTTTCCTAGATTCATACTTCATACATTCCATGTTCCAATTATTAATGGATGTTGCAGCTCTGTCTTCTCATCTTGAGACATGCCACATCAGCAAATGGAGAACCTGAAAGCTTTACTCTATCCACATCATTAAGGGCAGCTCTATTCTGAGGGGGCAGCTCTTCTCCAGTCATATTTTGAGTGCCTTCTGACCTCAGGGGCTCATTTTCTGGCACTATATCGCACAATGTTTCAGGACTATTCATGAAGTTTTCCACCAATATATCAGATAGTGTTTCACCACTATTCATAAGGTTTTCATTGGCCAATTCTTTGAGAAGTGGATGGTCCCTTCCTTCTTCTGAGTCTGTCTTAGTCTGGAAGATCCGATGAAACTTGTCCACCATGGGCAAGTAACCTTGCTGGCATTTGAAACAGCTATGGCATAGCCTCCAGCCTCACAGCAACACTCAAGCTACCACAGTATGACAAACTGACAGACAAGTTTGTTTTCCTTAGTTGTTCCAAACTGTTCCACTCATTTTCTGGAACTTACCTGGCCTGCCCTCGGGATGCTCCACACAAACAAACACCAGCCTTTCACTGCTCCCAAGCCTGGATTACTATGCTCTGCCCTCAGAGTGCTTGCTCCACACAAGCTATCACCTGTCTTCTGCCTTCTGCTGCTCCTGGGGCTGGCTTACTGCGGCCTGCCTCCAGGGTGTTTGCTCCATGCATGGAAACACACACCTTCCACCTTCTGCAAATCTAGGGGCCCTAATCTATGTCATAAATACACTATCAAGCATAACTTAAAATGCACAAGCAGTGGACCAAAAGCTAGAGGCTGGGATCTTTTAAAACTTAAATTCTTATATGCATCGAAAGACTTCTATGTAAAAGTATCAAAATAGAACCTACAGTTTTGGAAAAATATTTGGCTCTGACATATCTGACATGGGACTTATCTCTAAAATTTACAGAAAACTTCAACACAACAACACCAAAAAAACAATCCAACTCAAAAATGAGCAAAAGACATGAATAGACAGTTCACTACAGAAGATATACAGGTGGCCAACCAACACATGAGGAAATGCGCACAATCATCAGCCATTGGAAAGATGCAAATCAAAATAACAATGAGACATTATCTAACTCCAGCAACAACAGCAAAGTTCAACAAGACAGAAAATAACAAACACTGGTGAAGCTGTGGAGAGATTGGAACACTGTTGGTGGGACTGTAAAATGTACAGCCACTGTGGGAATGGTATGGTGTTTCCTTAAAAAATTGAAAATAGAAATACCATTTGTTCTGGTTACCTAGTGCTGCTCTGACAGGAATCTACCACAAATGGGATGGCCTTGACAAACAGGAGTTTATTCTTACAATTTGGAGCCTTTAAATCTGAGTTCCAAATGCCAGGCTCTAGGGGCTGGGTGAAAACCCCTCAGCTTTTGGCTTCAGCTCTGCCTCCTGGTCCTGGCCCACTGGAGCTAGGAGATTTTCTTCACTCAAGACAGCTGCTGGCTGCTGAGGCTGACAAGTCCAAGGTTGACAAGTAAAAAGGCACAGTCTTGATGTTACAAAACAACAAGGCAGGCCATCCATTCAAGTCCATTCAAAGTCCCAAGGTTGGCAGAGCATGGCAGGCTACTGAACGACAACATGGCTACATGCAGTGTTTGAGTGTGTCATAAACTAGAGACTATTCCCAAAGCTGTTTCTTATATACAGGAAGCAGACCACATACCCAAATGCAGCTAATCAGCTGTTCACAGTAGATTCCACCATGGAGTTGATTACCAGTCTCATCACGGAGAATACTACATCCAGCTTCCCAGCCACTCACCCAGACCTAGCCAAGTTAACACACAAACTTAACCACCACACCATTTGATCCATAAATTCCATTACTGGAAATATATCCTAAAGAGGTGAGATCCAGGACACGATTAGCTATATGCACACCCATGTTCATTACAGCTCCCCACTATAGTTGTTGTTGTTGTTAGGTGCCATCAAGTCATTTCCAACTCATAGTGACCCCATGCACAGCAGAACAAAACACTGACCGATCCCGCGCCAGCCCCACGATCCCTGCTATACTTGAGCCCATCATCGCAGCCACTGTGTCAATCCATCTCGTTGAAGGCCTCCCCCTCTTTCATTGACCCTCCACCATGCCAAGTATGACATCCTTCTCCAAGGAATGGTCCCTTCTGACAACATGACAAAAATAGGTGAGATGAAGTCTGGCCATTCTCGCTTCTAAGGAGCATTTCGGGTGCACTTACTCCTGGACAGATCTGTTAGTTCTTTTAACAGTCCATGGTACTTTCAGCA
>NW_006921667.1:6503635-6525063 GCF_000298275.1 Orycteropus afer afer | reverse complement strand
GTTCCTGGCTTTTTTATCCCCTTTCTCCCACTCTCCCACCCTGCTGCTTTGGGCATGCCAGAGTTCCCTCTCCTCACCTGGATCCCTGTGGCCACTATAGCAAAGAGATGGAAATAACCTAAGTGCCCATCAACAGATGAATGGATAACCAAACTATGGTACCTTCACACAGTATTAAAGAATAATGAAGAATTCACAAATCAGCTCATGATGTGGATGAATTTGGAGGACATTTTGCTGAGTGCATGAAGTCAATCACAGAAGGACAAGTATTATGAGTCCATTGCTGTAAAAAGTAAAGGAATGGTTTACACAATGAAGGAAATTTACTGTTGGTTATTGAAGATGGGAGGGAAGAGGAGAGAAATTTTCTGACTAGTTAAGAGCTATGTGTTGATTTGGGTAAAGGGAAAGGCTATACAACAAAAGTGTGTGATGAGCACAATGACAATAGGGAAAAGGAGGGCACAGAAACACACACAAAAGATATATACAAAGCAAATACTATTACATGCACAATACTGCATTACCAGTTGCAGCAAACACCAGGTGAATGCATTGACAGTTGTGAAGATCAGGTGTGGGTAGGCAAACAGGAATGTACCTGTGGTAGTTAAGTTTGTGTGTCATCCTGGCTGGTCCTGGTTGAGTGGCTGGGCAGCTGGATGTAGATATTCTCCATGATGAGTTTGGTAATTAACTCCATGGCGGAATCTATTGGTGCAGCTGAGTAGCTGCTTTAGAGATGTGGTCTGCTTCCTGTATATAAGAAGCAACTTTGAGGAAGGTGTCAAGCTTATGGCACACTTGAACCCTGCATGTAGCCAAGTTGTTGTCCAGCAGCCTGCCATGCCCTGACAATCTTGAGACTTCATCTGGACTTGAAATAGTGGTCTGCCATGTTGTTTGGTAACATTGGGACTGTGTCTTTTTACTTCTCCACCTTGGGCTTGTCAGCCTCAGCAGCCAATGGCTGTCTGAGCGAAGAAAACCCTCGAGCTTTGGTGGGCCAGGAGCAGGAGGCAGAGCTGAAGCCCAAGGTTGATGGGCTTTCACCCAGCCCCCATAGCCTGGCACTTTGAACTCAGAATTAAAGCCTCCTGAAGTGGAAGAGAATAAACTTCTGTTTGTTCAAGCCATCTCATTTGTGGCATTTTCTGTTAGAGAGGTGCTAGGTAACCAAGACAGTACCCAAGACTAAGGATAGATTTGGCTGAATATAGTCTTACATATAGGAGGCAGGAAAGTGGGGGAAATGAAAGAGAAGCCAGGGGGACAACAGAGCAAGCAATGGCAGGGACCCAGGTAAGGGGAGGGCAGAGAGGTTTCCAATAGCTAAGGGAGACAAACTTGTCTGTCAGTTTATTATCCTTTGGTGGCTTGCATGTTGCTGTGAGGCTTGAGGCTATGCCACTGGTGTTTCAAACACCAGCAAGATTGCACATGGTCCACAGGTTTCAACACAGCTTACAGACTGAGACAGACCATGAAGAAGGAAGAGGCCATCCACTTCTCAAAGAATCAGGCAAGGAAAATCTTATGAATAGCAGAGAAACACTCTCTGATACATTACTGCACAATTTTATGAATAGGCCAGAAATACTGTCTGATATAGTGCAAGAGGACAAGCCCCCTTAGATCAGAAGGCTCTCAATATATGATGACTGGGAAAGAGCTGCATCATCAGAATAGAACAACCTTACTGATATGGATAAAGTAAAGCTTTCAAGACCTCCATTTGCTGATATGGCATGACTGAAATTGAGGAGAAACAGCTGCAAACATCCATTAATAATCAGAACATGGAATGTACAAAGTATGAATCTAGGAAAATTGGAAGCTGTCAAAAATGAAATGGAACACACAAAGATTGATATCCTAGGCATCAGTGAGCTGAAATGGACTGGTTTTTGTCATTTTGAATCAGACAACCATATGATCTACTATGCCAGGAATGACAATTTGAAGAGGAATGGCACAGCATTCATCATCACAAAGGATGTTTCAAGATCTATCCTGAGGTACAATGCTGTCAGTGATAGGATAATATCCATACACCTACAAGGAAGACCAGTTTATACTACTGTTATTTAAATTTATGCACCAACAACCAACGCCAAAGATGAGGAAATTGAAGATGCTTATTAGCTTCTGCAGTCTGAAATTGACCAAACATGCAATCAAGATATGTTAATTTTCACTGGTGACTGGAATGCAAAAGTTGGAAATGAAGAATCACTGGTAGTTGGAAAATTTGACCTTGGTGACAGAAATAACACTGGAGATCACATGACAGAATTTTGCATAACCAAAAAAGACCTGTTTCAAGTGCTGAGGAGCAAAGATATCTCCTTGAGGACTTAGCTATGCCTGACACAAGTTAGAAAACTGAAAGGGAAGAACACACTTGGCATTTCTCAAGCTGAAAGAATTGAGGAAAAAATTTAAGCCTTGAGTTGCAATATTCAAAGTTTCTATGGGCAAAATATTGAGTGATACAAGAAGCATCAAAAGAAGATGGAAGGAATGCACAGAGTTACTGTACCAAAAATAACTGGTAGATAGTCATCCATTTCAGGAGGTGGCATATGATCAAGAACCAATGGTATTGAAGGAAGAAGTCAAAGCTGCACTGAAGGAATTGGTGAAGAACAAGGATCCAGGAATTGATGGAATACCCATTGAGATGTTTCAACAAATGGATGCCCCCCTGGAGGCACTTACTCAGTTATGCCAAGAGATATGGAAGACAGCTACCTGGCCAACTGACTAGAAGAGATCCATATTTGTACCCATTCCAAAGAAAGGTGATCCCACAAAATGTGCAAATTATCAAACAATGTCATTGCACGGAAGTAAAATCTTACTGAAGATAATTCAAAACTGGTTGCAGCAGTATATTGACAGAGAATTTCCAGAGATGCAAGCTGGATTCAGAAGAGGACGTGGAACAAGGGATATCATGGCTGATGTCAGACGGATCTTGGTTCAAAGCAAAGAATACCAGAAAGATGTTTACCTGTGTTCTATTGACTATGCAAAAGCATTTGATTGTGTGGATCATAACAAACTATGGGTAATATTGAGAAGAATGGAAATTCCAGAACACTTAATTGTACTCATGAGGAACCTATACATAGACCAGGAGGCTGTCATTCAAACAGAACAAGGGGACACTGCATGGTTTAAAATCAAGAAGGGAGTGCATCACAGTTGTATCCTTTCACCATACTTATTCAATCTATATGCTGAGCAAATAATCTGAGAAGCTGGAAGAAGAAGAACGTGGCATCAAGATTGGAGGAAGAATCATTAACAACCTGCGATATGCTGATGACACAACTTTGCTTGCAGAATGTGAGGATGACTTGAGGCACTTACTGATGGAACTGAAGACTACAGTCTGCAGTATGGATTACATATCAATATAAAGAAACAAAAATCCTCACAACTGGACCTATAAGCAGCATCATAATAAATGGAGAAAAGAATGAAGTTGTCAAAGACTTCACATTGCTTGGTTCTATGACTGACGCCAATGGAAGCAGCAGTCAGGACATCAGACGACATACAGCACTGGGCAGGTATCTCATTGAGGACTTAGGTGTGCCTGAAACAAGCCATGATATTTTCAGTCACCTCATATGCATGTGAGAGCTGGAGAATGAATAAGGAAAACTGAAGAAGAATTGATGCTTTTTATTTGTGGTGCTGGCAAAGAATGCTGAAAGTACCACGGACTGCTAAAAGAACTAATGAATCTGTCCTGGAGGAAGTGCAGTCAGAATGCTCCTTGGAAGCAATAATGGCCAGACTTCATCTCACCTACTTTGGTCATGTTATCAGAAGGGACCATTTCTTGGAGAAGGATATCATGTTTGGTAAGGTGGAGGGTCGATGAAAGAGAGGAAGGCCCTCAATAAGACTGATTGACACAGTGGCAGTGGGGATGGGCTCAAGCATAGCAAGGATCACGGAGCTGGCTCAGGACTGGGCGGTGTTTCATTTTGCTGTGCATAGGGTCGCTATGAGTCAGAGATAACTCAATGGCACCTAACAACAACAACAACAATAGTCTTACATATGTACTTGTGCTACAAAAATATCCATATACAGTACAGAAATAACAGGGGACAAAGTTGGAGTAGTTTCCTAGAGACAACCAAACACCTTGAGGGAGAGCATCACTGGGCCTGCAGGCTGGGGATCATAGTCTTAGGGGATACCATGCTCAATTGGCACAACATAGTAGATAAACATCTTTTTCTACATCCTATTTTGCTGAGTAGCAGGGTCTTAAAAGATATTGAGCAGTCATCTAATTTCCCCTTGTCTGGAGCAAACAATTAACCCAAAGGTCTAATGGACCACAGAAACCTCAGCCTTCACCACCCTGAGACCAGATGGTGCCTAGCTACCAATGCCATCACTAGGAAAGAGATCAGAATTGGTGTTCCTGGATATGTTGTTGTTGTTGTTGTTATGTGCTGTCGAGTCGGCCCCGACTCATAGCAACCCCTCCTTGGATTTCCCACGCAGTATCACTACGGAAGTAGGATTGCCCAACCTTCCTTCAGAGGAGTGGCTGGGGGGTTTGAACCGCCAGCCTTCTGGTTAGCAGTCAAGTGCTTTTAGCCACTATGCTACCAGAGCTCCTGTTCCTGGATATAGTAGGAGGAAAAATGTGGAACAAAATTGAAAAACAGAAAAATGACCAGAATTACTGGTCAGATAGAGGCTAAGATACTATGGCCCTCAGTTTTCTTTTGGGCTTGGAAGTGGACTCATTTCCATGGCTTAGCTCTCAACCTAAGAGTAAAAAGACCTACAAGCAGAACATCTACCCTAGGGAGATGCACCCCCTTGATCAATCAACGACGAGACATCAGAGGGATATTTGAATAGACGGAAAGCTCAACAGACAGGAAAGCATAGATAAGAACGGCACAAAAACTGCCATCGAGTCAAATCTGACTCATGGTGAAGCAGTATGAGGCAGGATGGACCCAGCTTCATCCCAACAAAACTTGTTGTTGTTGTTATTTGCCATAGAGTCGGCCCGACTCCTAGAAACCCCTCCTTGGGTTTCCGAGGCAGTTATCACTACGGAAGTAGGATTGCCCAACCTTCCTTCAACAAAACTTAGAGAGTGAAAAATCCCTCTGCCCATACTCCCCCTTCCTTCCTCCCGTGACCAACTGTCCTTGATATCCTTATCTAGGCATTCTGGCCAACCTATACCACCTCCTATCTCCCTGTTTCTTCCCTGTGTGAGCTTTTTCTGCATCTGTAACACTGCTGGCTTGTGTCCTTGAAAATAACCAACCACCCTTTTATCTCAAAGACCCGGGAAGAAGAACTCCATAAAAACTCTATGTGGCCTTTGTTCGGGACTCAGTCTCTGGATGCGTTGGCTCCAGTAACAATAGTGACCCCTCCTTGGATTCCAGAGGCGGTATCTCTATGAAAGTAGACTGCCCAATCTTCCTTACAGGGAGTGGTTGGTGGGTTTGAACTGCCAGCCTTCTGGTTAGGAGTCAAATGCCTTAGCCACTAGGCCACCAGAGCTCCCAAGAAGGGCACAGGGAAGGGATAATCACAGGGAGGAGATGGTAGGAAAAATTTTAAGGTTAGGGGTTGTAATCTGGCTGGTGAAATCAAATGTGCATTAACTGTTGTGTGTAACATGATCAGCTTTGTAAATTTGCACTCACATCACAAAAAACAAAATCAGCAAAAATTCAGTGACTGACATGTAGGTAATGGTTACAAAATTGGTTGGTGGTACATCTGATTGGTAGGAGATTACATATGCTTCAAAAGTTGTTTTTTCAAGTTACAAAGCAATCATTAAATTGAGTAGATCTGGCTTCAAAACAATCAGGAGCCCCTCCTTGTGTGACTGCAGGGAGGACATGTGTAATTATGAAGTTTGTTTTGAGTAAGAATCTGTTCTGAGAATTCTTTTGGACCTGGTTTCCTAGGCAGCAAACAAAACCTGTAAGCAAACAAAATTACATTATATTCTGAAATTGTTTATCAAGTAATTTTCTGAGGGTATACCAAAATACCAAACTTACTGCCGTGGAGTCGATTTGGACTCATACGGACCTCTCCTTGGGTTTCTGAGGCAGTAACACTACGGAAGTAGATTGGCCCATCTTCCTTCCTAGGAGTGGCTAGTGTGTTTGAATCACCACGCTTCCGCTTAGGAGTCATATGCCTTAGGCACTATAGCAATGAAGGGCTGTATTCCTGATGCAGAGGTTACTTTTTATTCAAAATGGAGTTTTAGCCTCAAACTTCAGCATAGCCACCATCTCATGTGGGGATCCTAAGTTAATTTGAGGTGCTTTTAATCATGGCTCTTTATCAAGAAACTCATGAATTTGGAGTAATTTAACCCAGAAGCCTAGCTCTGTGGATCCCTTCACCGTATCCACTAAGGCTTAAAATTAATTATCAATTAGCCAGACTGAATAACAGACTCCCAGGTGTTTTTTTTTAAATTATTATTATTTTTTAAAATTGTGATTATTCAAAAATTGAACTTGGAATTTTAAAAACTCAGACTACTGCTCGGAAGACCCCGTGTGCAGTGTGTGAGTAACGTATGTGCCACGCACTGCGCACTACTGCCCCGCCCCACTGTGTGACGACATCTGCTTCCAAACTGCGCCAGACCCTTCGTCACGTACTGTCCCTTTTAGTCGCCTGTCAGCACGAACCACTTTCCTAGTGAGGGGAGAAGGCCGTACCAAAAGTGATGACAGTGTTATTGCAGTGCTGAAACTGTTTCTTCTTTCTCTTTCTCTTCGTTATGAACCAGGAGTTCTAGGCTAGCTATATATCGTCCTTCAAATCTCTTTATAATATATTGTCTTTTAATGTATACATCTACCTCATCTCCGGAAATGGTCACAGCCCACGTCCCGGGACAGCGTGGTTGGAACCATTCCGTACTTCTCAGGGGGTGGCGCACAGCGACCGTGGCGGCGAAGGGCGCTGTCGGGCTGCTGCTTCGGACTCTCCCCCGGACTCCGGGTTTCTTGACTTTGGAAACGTTGCGAGGAGCCCAGTGAGGCCAGGCTTGCCTCAGTGGAGGGCGCTCTCAGGCTGCCCCCTCTACCCACCCCCGCGGGACTGGTAAGTGATGTGGCCCGGCTAGGTCAGGCGCCTCGGGCTCCTGCAGGGCGGGGCGGGGCGGAGCTACCACGGGATACAGGTGAGGGTCCTGGCCCGGGATTGCTGGGTCCCGATACCACTGCAGGCCTGGGTCCGAGGCAGTCTCCTGGCGAGAGGCCGAGTCGGGAGCAGTGGGAACCGGGTCAGAGCTGTGGGGGCGAGTGGAGGCCGCCTGCCTGCCGGAAAGTGAAAGGACCGCAGGGCAGGTTGGCAAGAGGAGCGGCCGAAGGGGAATGTTGGGGTGGGGACCGTGTTTAGGGTAGCAAGAAGCATCCGGCTCTAGTTAGTGTCTTAGACTGGCGGCGGCGTGGCGTTTGAGAGTAGGTCTGGCAGGGCCTGAGGAATGGGCTGTCGGTGCTGTCAGCTCTCCCGTGGGCCAGATTCGCGCGCAGTACTGCACTTACGTTACCTGACTGTAACAACTCCCAGAATCTGGTAAGGGGATGAGGGATTATCCCCACATCGCCCTTGCAGAAACCGAGGCCCGGAGCTATGGTTAACCCCTTCAGTTAGTCAGTGGCAAAGGTGGGATTCAAATTGGAACTGTCCGCCTGTAAAACCGGCGCCACTTTTAAGGCCTCTTCTTAGAGGCGAAAAGGGGGTTTGCTCTCTGGGAAGGAAGGTCATCTTTTCACTTTCTAGTAGGTACTTGGGAAGGAAGCAGGTGCCAGGGGCAGGGAGGGCCTGCGAGTTTGGGCATTGGTTGAGGCAGGTTTGCAAGTGTAGAAGGGTCAGGAGCCTTTGTGGAGAGAATAAGCCAGTTGTGTAAAGCCAGGAGAGGTTAGGGATCTGAGAGGGATGAACAAGAGGAATCTGCAGGGTTAGCTTAGGGAGCGTAATTGGGCTTTAAGTTAGTATGGGGTTGGTGAGTGATTGGAGTCGTATTGAAAGGGGTCTGCCAAAAACCTGAGTTATGGAGGGAAGGGTGAGTTTTGGGGTGGGTTGAGGGGCAAATCCATTAACTCCTAGAGTGTGCTGATAAGAAATGTGGCTGGGCTCAACCTCCTATCAGGGTCATTGATCTATTTTCATTTAATTTTGCTTATCTTCACCCACATTTTGCCTGCCTTCTGGTTTTGGGGAGAGTGTGTGTCCTCTTTTCTTCCAGGGTGGCATTCTGAGAGCCCTCTGACAAGCTAATAGGCCTGTGTTGGTGTCCTCTAGGGCAGGGTAGGTGATCATTCTTTCTTGTTTGCTGGATGTTGTCAGAGGTATCTTTATCACCTGGAAAGAATTATGAAGTCCAGGGATTGGCTTGTTGCAGATCAAAGTCCAAAATAGTCAGTAGCAGCCCCCCAAGGCAGAGGGTGAGGAGGAGCTTCCTGGAAGGTACTGTTCTCTGGCCCTTGGACACCTGACACCACCAGTTGGTGTCCAGTCAGATTGGCAGGAGGGACTCTGTTGCAGCAGAGAAAGGCCATGACCAATCTAGTGCTGGAGGCACTAGAGCACCAACATTGCCATTGAGTCACTGAGTAATAGTGGCACATGACACTTCTATTTTGCTTTTGTTGTGTTTGCTTCTCTGGTGTCTTATTTCAAGGAGCTGTGTGAACCTCTTGAAGCCTAGGTGAGGTCAACAGATGTAGTAGAACCACAGTTTAAATATTCCCCTGTGAATCTTTTCTGCCTTGCTCTTGTTGGAATCCCTACCATTGACATAGGGTTGCATGTGGGAGATGAGTCTGAAGCTCATGACTGGTTAGGAACCATTGTGATACCTCATTTATTTGCAAAGTTTTTTTACATAGTATTCAATCCTCATGGCCCTATGAAATGATGCAGAGTACACTATGAGGGGAGAGGAGATGAGTGTAGAGATCACTGTCGGGCCCGTGGGCTTAGCCAGTGTGTGAGGGGAAGGTGGACAGGAAGTCTGCTTCTTCCAGGCACTTGAATACTTGCTTTGACTATAATGTCTAAGGGATTGTCAGGAAGGGGAAGATTTCTGCCTGTTCCCTGGGTTCTGGAAAGCTTCTTGAAGAGGTATTAGGCTTACTTAGAAACCAATTTGAGAACCATTGGACTAGAGTAAGTATTTCAACTGTTGTAGTCAGATGGAAGGAGCCCCGATGGCACAGTGGTTAACTGTGTAGCTGCTAACCAAATGGTTGGTGGTGTGAACCCATCCAGCACCTCCACAAGATAAAGACCTGGTGATCTGTCCCTGTAAAGATTATAGCCAAGGAAACTCTGTTGGGCAGTTACATTCACATGGAGTCACTGTGAGTTGAAATTCGACCTGATAATATCTAACTTGCGTTGATTGAGGAGTTCCTGGGTGGCACAAATGGTTAAGCACTCAACTACTGGCCAAAAAGTTGGTGGTTTGAACCTACCCAGAAGCACCATGGAAAAAACAAACCAAACCAGACTCACTGCCATTGAGTCTAATTGACTCATAGCGATCCCTCCTTGGGTTTCTGAGGTGATATCTATGGAAGTAGAGAGGCTAGGTTGAAAACCCTGCCATACAATTCTGCTTACACTCTGAGTTGGAATAAGCAACTAACAATGAATTGTTTTCATGCTATAAAGATCATTGCTCTTAGAATTAGCTCTAAATTTTCTTTTTCTTACCTAGAAAATGTTAGGTCTTAGAACTGAAGTGTGACTGCAGTTGCCATGCCTGACTCATTTGGAAATAGCCTTGCACACTGTGATCTAGGAAGGGTGATGGAAGTGTGATTCTGCTAAATAACAAGGTCAGTATCGATGCTCTGCAGATAGATAAAAATTGACCATGTTCAGCTTTCATATGGATATCTTAGTAGAATGACTTATTTTTGGGGAAAAAAAATGCAGTGTGTTAAAATATAGGAGCTCTGGTGGCATAGTGCCTAAGGCATTTGACTGCTAACCAGAAGGCTGGCAGTTCAAACCTACCAGCCACTCCTCGGAAGGAAGACTGGGCTATCTACTTCCGTAGAAATACCTCCTCGGAAACCCAAGGAGGGGTTGCAATGAGTTGTAATCCACTCAGCAGCAGTGAGTTTGGTTTTGGTTTGTGCTAAAATACATACAACGTAAATTTACCACTTTACACTATTTTTTACCATTTTTAACTAATCATAATGTACCATTTAGTGGTATTAATTATATTCACAATGTTGTACAACCTGCGTTTTCTATTTCTTAAACTTCTTTTCACCCCAGACAGGAACTCTGTGCCCATTAAGTAATAACTCCCCAATCTCTTCTTCTGATAACCTGGTAAATGAGCTTGTAACCTCTAATCTACTTTCTGTCTCTATAGATTTACTTGTATTTACTTCTCTTCCCTTTGTGCCTCTCGCAAAGAAGGCTCTTCCTCTTCTCTTTGCCCCATTCCCATGAGGCTTTCCTCACTCCACCAACGACCTGCATAGCACTCTACAGGGGTCATGCACTCCTCCTCTTAACACTGCTCTCTTGGGCTCTGGGGTGACACTTCTGAGTTTATACCTTTTGCCCAGCTCCTTTTGACTCACACTCCGTCCTTAAGCACCCTCTGCTGGCTCTGCTTTGGAAATGCAGGCACCATGTGACCACTCAAGTGGTGTAAGCACCTCAGCTTTTTCCCTCTGTGCACCTTCCCCTCAACTACAGCCTGTTTTCTGCACAGCAGCCAAACTGATCCTTTTCAAACATGGTTCAGAGCTTATGTCTCTCCTCATAAAATCTGCTTCCTTCTAGCCACCTGCTTTCATTTCCTGCTCCTGGCCCTCCTCCCCAGACACACTCAAGCCCTTGGTCATGCCCCACCTGAGGCATGACATCATGCGCTGAGCCCTCAGGCTCTCTCAGGGTGGCTCTTCATAGCTCCCTGCTTCACTCGGCTCTCACTTAAGGAGCCCTTCTGAGGGATACTTCCCCTGTGGCTCTGTCTCACATCATATCCCATCTCCTCTGGTAACACTCTGGTGTTCTGCTTTGCTTTCTTTGTACCCTTGTCCTCACATGACATTAAGCAGCTTTTTGTGTGTCCCTTTTCTAGAAGGCATGCTTCATGGGTACATCTATATTACCCAACACTACTGCATACAATTGGTACTCACCAAGAGTTTACTGGACACATGAACACTCTTGTCAGAACTCCTGTGGTATTTCATTGTGTTGCCCCAATGGTATTTACCATATTTTGCTACATTTCCTTGTCATTTTAATGTATGTATTCTCTTCTGTACAGTTTACTCCATAGTGTATATCACAGTTCTAACTGAAGATGCCTTTTGTGGTTACTGTTTTCTTCTTGTTTGCTTCGAACTCACTTGGGCAAGAGCAGGTCTGTTTGTCCCCTTGTATTTGGCACAGTGCCTAGGCTCAGGAGACACTGGCTAGGTGTGGGCCTCATCTCTGTGGGGCTAAGAGCCCATTAGCAGCAAGGCCAACGTGCCCACAATGCCTCCTGGTCCCTGTGCACCAATGTCAGAACCTTTGTGGCATGCATGGCCTGGGCCAGCTGATGGTGTCCCCCCTTTTTTCTGTAGGCCTCACACTGGTTCCCTGGCACAATGAATGCCATTGTTGCACTCTGTCATTTCTGTGAGCTGCATGGCCCCCGCACTCTCTTTTGTACGGAAGTACTGCATGCCCCGCTCCCCCAAGGGGCTGGGAATGGGGACAGCCCTGGCCAGGGCGAGCAGGTTGAGGAGGAAGAAGGTGGCATTCAGATGAGCAGTCGCATCCACTCCCATAGCCCAGCAGAAGGGGCCAACGCAGAAGCCAGCAGCCCAGGGCCCAAAAAGTCTGACATGTGTGAGGTGAGTGTCTTCTTGGTTCCTGAAGCATCTGCTCTGTGGGAGGGCATTGCACTTGGGCTCCAACTATCCTAGAATGGGTTGCATGGTTAGTGGAAAGTCCTGCTTCAGTGGGACAGACTAGAGACCTGGTGTCAGGAACAGCGTGAGGCCCAGTGGAATGGGCGTGCTCTTCAGGTGACAGGCAAAGATTGAGTACACTCACATGCGTTCGTGCCCTCTGCCAGGCCTCACTTTTATTCCTGCAGACTACTGTCCTTAGAGTATCCCCACTGGAACCTTCTTTGTGTCACTTTGTGAGATCTGGGAAGTGAAGTGTCAGTTTCCTGAAGAGGCACTTCTCAGTGCTTAGGACCTGATATGGCCCAAGGTCTTCGTGGTGTTGGGCCTGTCACTGCTATATGAAATGGAAACCCAGCATGGTCCACTGAGATGCAGATCCTAAGATAGAATCTAATGTGCAGGAAATGAATCAGTGGGAATACCTTGTGAAGAGTAGAGGGGGAGAGACAGGAAGGTAGGGATAAGGAGGGGAGAAGGGAGGACTGGGTAGGAAGAGGCTTTAGTGGGTTTGGCCAGGCCATTAGAGGGGCCTTGAACAGAGGTACCCAGTGAAGGGGGCCACATCTTGTGGGAAAGAGCTCTTCTTGGTGCCCCCTGATCCTTGGCCCTTGAGTGGGGACAGCTTATAGGAAGCACAGCTTTAGCACCAATGGATACTGGCAGTATTGGGTCATCAATCTTTTGCTTCCCTACACAGATGATGTGAGAGGTGTGTCTGCAGGCCCAACACCCTGAGGTCGTGGCATCTTCTGTGTCCCTTTCTTGATCCCTTGCTATGGCCTGAGGCCCTGCCAGGTGTTTGTATTGGGATTAAGGACAGAGGCCTGGTTGGCAGGATGGGTCATCTCAGAGAGTGGTTCACAGCAGGGTGTAGCTCAGACCTGTCACTTCCCAGTTCTGTGACCCTGGGCTGGCCACTCAGAATCTTGGAGCCTCAGTTTCCCCTTCTGTGAAATGGGAGTTCTCACTCCCATTTATTTATCACAGGGTTGTGCCTTGGATTAGATGAGATGAAGTACGTAAACCTCTTATCATAGCATCAGGAGCTCTGGTTGTGCAGTAGTTAAGCCATTTGGCTGCTAATAAAAAGGTTGGCAGTTTGAACCCACTAACTGCTCCATGGAAGAAAGATGAGGCATTCAGTTTCTGAAAAGATTTACAGCCTTGGAAACCCTATGGGAGTCACAATGAGTCAGAATCAACTTGATGGCAGTGAATTTGGTTTTTGGTGTCCCAGTACCTGGTACATAAGTGCTCAGTAAACATTTGTTACTAATTGCCTCTGCTAACCTGCCTCATCAGCATTTAAATTCTCAGATAAGTTAAATCTAAAAGCCAGTTATTTTTATACAATAATAGCTTGAATTTTCTAAATTCAGAATTGTGTAAGAGTAAAGGGTTTTTTTTTTGTTAGTTTCTTGACGTAACTGGTTTTCTTTTCCTTCTTGTGGGCAGGGCTGCCGGTCCCTTGCTGTGGGGCACCCAGGGTACATCAGCCACGATAAGGAGACATCCATTAAATATGTCAGCCACCAGCACCCCAACCACCCCCAGCTCTTCAGCATTGTCCGCCAGGCTTGTGTTCGGAGCCTAAGCTGTGAGGTCAGCACCTTTGACGTGGGAAACTGCCTATGTAGGAATCTTACATGTTCCCCAGTAGAAAGGTGCCCTCAGTAAGTTCAGTGTAAGTTAGATTAGGTTGGTGCTGTGTGGGGAGTACAGACAACATCAATTCTCCAGAGCCCCTAAAATTATCATAATCCTGTGAGATTCGCAGGTTTTCTGGATGATTGCCGACTTTTAATCTTAAGCACCAAACTTTTATTACTTGCCCATTCCTGCTGGATATGTTTCTAAGATAGGGAATATTTTTAACATATTTATTTTACTGCATTAGGCATACCCTTTTGTAAAGTGTTAATCCTCCTGTTGATCCACACCAGTGGTCATTGTGGGCTCTCAGGTCTAAGTAAAGAGTGTAGATCAGTTTGGTCCTGAACTCCATTCCTGCTGATGGCTTTTATGGAGTGTTTTTGTCTGCCACAAAGGATTTATAATTAAGTTACTAAAATTTGTCCCTGGTATTCACTGGATCAGGTAGGATTCTACTCTCTTGTTACTAGTTATCATTTATTGTGGCTTGTGCTTGCCTTTAGCTGTTTTCCTTAATGTTCTACTGTTAATCTGCTAGAAGGCAGATAAGCATATTTTAGAATTGTGTGTGAAATTGTCATGAGTGAGGGACTTGTAAAATCTGCCCCTGAAAATAAAGTATGTACATTTTATTAGCTATTTTGACTTTTTTGGTTCTTAAGAATAATTCTGGATGGGCAAATTAGAGCCTTGGTTAGATGTAATATTTATATAGGATTTCTTTTTTTTTTTTGCTCAAGGTAGAAAGAATGAACCTACTTTACTTTCATTTCATTATAATATGTAATAGGTCTTCAGAATAATAATAACATAATAGATTTTCACAGGAGCAGATGAATGCAAAAATTTTCCTTCCCAACTCAGCTTGACAATTCATGCTAGCTAATTAGTGCAGAGAGAAGTCTAAGGGGTTGGGTGGGGCTTTGTCCCTGAAGTAAGGGAGGGCTGTTGCCTCACATCGTTGCTGCTTTCCCAGGTCTGCCCCGGCAGGGAAGGTCCCATCTTCTTTGGGGATGAGCAGCATGGTTTTGTGTTTAGCCACACCTTCTTTATCAAAGACAGCCTGGCCAGGGGCTTCCAGCGCTGGTACAGCATCATTGCCATCATGATGGACCGCATCTACCTCATCAACTCCTGGCCCTTCCTGCTCGGGAAGATCCGCGGAATCATTGATGAGCTCCAGGGCAAGGCCCTCAAGGTGATACTGATGAGTGTGGGGCCTGCTGGGGTGGGGCCTTGGGGCCTTGGCACTGAGGGTCTCTATGCCCTGGAGCAGAGCGTGTGGCCTAGCCAGTTATTTTTCTACTGGTCCTGGGGCTCTGCTCAGCCCAAGGTGTCTTTTGGCTTCAGAGTTGGGGCTGCATATGGTAAACTCCAGTCATTCAGCCCCCTCTTCCTTCCTTAGTCTCTCTTGCCTCCACTATTGTGCTGTTCTAATTTCTTTACTGCTGATGGCATTCAGACCCAGGTTTCAGCCCTGGTTTCTGAGTCTTTGTTCACTCTTACCTTCATTTCAGAAGATTATCCATTAGTCATGTTACAGACCTACCCCTAATTAGACTTCCAGCTGTGGTGTTGCCTCTGTCAGTATAGATTATGCTAGGCTCTGGTCAGATGGCCCTCAGATCTCAGCAGATTAAAACCACAAACTTCTGCTTCTTTCTTATGCTGTATGTCTGTTGCAGGATGGCAGGGAGATCTGCCATTGTAGTTGTCTAGGCAGACAGGGCAGCAGCTAACTGGAATGCTGCTCATTTGTCCTTCTGGAGGGAATAGCGTACTGGAGGGCCTTGCTCTCTCTTACCTTATTGGCCAAAACTAGTCATGTGCCTTATCTCACACCATGGTCCAGGTAGAGAAATCTTCCCTGTGTCTGGAAATGTTTGGCAAACAGCACTGATACAGCCTAAGCATGTAATCTGCCCTAGTGCCCCTTATATGCCTAAGGAGTTGATTGTAGGAGAAGGTCTTCATTGATTCCTCTCAAGTGGCTTTTACTCTAGCTGGGGAAGCAAAATAATTTGGGTGATGGTTTTTGTAACTTACACCAAGAGCAGGTAGGATTCATGAAGTTGGCTGTGAGTTAGTGGTGACCTTAGCTGCCTAGTTTTGCTTTGATAAAGAGCATCCCCTCTCTTTGTATTTCAGGTGTTTGAGGCAGAGCAGTTTGGATGCCCACAGCGTGCCCAGAGGATGAATACAGCTTTTACACCATTCCTGCACCAAAGGAATGGCAATGCAGCCCGTTCACTGACATCTTTGACCAGTGATGATAATTTGTGGGCATGTCTTCATACCTCCTTTGCTTGGTAATGAGATTTTTTTTTTTTTAAATCGTGATTTGGGTGAAGATTTACAGAGTAGATTCACTTTCCATACAGTAGTTCACATACATTTTGTCTCATGACAATGACCGCAGATTACCACAATGTAACAGTTCCCCTCCCACTTCCTCCCCATAGTTACCCCTTCCCAGTGTCCATCCCTCCATGGATTCCTGCCCCCTGAGCTGTCTCCCTGTGCATAAGTAGCCCTTCTTTCTCCCATGATTGTTCTCTCCAAGGAGTGTATCTACCTGAGGTAAATGTTCAACTCATATGCCTGTCTTTTGTTTGGCTAGAAACCATGGGTGTGGATTCAATTCCAGACCTGAAGGGCAGCTAGGGGCCATAGTCTCAGTGGTTCCACCAGGCTCTATTGGACCAGCAAACCTGGTCTCCCCCCCCCCCTTTTTTTTCCAATAATGAGCTTTTTGACTATTAAAATGAGTGCAATAATTTTGCATTGATTGGATAATCCTATAGATTTTGTAGGATTAAAGCAGGGAGTGGAATAGCCCCTGCATGAGTTCCTTTTGTTGTGTCTGTGGAGGAGCTTTGGGTACCTAATTGTTAGCCAAGCATGAACAAGCTGTCTTTTTCCCTAGGCTTTCTCCTTTAGTTTATGGAAAACTTAGCTAGACCTCACTTCCCAATGATATAAAAGTAAAGATGATCCCATACCAAAACCAATGATTCCTACGTCTTTTTAAAAACAATAATAAACATGTATGTCACTACTTCTGTGGGTCAGAAATTCAAGAGTGGCAAAGCTGGGTGATTCTGGTGGGAGTTGTCTCAGAATGTTTTGTCTGTCAGGGTTGTAGCTATCTCAAGGTTCAACTGGAAGCTTCACTTCCAGTGGGCCCACTCATGAGGCTAGCAAGCCTGTGCTGGCTGCTCCATTCCTCACCATCACATGAGTGTGGGAGCTGGCTCCCCCCTGAGCAAGTGATACAAATGACCCAAGAGAGAGCAAGGCAGAACATGCCCTGGCCCCAGAAGTCACATACTGCTTGCTAGAAATGTGTTAAATCACTAAGTCCAGCCCACAGCCACAAGGAGGGGATTAGGCTATATCTTTTGAAGGGAGGAGAATCAAAGAATTTGTGGACATACTTGAAAGCCACCATAGGCTGTCCTTTGGCCATGAATTATTTGTATTTCTTCCACATGTAAAATCAACTCTCTCCCCTAAAGTCTCCTTCTTTTGTAGCCTTCCCTATGAAGTCTGGTATCTCATTATCTCAACCAGGTCCCAGTGTAGAAGAGGCTTCTTAACTACAGATCTTGGAACACAGCTCTTGAGGGTCTGAGGGCTAAAGAGAAAAATTCTTTCCTCCCCACTCACCCAATGTACACTTCCTCCTGTCTTTTTAAATTATATTTGGGAAACTTTCAAAACATACCCAAAGTAGAATAAATAGTATAATTTCATGAACTATCTATATGTTCCTATCACCAGCTTTAGAATTTACCAGCACTCTGCTGCTTTCTCATTTATTCTTCACTTTTTTTCCTACAGTATTTTTTTAAGTAAACTTTAATTATTTATTTCAATCATAAATATAACCATAATAATGCCATCAAATCCAACCAAATTGACAGTTATTCTTTAGTGTCAGGGTTTCCTGCTTCTCTCTTCCTCTTTTTCCCTTTGCCTTTCATTGAAGAGCCTGGGTCATTTGTCTTGTGTAATTGACTGTTGTGGATGTGATTGATTGTGTCCTCAGGGTGGTATTCAGCAAGTTTATTTATCCCCATATTCCCTATAAACTGGTAGTTAGATCAAGAAGCTTGGTCCATTTCAGCTTAATTGTTCTTTTGGCAAGACTGCTTCATAGCTAGCACTGTGCTTTGCAGGCTCTTGAAAGCATGTGGCAGCCGGCTGACCGAGAAGCTGCTGGAAGGTGCACCAACGGAGGACACACTGGTCCAGATGGAGAAGCTTGCTGGTGAGATTTGGAGGGGCCTGTGGTGAGAGCCTCTGCCCTGTGGTGAGGATTGAGGGGCTTGTGCTAGGAGTCTTTACCCTATGGTGGCTTTGAGACTATTCTTGTTCCAGCCACACAGCCACCAGTTTCTGACTTGTCCTGCAGGAATGCTAATGCAGGGGAATGTGGCCCTGAGTAGCTCAAGATGAGAATTGGTGGAGCTAACCCTTTAATCTGTTTTTCTTTTTTTAATTTTTTTTTGTGATTTGAGTGAAAGTTTACAGAGCAAATTCATTTTTCATACAGTAGTTCACATACATTTTGTTTCATGACATTGACTGTAATTTCCCACAATGCAACAGTTCTCTTCCCACTTCTTCCCCATAGTTACTTACCTCTTCCCTATGTCCTTCCCTTTCTTGCACTATGCCCCCTGAGCTGTCTCCCTGTGCATACACAGCCCTTCTATTCTCACATGATTGATCTCGCCAAGCAGTGTATCTACCTACTATAAATGTTCAGCTCATATGCCTATCTTTTGTTTGGCTGGAAGCCACAGGAATGTAACCCTTTAATCTTAGTGTCTTTATTGCTAGTCCTTATCTCATTCTCCTTGGCACGTGAAAGTATCTCTTTCCAGGCAGGTGGGAAAATCTACTACTAGAGCTATCCATCTATGAAAGGAAGTGAGTATAGAAAGCTTTCCTTGTTCCTATTTTATGTGGATAGCCAAGTGGTTGGCCTTTGCTTTTTGTTTTCTGTTTGACAAATACAAGATTAAATGACATAATGGACATAGCCCTTAAAAAAGCACCTAACAGGAGAGGTATTAAATGCAAACTCTTGTGTTCATCACTGCTTTGAAATTTTTCCACCAAAAGAGGACAGCTTGCTTCTTTCAGATGAGTGGTTCAGAAACCCAGGGCATGATAACTTTCTCCAAAGCATATTCAAAGCTCTTCTCCAGTAAACACACACCTATTATCTTTATTATTGTAGTAAAATATATGATGGAAAATTGGCTGTTTTAACCATATAAGTCAATGACATTAATTAAATCCACCATGTTGTGCAATCATTAAAAAAAAACAAACATAGCACCAGGCCAGGTGAGCAATGGGCTGAGCCACTCTGCTTTCAAGGGTGCCCAAGGCCATAGCTGCATGTGCCATCTCACCAGAACCGTAAGTCAATAATGACTGGCCCAAGACCCCCAGACTGCCTGGGGCCCGTGTAGTGATTAGGACTGTGGCATCTGTCAGTAACCATCAGTAGCTGACTGGCCTGGGACTCCTGAGCTACCTGCAGCTAGCATGGTGGTGTAGGACTGCTGTGTCAGTCAGTAGCTAACTGGCCCCAACTGCCTGTGGCCAGTGTGGTGGGAAGGGATGTGGAACAGCATGTACCGTATCTGCCTGTTGTCTGGCTTGTAGACTTAGAAGAGGAATCTGAAAGCTGGGACAATTCTGAGGCTGAAGAGAAGACACCTGTGTTCCCTGAAAGTGCAGAAGGGCAGGAGCTGACCAAATGCCCAGCAGACTTGTCCTCACTCTCAGGCTGTGGGAGCTGGCAGCCCCGGAAGTTGTCAGTGTTTAAGTCCCTTCGGCACATGAGACAGGTAGGTGGCAAAGGAGTAGAGCCCCGTCAGGAGCTCGAGGAGAAAAACCCAGCCTTTTCCTCCTAGCTAATCTTCATCTGACAGTTGGTCCTTTGGGCCCATTGGTTTCAAAATCTAGCAGGGAATTAGGGATAACAAAGAGCCTTCTTGATGGGGGCTAAAGAACGTAGGGGCATCTGGGGGCATTTTAACTATAGGTCACGGCTCCCTTTTTGTGATGATGTTGGTGTTACTCTTCAGAGAAAGGGCTTGATGCCTGGCTTCATTTGGTCCCCTCTAATCTTTAATTCTCAAACCTTCTACAGGTATTGAATTACATTATTACTGGTTTAGGAGCCCTGGTGGTGCAATGGTTAAGCACTTGGCTACTAACTGAAAGTTCACAATTCAAACCCACCTAGTGACTCTGGGAAAAAAGACCTGGTGATCAGATTACAGCCTGGAAAACCCTATGGGACATTTCTACTCTGTTAAATTGGATCACTATGAGTTGAAAATTGACTTAATGGTACCAAACAACATTATTGGCTTGCATGCAGCCTAGACTGGTTGTAGACTGAAACTGATAGCTATTGTTAACAAAAAGTTGTAAGTAGCCTGGATGTTCAGCTAAAATTATCATGGCATGTCCGTACTCAATTTACCATATGTATTGCACCTATGGGAATGCAGGTTTGTTTGTATATGCATACCACAACCACAGCCAGAGCATGGGTACCCACACTCAGAATGCAATACTGCTGACCGTGGTTATATTGGGTCAGATGAGAGGGAGCACAGTGAGATTACGAATGGCATTTTTTCCTCTTTTTTATCTTTTAAAGTTTTTTCTCTTTTTTTTCCAATAACATTTTTCAGTGTTTATTTTTATAATGAGCATCAATTTTATCAGAAGACGGTCATCTTTCTTTTGAAAAATGGAGTAATTAAGAACACTAGGGTTTCTGAGTGGAAAACGTTCATGCATGAAAATCATGTATTTAGCTGAAACAATCCTTGTGGAATATATTTACTTGGATTAAGATGGGAAGGAATTTTTAATTACTGAGAAGGTTGGGAAATACTTGGAGACTGTTGGGATTTTTGTTGTTGTTGTTGTCTTTAAATCAGCATGCCATAGGACAACAGGCTGGATTCTTCAAAAATGTCAGTGTCATGGATGTTAATAAGAGGTGGGGCATGGAGAAGGGGTGTTCTGTATTAAAGAATAAACATATGATAACTAAAAGCAATCATGATCCTTCAGTAGGTCCTGGATCCTAAGAATCACAGCTGTAAAGGGCATTATTAGGAAGGCTGGACTCAGATGTGGTTACATCAGTATTACATCTCTGGGGGTCACCATGCATTGGGAATATTTAGGGAAGGCCTTCACTCTTTCCCATTGTTGTGTTGTGTTGTTGTGTTTCCCAGTTGACTTTCAAATGACTAAGCAAAAGTGTATTCACAGAGAGAAGATGAATGTTGTAAAAGTTAAAAACTTGCCTGCTTCAATTTTTAAACAATAATTAAGGGAAAAGATATTAATGTGTGCAAGAGCTTTGGAGTCAGGCTTTTAGGTGCAAATCCTGGGACTTCCATCACCTAAGCTTTTCTCATTGGGCAGATCACCGAGTCTCTGAGCGAATAAATGCTTTTCTTTCTCCTGACCCGATCTGCCTTTCACTGTGCAAGAGAAGTTTCTAGAAGAACTCATGAATAGAATAACTTTGGTTTTTTTTTCATTTATTTATTCATTTGGTTATTTTTAATTTTGATTTGGGTGAAGATTTACAGAGCAAACTCACTTTCCATATAGTAGTCCACATATACTTTGTCTCATGTCATTGACCACAGTTTACCACAATGCAACAGCTCCCCTCTCACTTCCTCCCTATAGTTACCTCTTCCCAGTGTCCATCCCTCCATACTCTCCTGC
>NW_006921667.1:6497956-6503301 GCF_000298275.1 Orycteropus afer afer | reverse complement strand
GGGCACCATCTAGTTCTTCTGGTCTCATAGTTGTATACGTTGCAGATCGGATGGTGTACCAGTCGCTAGGACTGATTGTGAATAGGATAACTTTGATTAGAGGAAGAAGAAATGTTTCTCTTGATCATGCAGCAAGCACTGAGTTGTCTGTCTCAGGTCCTAGGTGCCCCGTCTTTCCACATGTTGGCCTGGCATGTTCTCATGGGGAACCAAGTTATTTGGAAGAGTAGAGACATGGACCTGGTCCAGTCAGCTTTTGAAATTCTGCAGGTAAGAACATCTTTTTTCCTTGTGTGTTTTATACCAGGATGCTGTTTGCTTAGCAGATTTCAAAAAATTTCTGACTTTAAATATGAATGTTAAGATGCTCAGTGCAAAAGCTCTTGAAAAAATCAGTACTTGAATCAAAGCTAGACCTGTATTTTTTCTCCATTATTAAAGATGGTGGTCATTGATGGTTTTTATATCCAGTGGAGGGAAACTATACTATCCTGGTAGATTGATAACTTAGCCTAATCCCCAAATCCCATCAGAAGAGTTTCCAGCTGCCACTAAAGCAGGCCAGGCCAATTCATTTCTTGTAATATCCTTGATGAGTGGGTGGTGGGGTGCAGCTATAGCAAGGTGTCCCCCTCCCATTGGAGGAGTGGAGAGGCAAGGCCTGTCTGGCTCTGAGTAACATTTAAATCAGTGGAAAATGTTTGCCTACCTGCCTAGGAGGGTACAAAAATGAATGTGACACAGCTTCACCACAAACGTACCATCTCTGTGGGAAAGAAAGAGACCGAGATGTCAAGGAACAGAATAGGAATTAATACCAGTGAGCACAATCCATGTGTGACCAATGCTGAGATGAAGTTGGCCCACAGGGTGGGAGGCATCCGTTTGTGGCTGAGGGCAGGGATGCCTTGGAGGAGGTAGGATTGTGGGGTTTGGAGGTGAAGATGGGTGGGCAGAGGATGTTTCTGGCTGCTATTGGTTCTGAGTCACTCTTGTCTTCTTTAGACCATGCTGCCTGTGGGCTGTGTCCGCATCATTCCTTACAGCAACCAGTATGAGGAAGCATATCGGTGTAACTTCCTGGGGCTCAGCCCACAGGTGCAGATCCCCTCACATGTGCTATCTTCAGGTGCGTGTGGTTATGGCTCAGCCTGATTGGGGAGTCCACAGACATAAGGGCTCAGATGTGGAATTATGTCTTAGTTGTGGGTAAGGGGGCTGTCTGCTGAACCTGGAGGTAAGAGGACTCAAGTTCTAGACCCTGCTTTCCCACTGACTAATGGGAGTTGAACTAGAGTGTCCATCCACTGTGTTCCAGTGCCAAAGGCCATGGCCTCTGTTTTCTGCCTTTAAAATAGGGGTGGGAGTGGGGTTTGAATTGTATGGCCAGAGTAGTAGTGGCTTGCTGGGGCTATAATTCTCAGGTTGCATTCCTAGGGATAGGAGGAAGTGTGTCCACTGAAGACACCGTGCATGGACAGCTGGGGAGTCCTTGTCTTCCCAAAGCATCAGGAGGGCTAATGTGTCCTGATACTGTACTGTGTGTATGCCACAAGTCTTATTGCCCCTCCTTTTCTCTCTAGTTACTCTCCTGTCATACTTCTTTCCTGTTTTTTTCTTCCTTTCCTATACCTTCAGTCTGTCCTCGACCTTCAGTGTTCATTAGTACAGTGGGGTTTGCCACGCTTGGCTCATACCCTTAGTGCTGATGAGCTTATTCATCTACTGCAGAGAACAGGGAGTTGGTCATCCTTTACCTTTTGGTTTGGGAATGTCTATGAGTCAGCTTGGGTGAGGATCCAGCTCCCCCAGGCATGCCTGTGAGGTATGTTCTCAGATTCACACAGTGTTTGCAGGCTCAGCTGCTGGGGCACAAGGCCTGAAGGGTGGTGGCTTCTGCTGGGAATGTTAGGGATTCTCTGAAACCAGAGTCAGGACAGACATTCTTACTCACAACTAGCTGTGTGACTTTGGGCAAGTCACTTAACTTCCCTGAGTCCGCTTCCCTGTCTATAAAATGGAGGTAACAGTGGAATCAATTTCATGGGGCTGTTGCATATTAAGTGAATTGTTTGTAAAATAATTAATACTTATGATAATATCATCAGTAGTCTAACTGGGACAAAATTTAACCCTTACCTCTTTTCACAAATAAAATACAAGAGGTTTAAGTATCAAGGCATTAATCTCAGAAGACTTTGGCATGGTAATTTTTCCCTAGTTGATCTGAAGTAATCTGGAGTAGCAGAATGAGGGGAACATATTCAGGGGTGGAGACATGGGGCACCTAGTGGAAAGATGTGTTTTCATGCTGTTGCAGAGTTTGCTGTCATCGTGGAGGTCCACACAGCCCCTCGCTCCACCCTCTACCCGGTGGGGCCTGAGGATGACCAGTCTCTCAGCAAGTATGAGTTTGTGGTGACTAGTGGGAGCCCTGTGTCTGCAGACCGAGGTGGGTGCCACTGAGTGGGTTTCCTTCCATCAGAGAAGGCTTCTGCCCCAAGAGAGCAGGAAGGAGTGCATTAGTCTGCACCTTTCTCCTTGTGCTGATGCTTTGTCTTTTACTCCTCTTGTCTCTTGCTTTGCCTCTCCCTTATTCCCAGTTGGCCCCACCATCCTGAATAAGATTGAAGCTGCTCTGACCAATCAGAATCTGTCTGTGGATGTGGTTGACCAGTGCCTCATCTGCCTCAAGGAAGAGTGGATGAAGTAAGGGCCTATCTTTTGCCTCTAAGACTCTGCCTTTTGCAAGTAACCCAATGTCGCCAACCCTTGGCTGGCTCCTCTAAAATGGAGATGGTACTTACCTCTAAGGGTTGTTGAGTGTCAAGATAAGCAGATACAAGAAGTGTCCTACAATGGAAGCTCTGTTACTTTTTGCTTAATTTAAAAATTTGAAAGAGAAATATGCTCCTTTCTTCAAAGCAAGTTACTTTGTGTTTTTTTGTCAAATTTTTCTAGTCAAACATTGTCCTGATTTCAGATAATACAGTGAAGCTTAGGAGTAACCAATCCCTTTTATGAATTTAAGGGCAACAAGTTTTTTTTTTTCTTCTGTTGATGCTTCAGTTTTCTTACCAGTGTTAGACATGATGGGCAAATGAGAGGCCTGTTGGTATTGAGGTGGGTCTGCTGCTGGTCCCGAGTTCTTGAATTCTAGCTCCATTCATAGTCTTAAAGCCATTTTAGCCCCAGTGACCAAACTCTTGTGATTGTGCTATGGTATTTGAATGTTTTGTTTTTGGTTTTCTACAGCAAAGTGAAGGTCCTTTTTAAATTCACCAAGGTGGACAGTCGCCCAAAAGAGGACACACAGAAACTCCTGAGTATCCTTGGGGCCTCAGAGGAAGATAATGTCAAGCTGCTGAAGTTTTGGATGACAGGCTTGAGCAAAACCTACAAGTCACATCTTATGTCCACAGTCCGGAGCCCCATGGCCTCAGAGTCTCGTAATTGACCCCACTGTGGTAGCTTGTCTCTATGCATGCCTCTATGAAATGGTTGTGATTGTCCTTGCCATCATACTTAGAAATAGTTACAACTGTCCTCCAACTCTATTAGAGGTTTGTCCTTTAGTTTCTGGACTGTTGGGGATGGAGATGTTTCCTAGCAAGAAATGGAAACTGAACTTTGCCCTCTGCGGGGTTTGAGCCTTGGATAGTTCCCACCATACAATAAACTGTTTGAATTGCTGCAGCACTCAAGAAGGTTGTGAAGATTTGTTAGCTTCAAGTCTCCTCTGCTTTTGTACATCTTGTATGAGAGAAGACTGGAAGAGAGATGGGCACTTTGTACCTCTCAAGGATTTAGATCCACACATTCATAGGAGAAACATGTTGGGCTAGTCCTGACTTAGGTGTTTACCTCCAGTAACATCTTTAGAGGTTAACATTTGAACCTATCCATTTTGATACTCAGCAAGAGTTTTCTTGTTTTTGTGTGTATATGTTGCTACAGCTGTGAATATTCAGGACATATTCCAATCTTTGGTCATATTTTAATAATCTTATTTTGACTTAGTACTCTGAGAATAGTTTGGGTGGGGCACAGTGAATGTTTGCCTCATCTTTGGATCCTCCAGAAGTCATGTGACTCTACCAACTCTTCTGGCTATGCTCTTCTGGGATTGCCTTAGAGATTCACCTGCAATTTGGTGCACCCACCACTGTGCTGAAGTTTTAAGTTCAGCATTGACTTGCCCAGCTCACTGGATACAGAGTTAAGCCCACCCTAGTTTGATTCCATATCACTTTGCCCTTTACTGTTTTTTTAAACATTAATGTTTGGTTGCAGTTAACAATTTTTAGAGTAAGGTGATTTAAAGCAATGTTATCATCTTACAGATTTAAGACTTTCCAGCAGTTGTGCTGATTTGTTTGTAGTTTTTTTTTTCTTTGTTTAATTTATATTTAACATGAAGACTAAGTGTATATAATGAGTTATCTATATGATCCAAGAACATTGGGACACAATAAAGATGTATTTTTATAAAATATTGACTACATGGTTTTTTTGTTTTTGTTTTTCTTTTAACTTTTTATTGTAATTTGGGTACAATTTTACAAAGCAGATTCATTTTACATTCAACAGTTCATACACATTTTGTTTTGTGACACTGATTCCAATCTCCAAAATGTAACTGGTGTCCTCACACCTCCTCCCTGTGTCTTTACGTATGCATTCCTGCCTGCTGCTTGAATAATTTCTTCTAAATCAACACAAGTTCAGTCCCTATGAGGTGGAGGTTAAAGATGTCCCAAATGTCCAACTTTTTCAAACTGTCGTGCCACTCCATCATCTCTGACATCAACTCCTCATGGCATCAATCTCCCTCCTGTTTTAGGGTTCTGTATTTCTTTGTAATGTGTCACAGAACTCACAAACTTCCAAGGAAATGGCTCAGTGGTAGTGGTGGAGGCTAGTAGGCTGGCAAATCCCAAGTCTGTAGGTAGGTCTGGAGGATTCTCCCAGCTCATTTGGTTGCAGGGGTTGGCAATCCCAAATTGGTGGGTCATATGACGACTGCTGTCTCAAGCGTAGGGGTGAGATGATGATCAACCACACACACAACTGCAGGAAGAGAGTGAGACCACTTTATGTATTTCAGACAGCCTGCTATTGCTTGGACCCCCATTCAAATGCAGTTCTCTTCCAAGTGGTTTTATGGATGGGAGCCAGCAGTATTCCCAGATGTGGCATATGTGGTTTCCAAAATCCAAATGTTGTTGTTGTTAAGTGCCGTCGAGTTGTTTCCGACTCATAGCGACCCCATGCACAGCAGAACGAAACACTGCCCGATCCCGCGCCAGCCCCACAATCCCTGCTATACTTGAGCCCATCATCGC
>NW_006921667.1:6491881-6495326 GCF_000298275.1 Orycteropus afer afer | reverse complement strand
TCTCGAAAGCTTTCTCTTTTCCATGAGTAAGGCTGGGTTTACTCAGATGTTGCAGCTCTTTCCCAGTCCTATTTTGCGAGCCTTTTAGCCTAAATGGACTATTCCTAAAGTTGAGCAGTAATGTACCAAACAGTGTTTCTTTGCTATTCATAAGGTTTTCCCTGGCCAAATCCAAATAGGCCAATTAAATGTTGGGCTTCCTTTTTAGTCTTAGGGGTAGGTAGTGACAACTTATTCTTGGTTGCCTGTGGAATGTCAGGGGTGCCTCCTGGCCAAGTTATTCCCAAGAATTTCACCTTTGGGTAGGGCCCTGGATTTTTGCTGGATTTATTAACTATCCTCAGATCAAACCCACCAGCCACTCCTCAGAAGGAAGATTGCGCAATATACTTCCATAGTGATATCACCTCAGAAACCCAAGAAAGAGTTGCTATGAGTTGGATTCGACTCAACAGCAGTGAGTTTTTACTGGCCATGTGGGTTGCCACTATTTTCAAATCTTCCCTAGCCTGTTCTGTGTTTGATAGTAACATAATATCATCAGTGTAACGTATCTCCATACTTGAAATCTGCACCAAGTCGAAGTCTCTTCTAACCAAGCCATGACAGTAAGTGGTGAATTTAAGTAACCCTGTGGTAAGACAATGAATGTGTACTGAGAGTCTTCCCATGTGAAAGCAAACTGTGGCTGACTCTTTTCCAAGATTGGGATGGAAGAAAAGGCATTTGCAAGATCAATCACTAAGTACCAGTCTCCTTTAGCCTCTTGTATTTTCTGTACTGTTGATTCATTAGGCCTTAGTAGTCTACTGTCAGTCTCTATGAGCCATCTGCCTTTTTCACAGGCCATATTGGGCTGTTATACAGATAATTGATTGGCACCAATACTCCAGCCTTTAAGCATGTCTTTAATCAAAGCACTAATTACCTTTTCTCCACCCAGTATCCTGTGATGTTTCAAGTTAACAACCTGAGGGGGTTCAGGCAATTCTGATGGTTCCCATTTAGCATGTCCAATCAATACTGGCCTAAGGGCAGACTTACACACCTTCAGTTTTACAACATTAGGTTGAGGGAGAGTTCTCTAGTTGGACATAAAATCCGTACTAATAATATGTTCAGGTAAGGGAGATACAACTGCTTCATACAACATCTGTTAAAATCTTCCAATTCTTATCCAAACTTTAACCTTAGTTCCATCAACTGTTGCATTCCCATATATCTTCAGTCCAATCTTAGGCCCCTTCAAGTTTTCATTGATAGGTTTTGGAATGATGGTACATCAGGCTCCTGTGTCCAGGAACCCCAAGAAAGTCTCTCCTTAGCTCTCTCCCTGTGCATATGCTGTCCTTCTGATTTCCCATGGTTGACTGTTCTAACGTGTACATCTCCTTGGTGTAGTTGTTCAACTCACTGGCCTGAGTACTGTTTGGCTGAGAGTTAAGCCATGGGAGTGAATCTGATTCCAGGCCCAAAGAGTGAATTGGGGCCATAGCCTCAGGGGTTTCACCAGTCTCCATCTGACCAATAATCCTGTTTTTTTTTTTTTTTAATGTTTTTGAATTTTGGTCCATAGTTTTTCTCCCTCTCTATCCAGGATCTCCAGCTTTGACTTCTTTCTGGGTGATTGGCATTGGTAGCTGGGCACCATCTAGTTTTTCTGGTCTCAAGGTTGTATAGGCTGAGGTTCACATGGTACATTAGTCCCTTGGACTGATCGTTTTCATACATCTTTGATTTTCTTCATACCTCTTTGTGCTGTATGAGGAGAGACCAATAGTCTCATCTTAGGTGGCTGCTTGCAAACTTTTTAGACCCCAGTTGCTACTCACCAAAGTAGGATGTAAAACAATATTTTTGTGTACTGTGTTGTACCAGTTGAGGTTGATGTCCCCTGTGACCATGGTCCTGAGCCTGTAGGCCAACAACTTACTCCCTCAAGATGCTTGGTTATGACTAAGAAGTTATACTAACTTTGTCCCCTGTTAGTTCTATAATATATATGGACAATATTTTATAGTACATACAAGTACACATGTAGGAATATCACCTGCCAAACCTATGTATGATCATGGGTATATTCCCATTCGTCTACCCATACCTGATCTTCTTGCCTGTCTATCGATTTATTCACCCATAGGTTAGTATTTGTCATTACTGATAATGCACTATTGTGTATATAATAATATTTACCATTGTTGTCTGTACCTCTTGTTCACCTCTCTGTGTCTTCCTTTTCTTTAGTGATATTGTGCTGTTCTCACACTTTTGTTACATTGCCTTTCCCTTCACCCAGATCACTACATATCTTAACTAGTCAGCCATTTTCCCTTCTGTCCCATCTCTGGTAACCAACAAAAAATGTTTCCTTCCCTGTGTAAACTTTTCCTTGAGATTTTTTATAATAATAACTCATACAATATTTGTTCTTCTATGATTGACTTAAGGAGCTCTGGTGGCATAGTGCCTAAGGCATTTGACTGCTAACCAGAAGGTTGGTGGTTCAAACCCAGCAGCCACTCTGCAGAAAGAAGACTGGGCAATCTACTTCCATAAAGATTTACTGCCTCAGAAACTCAAAGGGGGTCACTATGAGTCAGAATTGACTCAACAGCAGTGAGTTTGGTTTGGGTTTTGTTTGATGATTGATTTATTTCACTCAGTATTATGTCCTCCAAGTTCATCCACATTATGAGGTGACTGGTGAATTGTTCATCATTCTTTAATGTTGCATAGTATTCCATTGTGTGTGTGTACTATGGTTTGGTTATCCATTCATCTAATGATGAAGACTTAGGTGGTTTCCATCTCTTAGCTATTGTGAATAGTGCTGCAATGAACATGGGAATGCATGTATTGATTTGTTTCCTGAATCTCCTCTCTTTAGGATATATTTGTAGTAGTGAGATTACTGTATCAAATGGTATTTCTATTTCTAGCTTTTTAAGGAAGTGCCATACCATTTTCCACAGTGGTTGTACTGTGATAGTTGGAGTTGTGTGTCAACTTGGCTGGACCACAATTCTGAGTGGTTTTAGCAGTTCTGATGTGGGTTATTCCCATGAAGGGATCCGATTTATAAGTTTTGAGCAGCCAATCCATTGAAAGGGAGTTTCCCTAGGGATGTGGCCTGCTTTCAATATATTTACAGATATCCTGGGAAAAAGAGACACTTTTCTGTGGATCAGGATCCTGTTGTGCTGCCTACAATTGTCCGTGAGTGAAGAATCCACCATTTGGCCTGGATATCTTGGATTCATTATTTGTCGGAGTAAACAGTCGGTATACTGCCTGCCAGCCTTGAGCTCATCAGTCCCTGAAGCTGCAGCTGTGTGAGTCAGGAAACACCTCCACCTTGACACATGATTCAAGAACTTGTGAGTTGCCAGCTTCTATTAAGTACGTGAGCCATTTTCCTAAGATAAATATCTCTCTCTTTCTATAT
>NW_006921667.1:6487540-6491373 GCF_000298275.1 Orycteropus afer afer | reverse complement strand
CCACTTCCTCCCCATAGTTACCCCTTCCCTATGTCCTTCCCTCCCATGCACTCCTACCGCCTTAGCTGTCTCCTTGTGCAAACATTGCCCTTCTGTGCTCCCATGATTGATTGCTCTAAGGAGTTATCTACTTGATATAAACAGTCACCCCATATGCCTGTCTGTTGTTTGACTGGAAGCCACAGGAGTGAGTTCAGTTTGATGGGTTACTAGGGGTCATAGTCTCAGGGGTCTCCCCAGGCTCTATCAGAGCAGTAAACCTGGTCTTTTTTTTTTTTTTAATGATTTTGAGTTTTGTTTCACATTGTTCTCCCACTCTATCCAGGATTTTCTGCACCAGTCTTCCTCTGAGTGGTTGACAGTGGTAGCCATGTACTATCTAGTCTCATGGTCATATAGGCCAAGGATTGCATGGTCTGGCAGTCCCTTGGAGTAATTGTTTCCATGTGTCTTTTGTTTTCTTTATTCTTCTTTGCTCTGGATGAGGAGAAACCCATCATTGCATCTAAATGGCTGCTTGCAAGCTTTTAAGACCCTGATCACTACTCACAAAAGTGGGATGCAGAACAATGTTTTTCTGCAGTGTGTTATGCCAGTTGAACTTGCTGGCTCCTGAAACCATAGTCCTGAGCCCTCAGGTCCAATTACTTACTCCCTCAGGGTAGCTGGCTGTGGCCAAGAGGCCACCACAACCTTGTGCCTTGTCAGTTCTACTATGCACCCAGGCATTCTTACAGCATATAGAAATATGCATGTAGAAACATTGTTGGCTAACCCTATACATGGTCATGCCTTTGCCAATTTTTGAATTGGATGTTTGTCTTTTTGATGTTGAGGTATTGAAGTTTTACATAAATTTCATAGATGCTTTCAGTGGCTTGATACTTAAAATTTACTTCAGCTTAGTCACAGAAAGCATTAATATTGTTAAAATAACACCAGTGAGTGTGAAAGTTTAAGGTGCCTTTGTGATCTTGGAAAGTATTTCCAGAGTTAGTCTTTTAGTTAAGTTAGCCAACTTTCAGTGAAAAGAAGATAACACTTCTTTTATTCTGAAGACATTTATTGAGTGTCTATAACTGTGTGCTTAGTGTTTTGTTCAACTTTAGGAAATGTTTTCTCCTTAAAGATATTTAAAAGTACATCCACCTGAGAGGAAGATGGCTGAAGTATACCTGGGTGATAGTGGAAATTCTTAAAGTGCACAAGTATGTTTTTGGTCACCTACTCAGAGTGGAATGGGACCTTGCAGTTTGTCCAGGTCTAGAATAATGAAGGGAAGAGAAAGTGCCCACTGTCTTCCTCATCTATGAATATTTTTCTTTTGTTTGTTAGTACATGACATTACCTGGGAAGACTCTTGTTCTGCTCAAGTGAGGTTTCTGCCAGTGGTCTGCCAATCTACTGGCTGAATCCACTTGATAATAGGAGGATGATGTAAGTATTAGCTCTGCATTCATGTCACATGAATCCATGAACTAAACTTCCAAAGTGAAATACAACATTTATTGACAGGAATGAACAGGCAGGACCATTAATTGACTTGTTTTCCTAGATAGCTATGAGCATTTATTTTCTCTTGAGAATAGTACAGTGTTTGAAGATTGTTTCATATCCAGTAGGAAGGATGCAGAAGACATAGGAGACTGACCTCAAGACTTAGCTATACTTATACATTTATGTATTTCTTTTCATAATGAGTCAGATCTTGAGCTTAGCCAACCTATTTGCATCTTTGAATGTAAAGTATTCACTTATAGACACATGTATTTGATCTTGCCTTTATATCCTGCCTGACAATTTCTGCTTTTGATTGAAACTTCACATATAATGTATATGTCCATTCACATATAATGTAAGTGTTGATATACACTAAAACACATGACCCGTTAATACTACTATTATTGAAATTTATGCACCAACCATCAAAGCCAAAGACAAGGAAATTGAAGATTTTTACCAACTTCTACTATCTGAAATTCATGAAACATGCAATCAAGATCTATTGATTATTACCGGTGATTGGAATGCAAAAGTTAGAAACAAAGAAGAATCACCAGTAGTTGGAAAATATGGCCTTGGTTATAGAAATGATGCCAGATATCACATGACAGAATTTTGCAAGACCAATGACTTATTCATTACAAATACCTTTTTTCAATAATATAAATTGTGGCTATACACATGGACCTCACCAGATGGAATACACAGGAATTGGATCACCTACATCTGTGGAAAGAGGCGATGGAGAAGCTAGCTCAATATCTTCAGGCAAAACAAGGCCAGGAGCTGACTGTGGAATAGACCATCAACTGCTCATATCCAAGTTCAAGTTAAAGCTGAAAAAAATTAAAACAAGTCCATGAGAGCCAAAATATGACCTTGATTTTATCCCACCTGAATTTAGAGACCATCTGAAGAACAGATTTGACACATTGAACACTAATGACTGAAAACCAGATGATCTGTGGGATGACATCAAGAACATCATACATGAATAAAGCAAAAAGTCATTAAAAAGACAAGACAGGTAGAAAAGACCAAAATGGATGTCAGAAAAGACTCTGAAACCGGCTCTGGAACAGAGAGTAGCTAAAGTAAATGGAAGAAATGATAAGATAAAAGAGCTGAACAGAAGATTTCAAAGAGCAACTTGAGAAGACAAAGTCAATTATTATAATGAAATGTGCAAAGTCCTGGTGTTAGAAAACCAAAAGGGAAGAACACACTCAGCATTTCTCAAGCTGAAAGAACTGAAGAAAAAATTCAAGCCTCGAATTGCAGTATTGAAAGATTCTATGTGCAAAATATTCAATGATGGAGGAAACATCAAAAGAAAGTCACTGTACCAAAAAGAATTGGTCAATGTTCATCCATTTCAGGAGATGACATCTGATCAAGAACCAATGATACTGAAGAAATAAGTTGAAGCTGCACTGAAGGAATTGGTGAAAAACAAGTTTCCATAAATTGACGGAATACCCATTGAGATGTTTTAACAAACAGACACTACATTGGAGGCACTTACTTGTCTATGCCAAGAAATATGAAAGACAGCTACTTGGTCAACTGACTGGAAGAAATTCATATTTGTTCCCATTCCAAAGAAAGGTGATCCAACAGAATGTGGAAATTATCAAACAATATCATTAATATCACATGCAAGTAAAATCTTGCTGAAGACAATTTGAAAATGGTTGCAGCAGTATATTGACAGGGAACTTCCAGAAATGCAAGCTGGTTTCAGAAGAGTATATGGAAGAGAGATATCATTGCTGATGTCAGATGGATATTGGCAGAAAGCAAAGACTACCATAAATATGTTTACTTGTGTTTTATTGACTATGCAAAAGTGTTAGACTATGGGGAACAGAATGAATTATGGATAACATTGTGAAGAATGGGAATTCCAGAACACTTAATTTTGCCCATGAGAAAACTGTACATAGACCAGGAGGCTATTGTTCAAACAGAACAAGGGGATACTGCATGGTTTAAAATCAGGAAGTGTGTGTGTCAGGGTTGTATCCTTTCACCATACTTATTCAATATGTATGCTGAGCAAATAATCTGAGAACATGGGCTCAGGTATAGCAAGGATTGTGAGGCTGGCTCAGGACTGGGCAGTGCTTCATTCATAGGGTCCCTATGAGTCAGAGCTGACTGGATGGTATCTATCAATAGCAACAAGAACAAAACCTGCAAGAGCCAGAACCTGCAAAAGATGAAAACACTAGACCAATGGAATAGAATTGAGAACCCAGATATAGATCCATCGACCTATAGTCAGCTGATCTTTGACAAAGGCCCAAAATCCATTAAATGGGGAAGAG
>NW_006921667.1:6440547-6464069 GCF_000298275.1 Orycteropus afer afer | reverse complement strand
GTGAACTGGTTGCTGTCATTTTGTTATGTGTTTTTTCATGGTGTCCCTGGTTTCTTTGTTCCATATTATTTTCTGTGCTGAGCTCATTATGTTTATGAATAGTGTTATCATTTCCTTTGTTTCTGTTGCTTTAGTATTTGCTGAATATTTGTGCTTGTCCTCTTTTTTATTGTGATGTTAAGGTTTATCATTTTTCTTTGAGGTTATCATGTGATTTATAACTTTCTCCCCAAGTTTAGAACAGTCCATTCTATCTTGCAACTCTCTTGACTTCCTCACCATTGAGAAGTTCTGTAACTACATAGTAATTTTCCTCTTTTTGGTTTGTAGTTGTCCTTTGCCATTTGATGTCTCTGGTTCCCTGTTTACAATCTTATAAGCTTATTGTACTTTGGATATGTCCATAGCTGTGATTTCTGGGTTATGTCATCTTGTGTATTAATGGTCAGTTATCGTTTGCTATTTTTGGTTCTCTGTTCAAAGGATTCCCTTTAGTATCTCCTGTAAGGTTGGTCTGGTTTTAACAGATTTCCATAGTTTCTGCTTATCTGCAAATCTCCTAATTTCACCATCATATCTGAGGGACAGTTTTGCTGGGTATATAATTCTTGGTTGAAAATTTTTCTCTTTCAGGATTTTATATATACCATCCCATTGCCTTCTCGCTTACATGGTTTTTGCTGAGAAATCAGAGCTTATTCTTATTGGTTGTCCTTTGTAAGTAACTTTTTGTTTGTCCTGTGCTGCTTTCAGAATTCTTTCCTTCTCTTTGGTTTTGATGAGTTTGATGATGATGTGTCTTGGTGATTTTCTTTTGGGGTCTATTCGGTTTGGGGTTCGTTGGACTTCCTGAATTGATATATTCTCATCTTTCATTATATCAGGGAAGTTCTCTTCCAAAAAATCTTGGACAATATTCTTAGTGGTTTTATTTTTCTCTTCCTGTTCTGGAATTCCAATGACACGGAGGTTATTCCTTTTGATGGTATCCCACATGAACCTTAGGCTTTCTTCATTTTGTTTTGAGCACACAGACTGGCATGGAATTCCTGCCTGCCCAGAAGGTGGGTGGGAGTGAGCCTTGGCCACACCTCCATTCACCAAGAGGGTGTGGGATAAAAGAGTAACAAGGGGAATATTGCACCTTTCCAGTTGTTGGCATCTGCAATGTACTTTGGTTCCCAAAAAGTGGAGCCTATTCTTAAGTCCCTGGAATCTGAGAGAATGCTGTCTCTTTAAATATCCACAATGGCCGAACCGCTTATAAACATTCAAAATGGCTGCACCCTCTGGACAGGCAAAAGTCCACAGCTCAGCCCACCTTTCTCTTTGCTACTTCCCTTTTTATTCACCAGCCACCAGAGCAGTCCTCTATGCAGTCCTTGGCTAGCAGGGCTGATTTTTAGGTTAATTCTTAGGTCCTAACAACATTCAGCAGTATCCAAGCTGTCTGTGCCATCAGGATTGCTGCCAAACTGCAGCTCCGTATGTCTCCTTTTTTGGTGTTTTCATGCAAATTTTTCTGCTAGTTGGAGTTTAGTCCACTTCTATATCCTTCCCTTCAAAGCTCAGGGGTCCAGGATTATCTTCTGTATCTGTGTTAATTGGTTCCCCTTTTATTTGTTGAAGAGGGTCTGTGCAGTCCTGCCTATTCCACCATCTTACTAGAACTCCCCAATTGTATGTATTTTAAAGAAATAAAGAAATGTAACACACAGATACGTAATTTTTTTTTTTTTTACATTGATGTACATACTGGCCATTTCTAGTTCTCTTCATGTCTTCTTGTGGTTTGAGTTATCATCTGGTATCCTTTCCATTTACCCTGAAGGATTTCTTTTGGTATTTCTTGTAAAATAGGTCTGCTGTCAACAAATTTTCTCAGTTTTTTATCTGAGAATTCTTAATTTCACCTTTTTTAAAGCCTTTATTCATTCTTTCATTCTCATGAAAATATATATAATAAAACATATGCCAGTTCTACATTGTCCACATTTATAATTTAGTGGCATAGATTACATTCTGCAACCTTCTCCCTATCACTTTTATTTTTGAAGAACATTTTAGCTGGATTTAGAATTCTTGGTTGATAATATTTTCTTTCAGCACTTTGAATATGTCCTTCCCTTGCAATCTGTCCTTCATTGGTATGATGAGTAGTCAGCTGTTAGATGTTTTGTATTTCTGGTGGTGTAGTGCCTAAGGCATGTGACTGCTAACCAGAAGGCTGGCGGTTCAAACCCTCCTTGGAAGGAAGGTTGGGCAATCTGCTTCCATAGTGATACTGCCTCAGAAACCCAAGGAAGGGTTTCTATGAGTTGGATCCAACTCAATGGCAGTGAGTTTGGTTTTTGGTTTGTACATGAGTCACTTTTCTCTTGCTGCTTTCAAGGTTTTCTCTTTGTCTATGTGTTTCAGTCATTGATTAAGATGTATGTAGGCATGATTCTGTTTTTGTCCTACTTGAGGTTGTTGAGGTTCTTGAATCTCTTGGTAATGTTTTTCATCAAGTTTGGGAAGTTTTCAATCATTATTGCTTCCAATATTATTTTTGCCCTTTTCTCTCTCCTCCTTCTACAATATCCATTATATGTAAGTTGGGATGCTTAACTTTATTGCACAGATCTTTGAAGTAAAACAGTTTTCCTTAATGTCTTTTAGCTCTGTTCTTCAGATAATTTTTATTCCTCTATGTTCAACATCACCAATTCTTTCTTTTGCCATCTCAAATCTGCTGTAGAGCCCTTCTTGTGAATTTTTCATATCTGTATTTGTATATTTCAACTCCATATTTTCCATTTGGAGTTCAAAATAAAAAGTCTTTATTTCTTTAGTGAAATTTCCTATTTGTTGATTCATTGCCATATTCTCCTTTAATTCCTGGAACATATCTGTAAGAGTTGTTTTGAACTCTTTGTCTACTAAATTATCCAATAATATCCAAGTCTTCTCAAAGTCCCTTTTTTTAAAAAAATTTCCTTCTTTATTTCAGGTATATGGATCACACTTTCCTGTTTCTTTGCAAGTCTAATAAGTTTTGGCTGAAAACTGGACATTTAAATTAAGATATATCAATTCTGAATTCTATTTTATTTCTGAGGGTGTTCTTTTTTTTCTTTTTTTGGTAACTTGTTTGGACTTAGATCACAAAATCTCTTACCCCATAAACAAAGATGTGTTGTATGTCTGCTCACCTTTCATTCTTGTTTTTATTTATCCCAAGGACTCACTCATATGTCTTCCTAGCTTAGTGGTTAGTCAATGATTTTGGTAGAGGTTGTACTCAAATACTTTGAAGTTGTAGGACTTTCACCCTCTGCTGATCAATTTATCTGTGGGTCAGAGAACCCTCTCAAGCCTCTGTTGGCTTCTACTTTTCTCTGGGCTCTCACAGGTCTCACCCACACATGCATAATTCCTCAGGGAGATTGAGGCCTTTCTATGGTTTTCTCATTTCCAGGAAACTCTGGTGGTGTAGTGCCTAAGGCATGTGACTGCTAACCAGAAGGCTGGCGGTTCAAACCCACTGCCACTCTTCAGAAGGAAGATTGGACAATCTACTTTCATAGAAATACTGCCTCAGAAACCCAAAGAGGGGTTGCTATGGGTTGGGATCGACTTGATGGCAGTGAGTTTGGGTTTTGTTTTTTGCTGTTCTCCCCAGTTTGAACTTCAGGCTTAGGCGAATAAAACTGCATGTTTTCCTCATTCATTCCCAACTGAGCCTGCCATTTTGGGCCAACAAAGTTCTAGGTTTATTATTATTATTATTATTGTGATTTGGGTGAAGATTTACAAAGCAAATTCACTTTCCATACAGCAGTTCACGTATACTTTGTCTCATGATATTGACCACAGTTTACCACAATGCAACAGCTCCCCTCCTACTTCCTCCCCATAGTTACCTCGTTCCAGTGTCCATCTCTCCATGCACTCTTGCCCCCTGAGCTGTCTCCCTGTGCATAAGCAGCCCTTCTTTCTCAATGATTGTTCTCTTCAAGGAGTGTATCTACCTCAGGTAAGTATTCAACTCATATGCCTGTCTTTTGTTTGGCTGGAAACCACAGGTGTCAGTTCAATTCCAGACCTGAAGGGCAGCTAGGGCCCGTAGTCTCAGTGGTTCCACCAGGCTCTATCGGACCAGCAAACCTGGTCCCCCACTTTTTTTTTCCCCTCCAAATGATTTTGAGTTTTGTTCCACATTGTTCTCCCTCTCTATCAAGGATCTCCTACATAGATCCCCTTCCAAGTGAATGATAGTGGTAGCCGGGCACCATCTAGTTCTTCTGGTCTCATAGTTGTATAGGCTGCAGTCAGATGGTGCACCAGTCGCTAGGACTAATTGTTTCCATGAATTTTGTTTTTCTTCATTCTTCTTTGCTCTGGATGAGGAGAGTCCCATCATTGCATCTAGATGGCAGCTTGCTAGCTTTTAAGATCCCAGTCACTACTCGCCAAAGTAGGAGATGGAACAATGTTTTGTATAGTATGTTATGCCAATTGAGCTTGATGTCCTCTGTGACTATGGTCCCAAGCCTGCAGGTTCAACTACTCAGTCCCTCTGGGTAGCTGTCTGTGACCAAGCAGTGACCAAAACCTTGCCCCTTGTCGGCTCTATTATACACCTGGGAATTCTGATCATTCACATAAACTTATAGGACCATTGTCTGACAACCCTATACATGTTCTTGGATACACTCCCCATTTCATAGACATACCTAATTTTTTAGCCTGTCCACCCATCTATCCACCCATATACCCATGAGTTCTAGGTTTTTGCAGCTAGCTCAACACTGATAAAATCACCGCTTTTACCAACAAAGCTATTGGAGGGATTGGGGGAAAAAAAAAGCTGTGAAGTTGTTCAAGAATAAATGCTTCTCATTTTGTTACCTGCCTTTGGTAAATTTCTAGTGCCATGATATGGTTGTTTTTAGCCATTTGTTCCAGTTTTATGTTTTTTCTTTCATTTTCTTTTACAGAGAGAAATGGACTATCTCTTTAGGCTTCCATAATTGGAGGCCCCTTATTCTCATCATAGATGAGGAAAGTTAGGCTGAAAGAGATGAAGCACCTTGTCCTCAGCCATGGAGCAAGGAAAGATAGGAGAAGTAGGACTAAAGGGCTCCATTTCTTTTGTAAAAAGTTTGTGACATATAATAAACTATATTTATTTAAATGATAAAATTCAGTAAGTTTTGACATGAACATACCCTTGAAACTATCTTCACAATCAAGATAATAAACATATCCTTCACTTCCTGTCCCCTGGTAATCTTTCCCTCCCTCTTTCCAATCCTCTCCCATTTCTAGGCAAAAACTGATCTGCTTTCTGCCACTATAGTTTGCAGTTTTTTTACTCTTATATAAATGGGATAAAAAAACAAAAAAAAATACACTATCAAATATTTTTTGTCTGGCTTTTTTCACTCAGCATAATTGAGATTCATCCACGTTGTACTGTGTATCAGTAGTTTGTTTCTTTTCATTGTTAAGCAGTCTTCTATTGCGTGGATCTACAAAAGTTTACTTACCTGTTAATAGTTGTTTCTAAGGTTGAGTTGTTACAAATAAAGCTGCCATGAGCATTTGTGTACAAGTTTTTGTATGTATATGTGCTCTTATTTTTATTGCATTAATAATGAATTATTTTATATTTATAGAAAAGTTTCAAAGATTGTTGTTTTGGTTACCTCTCATGCTGCTCTAACATATATACCACAAATGAGATGGCTTTAACAAATAGGAGTTTACTCTTACAGTTTTTGGAGGCTAGAAGTCTGCGTTCTAAGTGCCAGCCTCTAGGGCTTCGGGTAAAAGCCCCTCAACCTCGGGCTTCAACTCTGCCTCCTGTTCCTGGCCTACTGAAGCTGGAAGTTTTTCTTCATTCAGGCAGCTGCTGGCTGCTGAGGCTGGCAAACCCAAGGTTGACAAGTAAAAAGGCACAGTCCCAATATTACCAAACAACATGCTAGGCCACTAATTCAAGTCCAGAAAAAGTCCCAAGATCAGCAGGGCATGGCAGGCTGCTGAACAACAACAACTTCATCATATGCAGAGTTCAAGTGTGTCAAAAACTGCAACACATTCCCAAAGATTCTCTTATATACAGGAAGCAGACCATATCCCTAAAGCCACTACTCAGCTGCTCATGGCAGATTCTAGCACGGAGTTGATTGCCAATCTCATCATGGGGAATAAATATCACCAGCTGCCCAGCCACTCAAAACCAGGCCCAGCCAAGTGGACTCATAACTTTAACTACCACAATAGTACACCCAGTTTCCTTCAAAGCCAGCATCTTACGTTACTATGCCATATTTGTTAAAACTAAGAAACTGACATTCATAGATTACTATTAATTAAATCCCAGAGTTTATTTGGATTTTACCAGTTTTCCACTCATATCAGGGGACAACATTGCATTTAGTTGTCGTATTTGCCCAGGCACCTCTGGTCTGTGACAGTTTTTCAGTCCCTCCTTGCTTTTCATGACTCTTATGTAAGGAAGAGTTGTATTTTCTCTCATTTATCCAGTCATTTATATCAGTATGGACTCATGGATATTTATTTTATATTGAGGTTATAATCCAATACTACATTATTTTGTTACTCAAATTATGCCAGTTTTGGCTACCAGAGGTTCTTTCAGGTTGCCTTTAGTGCTCTTTTGATATGTCCCCATCCTTTGTTTTTGAGCGATTCCTTACTGATACTGCAAGATGCCTCAGGCCTATCTTGTATGTTCCTTACACCAGCAGTAGAATCAGTCATATCTTCAAGAAACCCTTGTTCCTTTTCCTGGAGAATGGAATTAGAAATCCAGATGTGGGCATTGGGTATGCTCATTGCTCCTGGAGTGTCATTGCTTCTCTGCCCTCCAAGAGATAGGCAATATAACTTGTCAGACCAAACTATATGCATTCATAGTGATGTCTCTTACTCCAGTACCACTGGGTTACTCTAATCCAGTACCTCAGGGCTCATTCTAGCCTCCTCCCTTGCTTTTCTGTAACTTCTCTCCCCCACTTTCCATTTACTTGTTTAACTCCAGTATACTTGTAAAGCAGTTGCAGAATTGTTAATCACCACCCTTGGGGAAATAACTTTACCAACTATAATACAGTGTTTATATACAGCATCTTTTGATTTTTTTTTATCCGTAGCCTTACAGTTGCCGGTGAAAACATGTTTTCCAACATTTAGCCCAGCTCATTCTTTCCCACCATCTATTTTTTTAATAGATAGAAGTCATGGAAGCTATCAGCTGATTCCAAGAAGGAGATTGTACAGAAGCCATCCTTTGAACTTAAGCACTATAGAGAGACGAGTGAGCCATGCAAATTCCTGACCAAAAACCAGGAAAAAATTAAATAGGCTATTTTTTATTTTACTTTCATAGTGATACTGCCTCTGAAACCCAAGGAGGGGTCGCTATAAGTCAGATCCGACTCCATGACAGTGAGTTTGGTTTTTGGTTATTTTTTCTTTTACTTTTTGATGTCCCTTAGACCTCACTGTGAAAAATAACAGCCCTTCCCAAGCTAAATACCAGTTCTGATGCTTGCTAAGATAAAACCATGATTTCTTAGTCTTCACTGCTCATGCTTACAGCAGTATCGCCATCTTCAAACGCTGCATTCATTGGCTTCCATTGTTGGGTAGCGGTGAGGGGACAGGAAAGACAGGGGTAACGCCACACTTGGTACTTGGCATCATTGCTCATCACACCGCTGCTTCCAGCATGTGGCTGAAATCCTGAATCTATAGAAGATACGATGATCTAACATTTTATTTCCGCAAACTGGCTTTCAAGACGCTTCCTCAACTTTGCCTCAACAGTCGCCCCAGAACCAGCGAGGTAAATCTGGGCAGGCAACCCCGTAAGGTCAAAGAGCCTGCGCACTTAGCAACCCCTCGGGTTCAGGGTCCGTGGCGCACACGTGCTCAGGCGGCGGCCTCGCGCATACGTGGTGGCGCAGGCGCAGTGGAGGGGCGCACGCAGCTTATCGCTGCTCCGAGGGGTTAGCAGAGGCGGAAACATGAAGCCGTTGAGCTGGCAGGTGGCGGCCGCGGTTGCTGTGGGGCTCGCGCTGGCCCTGGAAACGCTGCCACAGGTGCTGCGCTGGTTGTGGGGCGGGCGGCGGCGGCCACGGCGAGAGGTGCTGTTCTTCCCGTCGCAGGTGACCTGCACCGAAGCATTGTTGCAGCAGGCCCCGCGCGCGGAGCCGTCCGCGTCCACCACATCGTCTGCGGGCTGCCTCTGCAGCTTGCCTCACGGCGAGAGCGCGCTGAGCCGCTTGCTGCGCGCCCTACTGGCAGCCCGCGTCAGTCTCGAGCTCTGTCTCTTTGCCTTCTCCAGCCCACAGCTGGGCCGCGCGGTGCAGTTGCTTCATCAGCGTGGTGTTCGCGTGCGGGTCGTCACCGACTGTGACTACATGGCGCTTAATGGCTCGCAGATTGGCCTGCTGCGCAAGGCAGGTAGGCCGGAGGCTAGGCGCGGAAGGTTGAGACCATACAGGCACATCCTCTAGGCCTTGCCAGGTCACCTGATAACATGAAGCCATCCAGAGTGATGTAGCTCCGTGGACGGCAGTGTGTCAGGGCCCGCAGTCCTAACACGGGTTGAGAATCCTGACAGAGGGGTTACTGTCCTGTATCTGAGTGTGACCCAAAAAAATGAGCAGGCTGTATGTCCCCATCTCCTGGCGGGGAGAGTGCTGGGATCTCGCTGGAGCAGGTAGCGGGCCTACCTGCGCAGCGATCAGACTCTGAGATTCCCACCCATCCAGATGACTGGCATGGCCTGGGGACATTTGGGGACTGTGTGTAACTGGGTGTGTTGGGTAGGGAGCCTGGTGTGATGATTACCTTCTGAAACAGCGGTGGCTTAACCTGATGGAGTTCAGAAAGTGGCAGAGTGCAAAAGCAAATCTGTGAGCCTGACCACCAGCAAGTTGTCCTGAGAGCTAGAGAGGCTTTCAGTGACTATGACCTTGTCAGCAGGTAAGCTAGATGGTAAAGATTCCCTGTCATCTCCATGACTGAAGAGGATGAGAAGGAAAATAATATACTAAAGACTGGAGCTAAATGTCCAGTTGATTAGCAGTTCTTTTAAATGATTTCTTCAGCTACAAGATGGAGATTACAGAAGCCCCAGGCCTGCTTGCCTCTCTCTCTCAGGTGGGGGACAGAATGAAACAGGAAATGTGAATAATTTTGAAGATGATCTAAATCCAGTCTTTTTTTTTTTACTTGTGAATTCTTTGTTTTATAATCTCGAATGCCAGTGTGTGAGCTGGCATTTGTCACGGTGCATTTTGTAGCCTCTTGCCTTTTTTTTTTTTTTAATTGTGATTTGGGTGAAAATTTACAGAGCAAATTTACTTGCCATACAGCAGCTCACATACACTTGGTCTCATGTCATTGACTACAGTTTCCCAGAATGCACCAGCTCACCTCCCACTTCCTCCCCATAGTTACCTCTTCCCTATGTCCTTCCCTCCATGTACTCCTGCCTCCTGAACTGTCTCCTTGTGCATACACAGCCCCTCTTTCTCCCATGATTGTTCTCTCCAAGGAGTGTATTTACCTCAGGTAAATGTTCAACTCGTATGCCTGTCTTTTGTTTGGCTGGAAGCCACAGGTGTGGTTTCAATTCCAAATTTGAAGGGCAGCTAGGAGTCATAGTCTCAGTGGTTCCACCAGGCTCTATCAGACCAGCAAACCTGGTCCCTCCCCCCACTATTTTTTTGCAAGATTTTGCGTTTTGTTTCACATCGTTCTCCCACTCTATCCAGGATCTCCTACATAGATCCCCCTCTGAGCGGTTGACAGTGGTAGCCAGGCACCATCTAGTTCTTCTGGTCTCATAGTCACAGGCTGCAGATCACATGGTGTACCAGTTGCTTGACTTCCTTGCTTTTTGTCAGCACTGCATACCTCTCACATCAGGTCCCAAGAAAGTCCTTCTTGCCCAGGCATACATTACCCTGGTGGTTCTGGTGGCCACAGGGACTGAAAAGCATCCTAAACCCTTGAGAACTGCCTGGTTGAACATAAGCCCCACTGCCACTCTTACTTATGTCTGTGCCACCACAGATCCTTACCAACCCAGGAAGTGGAACAGCCTTCTTGGAATCAGGCTTGGTTGTCCATCTCACTCAGGAATCTGAAGGGGAGGGCACTTTTAGTCTTGCTGAGCACGCTGTGTAGCTGACACTGCTGGCACAAACATGGTTCAGATATCAAGGACTGCTTACACAGACTCACTGTCTTGGTAAGAATTGTCCTAAATCTGTTGGTCATTTTAATGGAGGACTGTGGATAGGTGTATTTTAGCTGTTTGCTTTTAGAGAGTCAGAATCTCAGGATTGGAAAGAATCCTAAAGGGCTTCTAAGGTTGGCTTTCCCTTTGTGGTGTCCTAGACACATGTGCGTGAACTTGAGCCAGTAATACTTGTGTACCAGGAGTAGTTCTTGGAGCTGGAGATCCAGAGTGAGCAAGACAGTTTTATGGGATCTGATAGAACCAGGAATGTCTCATTCAGGGTGATAAGAGGGGTCACAGAGACAATAAAATGGGTGGGATGGTGATGTGAAGGAGGGGATGTGAGCAGATACCTGAGTGCAAGGAGCTGCGAAGATACTGATGGAAGAGGCCTAGTGGGTGCAAAGCCCAAGTCAGGACTAACTGTGAGGAACAGCAAGAAGCCCACAATGGCCAGAGGTGGAAGAAGCAGAAGGAGCTAAGGTTGGGAAGCAGAGGCCTGCAGGGCTGGTTTACACAGGTGGTGGGCTGCACAGGGGATCCTTTCTCACAGAGCTCTCAGTGCTGTGGAGGGTCAGGAGTCAGGGAAGGGGGTGAGGGGCTACGATGGAAGTGAAGAGACTGTGGAAGAGCCCTGTGTTGGGGTGTGGCATTGGAGGTGGAAGAAGTGGTCAGATCTAAGACATGGTTTGAAGGTAGAGGTAACAAGATTTGCTAGTGGATTGGTTATAGGGTGTGAGGAGAAGAGGTGCCAGGTTTACCTGTGATAAGGAGGTCACTACTTTGCAAGGTAGGTTTGTTAGATAAAATACATGTAGCCCAGTTAAATGAATTTTAGACAAAGAATTTTTTAGTGTAAGTCTATGTCCTAAATATTGCATGAGACACACTTAGACACTAAAAAATTGTTTATCTGAAGTTCATATTTAGTTGGGGCATCCTGTACTTTTATTTGCTAAATCTAGTAACCCTGTTATAAAGGACTCTACTTTAAACTGTCCTTTTCAATCACATTTCTGAGTGTTTTGCTTCTGAGCAGATGATTACGGAGCCTGGAATTATTCTAGGTGCTAGAAGCACTGTGAGCAACATAGCCCAGGTCCCTGCCCTAGAGGAGATTTTGAAATAGTGGGAAAGGGACAAATCATCAAACAAAAGATGATTATATGGTAAAGGAAACTGAGTGATTTGAAAGAGAATAATCCATTTTGTGTCAGTTTAATACATCTGTTGACTTCAGATGAAGCTTGGTTCACTGCCTCTCACTGGCCTCATCAGGGCTGGCTCACCCTGCTTGCCCTCTGCCCAGATGTGTCCTGGAGTGGCAAGTGGGGCATTAGCTGAAGGCCTTTGTAGTGTGAGGACATGAGGCTGACAAGAGCCCCCTTAGTCCTCTGAAAAAGAGCATAATGGCAAGGAAGCCCTCGTGTGTTTTGCTGGGACAGGAGGAAGTTGGCATCTGGGACTCAAGACCTCTGGATGGAAGGGGTTGACTGATGTGGACTCTAGAGATGTGGGTAGGGGTGAGCTATTTCCCAGAGGAAATTGGACAGTGTCAAGAAGGGTATAATCTGCTGTGGGGCTAATGAACAGATGTCTACTGGGGTCTCCTGTCTGTCCTCCCCTGTAGGGTTGTTCCTACAAAAAGACATCTGGGTGTGCTTGCCTTTCACACAGCGAAGGCCACTGCCCATGCCTCTGCCCAGGCTGAAACCCTCTTCACTCTTCCCTCACTCTCAGCAGTCCCCTTTGTGACATGACTTCCAGGACTAGGCACCTGCTGAGTCCCTCACTCATCCACTACTTCCCTGTACTAGCATGACTATCTTCCCTTTTCCTGCCAAATTGGAGACAATTGGCAAAATTTGTAGCTACTAGAAACTAGAGGGCAGGGGAAGGAGTGCAGGTATTTGGCTGAGTCATCTCTGTGCAGGCAGCAGTGACAGATTCATGTGCTGTTTTTGCAGGTATTCAGGTTCGGCATGATCAAGATCTGGGCTACATGCACCACAAGTTCGCAATCGTGGATAAGAAGGTGCTGATCACTGGTTCACTCAACTGGACCACACAAGCCATCCAGAACAATAGAGAAAATGTTCTGATTATGGAGGATGAAGAGTATGTGAGGCTTTTTCTGGAAGAATTTGAGCGTATTTGGGAAGAGTTTAACCCTACAAAGTATACCTTTTTCCCACAAGAAAAGAAAAGTCAATGAAGCTATACTTTAAACTCCACCTGCAGAGTGAGTGGGAGCAAGTTGTTTCAATGCTGGGTACTTCTGGTGCCTGCAGAGAGGGAGCTGACCCAGCCTCCCCTCTGGAGTCAGAAGTGCCTGAATGCGGGGACAGCTCCAGCATGAGCTCTGCCCTTAGGTATGGGAGAAAGTTCTCATCAGAAAAAAAGTCATTTACACTAAATCCTTGTTCCTTCAAGTCCCAAATTTAATTAAAGAGTGTTTGGGGTTTAAAAGGAAAGGGGAGATTGCTGTTATATCAGGTAATTTGTTTTGGTGGCTTTATGAGTGAGACAGGAGAAAAATGTTACTGTACTGGCCTGTAAGACATTTGATGGAGCCTTTTTGCTTTATTCTGTGTTTGTTTTTTTCCACCCCGAGTAAACAGAGCAACAGCTGTTTATTAAGTGTGCTCTCAGGAATCTTGCATGGTATCTTGGTTTAGGATTGGAGGGTTTCTCTTTCTGTTGCTGCTTGAACGAACACTGTAGGGTTGAAAATGTAGGATTCCTTTTTTTTTTTTTTATTCTAGAACATTTTCTACTTTGGCTGATACTCATTCAGTTTAGTCATTTTGATATTTCTCTGAAAGTGTTTCCCTCCTCTCCCTTTAGACTAGCTTCTTTCCCATCCAGCAGTGCCATACTTTTTAACAGCAAGAACGTTCTTGGGACTGGCTGGAAGTTGACAGTCTCTTCATCCCTGGTGTCACATAATCCTTGGTGGTTTATTGGTAGGCCCGAGTTACAAGAGGGAAAAAGGAAAAGGAGGTCAGGAGGATGAAAGGGGAAGAAGAGCCAGCACAAATGAGTGTGGCATGTGGCTGTGCACTTGCATGGTATATGTGTAGAGTGTTAATCCTCCAGACCGTGGCAGACTAGCATCTTAGCATGAGTTGCCACTACAGCAGACGGTCACACTCTTAGGTAGGTTTCCTTGCTTAATTATTCTTTAAATAAAACATACATGAAAATATTCATGCTCAGAAATGTACCTTCGTTTTCATATGGTGAATTACTGTGTGGTCTGTCAGTAAGGATTGTATGCAGCCTGAAGCTGCTTTCTTTTTCCATGTTATGCTCTTCTTCTTCTTTTTTTTTTTTTTTAAACATTCTTACATCCAAAGTAATTTTGTTGTGTGTTTGGAAGTGACTTGACTTTGACACCTCTGAAGTAGCTAATTTGCAATTTTGGCCTAGTATAATCAATTGTGTTGTGGACCACTTGAGAGGAATAAATCTGAGAAGAGGAAAACAGTTTCAAGCTTGTGGTTCCTTATTTATCTATTGCTATTCCCAACTCAGTATTGTGTAATTCTTGGGTGTGTGGTAGAACCTTGGTTAACAGAGTGATGTGCTATTAGACGCCTGCCTATTAGACTGCCACAAGCAGTTTACAAAGGTTCTTGATGGTTTTTGCATTTACACATAATTTGAAGAATGGCTATCTTATATCCATTTGTGGAAATGTCCCAGGTTACTTTTTCACTATGTATATCTGAGATATAGATAACTTGAATAGCATCTTGTTGAATTATTTTAAGGTCTTGTATTTCCTCTGAGGGCTTTGTGAAACCTGTCTTGAAGTCTGATGTGTTTGTGTGCTCTGCCTTCTACCTCATACCATTACCATCTATATAATGTGTTTTCCCTTTTTTAAGTTACCTTTGACTTAGTTTCAAGCAAGTAAACTTTAAGTTAATTTTCCTTATTTAATTGGAGCTGTAAAGTATACTACACAGATTGGAAATCACAAAAAATGGTTTATATTAAGTATGTTCTTTCATCTGAGTTTGTGGACTGCAGAAGCTTATGTTCTGAAAAGAAAATGGCAGAAGTTGTAGACTGTCTCCTGAATAATGAAACAGTGTTATCCCAAGCTTCCGACTTATTTGAATAAATATGTTATTCTATAATACTTATGTTATATATCTTTACTTTAGCCTATTGTTAAGTCATTTAAGTAGTGGCTATCCTATATTAATTAAAGTAAACATTCTTGGGGGGTGAGTGAGGGAAAATATTTAGAAAGTATTGGTCAAGTTAAAAGCCTCACAAAGAGGAGTGACTTTTTTTTGTGTGTGTGTGTGAGTTGGGTGAAAGTTTACAGAGCAAATTCATCTTCCATATAGCAGTTCACATACACTTTGTCCCATGACATTGAATATATTCCCCCACAGTGTAACAGCTCTCCTCCCATTTCCTCCACATAGCCACCTCTTCCTGTGTCCTTCCTTCCCATGCACCCCTCCCCCCTAAGCTGTCTGGCTGTGCATACACAGCCCTTTTATTCCCCCATGATTGATCTCTCCAAGGAGTGTATCTACCTAATGTAAATGTTCAGCTTATATGCTTGTCTTTTGTTTGGCTGGAAGCAACAGGAGTGGGTTCAATTCCAGACCTGAAGGGCAACTGGGAGCCATAGTCTCAGTTATTCCATCAGGCTCTATCAGACCAGTAAATCTGGTCTTTTTTTTTTCTTTTCGTTTTATGATTCTGAGTTTTGTTCCATGTTATTCTCCCACTCTATCTAGGATCTCCTACATTGATCCCCCTCTGAATGGTTGACAGTGGTAGCCTGGCACCATCTAGTTCTTCTGATCTCATAGTTGTATAGGTTGAGGATCGCATGGTGTACCAGTCCCTTGGACTAATTGTTTCCATGTGTCTTTGATTTTCTTCATTATTCTTTGCTCTGGATGAGGGTGAGACCCATCATTGCATGTAGATGGCTGCTTGCAAGCTTTTAAGATCCCAGTCGCTACTTGCAAAAGTAGGATGTGGAACGATGTTTTTGTGTAGCATGTTATGTCAGTTGAGCTTGATGTCCCCTGCAACCATGGTCCCGAATCCACAGGTCCAACTACTTGCAAGGAGTGACTTTTTAAAAAGGTGTTATTTGGGTGCTTCCTAGTTTAAAACATTTTGAAAAGTGTCCCAAGAGTCCTTTTGTACCGTTTCTACACCTACAAAATAGAACTGTGATTTTTAGCCTGTCTCTTCACAACCTGTGAAACTTTGCAACTCATTGCCCCAGTGGGACCCTATGTTACTTGCAGTTCCTGGTCCTCAAGTATAACTGCACCCCTTTCTCTTCCAGAAAGCAGGTTGGCATTGTCTTTTTTTAATGCATTTTATTGAAATACAATTTATGTACAGTGAAATACATAAAATAAAGTGACATGAGTCGATGCATTTTTTTTTTTTTTTTTGCCGTGTTCCCTCACCACCCCTCCCCTCCCATCTCTGGCAAGCAACAAAGAAAGTTTCTCTCCATATATAAACCTTTCCTTGACCCTCCACAACAATGAACTAGTACTATATTTGTCCTCCTGTGATTGACTTATTTCACTCAGCATGATGTCCTCCAAGTTCAACCATATTATGTGATGTTTTACAGACGGTACATTATTCTTTAGTATTGCATAGCATTCCATTATGTGTTTGTACCATAGTTTGGTCATCCACTCTTCCGCTATAAATCTTAGAGATAAGTCCCTTGCCAGATATGTAATTATCAGCAAATATGAATTTGTTCAGAAGGAAGGTTGGGCAGTCTACTTCCGTAGTGAAACTGCCTCGGCAACCCAAGGACAGGTCGCTATGAGTCGGGGCTGACTCAATGGCACATAACAACAACAACATGAATTTGTTGCTGTCATTTTTGTTATGTGCTTTTTCTTGGTGTCGATTTCTTTGTTCCATATAATTTTCTATGCTGAGCTCCTTTTGTTTATGAATCGTGTTATTACTTCCTTCATTGCTATTGTTTTAGTATTTGCTGAATATGCTGGTCCTCTTTTGATGTGAAGGTTTATCATTTTTCTTTGAGGTTACCTTGTGATTTATAGTTTTCTTCCCAAGTTTAGAACAGTCCATTCTATCTTGTAGTTGTCTTGACTTCCCTACCATCTAGAAGTTCTGTAGCAACACAGTTTTTTCCCTCTTTTTGGTTTGTAGTTGTTCTCAGTTGTCAGTTGGTGTCTCTGGTTCCCTGTTCACAATCTCATAGGCTTATTTACTTTGGATACTTCCATAGCTGGGATGGTTTCTTGGTTATATCATCATGTGTGTTAATGGTCAGTTGTTGTTGGCTGTTGTTGCTTCTCTGTCCGAAAGACTCCCTTTAGCATCTTTTGTAAGGTTGGTCTGGTTTTAATAAATTCCCTTAATTTCTGCTTATCTGGCAATGTCCTAATTTCACCATCATATTTGAGGGACAGTTTTGCTGGGTACATAATTCTTGGTTGGAAATTTTTCTCTTTCATTGTTTTATATATACCATCCCATTGTCTTCTCGCCTGCATGGTTTCTGCTGAGAAATCTAAGCTTAGTCTTATTGGTTGCCCCTTGTAGGTAACTTTTCGTTTTTCCCATGTTGTTCTCATGATTCTTTCTTTGTCTTTGGTTCTGGCAAGTTTGATGATGATATGTCTGGGTGACTTTCTTTTGAGGTCTATCCTGTTTGGGGTTTGTCGGACCTCCTGAATGGATATATTTTCATCATAACTGGAAAATTCTCTTCCAATAAATCTTTGACAGTTTATTCTGTGGTTTTATTTGTTTCTTCCTGTTCTTGAATTCCAATTACACGTAGTGGTATCCCACATGAACCTTAGGCTTTCTTCATTTTGTTTTGATCTTTTTTCTGATTTATCCCTTTCCAAAGAAGTGTTCAGGTATTTGCCTTCAATCTCCCTAATGCTGTCTTCCATGGATTCAGTTCTGTTCCTTTGCCCATTCAATGTCTTACATATTTCTGAAAATTTAGTATTAATCTTATAGATTTCTGTGTGTAGATTTTGTATCATTTCTAAGTTTTCATTTATTTTGTCATTTTGTTCTTGTATTGTCTTTTGAAATTGTTTTAGGGTTTTCTGTGTGTTTTCCTTGGGCTGTCTCTCAGTTCATTGAAGATACCTAAATATAATTCTTTTGAATTCCTTATCAGGGAGTTCCAATGCTGCATCTTCCTCAGGGATGTGTTTTGGGTCCATATCCTGGTCCCTTGTTTCTCCAACTTTATTTTGCTTCTTTGTGTGGACTGTGATGCTCTGTTGGTTTCCGAGGCATTGTGATGTTTTTGTATTTATATTTAATTGGTGATTGTATGTTGGAGTGACTTGCCCATGATATTTGTTTTCTTTGTATGTTATCTACACAAGCTGCACTGTCGTACTGTTCAAGGTACTGTGCTGTGCTTCTCTATTTGCTAGTGGGCAGCACTTACACATTCACCACCTGTCTCCTTTCTTGTTGTCAGCCTCTTGTATGTCCCTGCCGCCCTTGGCAAACAGAGGCTATTCCTGAGTCCCCGGAATCCGAATGAGAATGCTATCACTTTAATATCCAAAAATGGTTGCCACTTGTAAGGATTCAAAATGGCTGCACCCTCAGTCACTTTAAATATCCAAAATGGCCACCACTTGTAAACATTCAAAATGGCTGCACCCTCGGTCACTTTAAATATCCGAAATGGCTACCAGTTGTAAACATTCAAAATGAGTGCACCCTCAGTCACTTTAAATATCCAAAATGGCTGCCGCATGTAAATAGTCAAAAAGGCTGTGTCCTCTAAACAGTGGAAAGTCAGCAGCTCAGGTTGTCTCCCACCTTGCTGTTTCCCTTCTTGTCACAGGCCACCAGGGCAGTCATCCCTGCAGCCCTTGGTGACCAGGGCTGATCTTCTTTAGGTCAATTCTTAGGTCTCAACACCACTTGGAACTATTCAGGTTGTTGGTCCCATCGGAGTAGCTGACAGTTCACAGCTCTGACCGTCTCTGTACTCACTGTTTTCGTTCAGATTTTTCCACTAATTGGTGCCTAATCCACTTCTTTATAGTTCCTTTCAAAGCTCAGGGTTCTAGGATTATCTTCTGTATCTCTGTCAATTGTTTTTTCTTTTCTTGTTGAAGTGGGTCTGTGTCGCTTCTCTGTCTATTCCTCCATCTTACCAGAAGTCATCTTAATTTTCTTTTTATTGTGATTTGGGTGAAAGTTTACAGAGCATATTCATTTTCCATACAGCTGTCCATACACATTTTGTTTCATGACATTGACTGAAATCGCTGCATTGTAACAGCTCTCTTCCCACTTCCATCCTGTAGTTACCCCTTCCCTGTGTCCTTCTTTCCTATGTATTCCTACCCCCTGAGCTATCTCCCTATGCAAATACTGCCCTTCTGTTCCTCCATGATTTAGTGTATCTACCTTGTGTAAATGTTCACCCCATATTCTTGTCTATTGTTTGCCTAGAAGCCATGGGAGTGAATTCAATTCCAAGCCTGAATGATAACTAGGGGCCACAATCTTGAAGGTTTCACCAGTCTCTGTCAGACCAGGTCTTATGATTTTGAGTTTTGTTCCACATTATTCTCTCACTCTACCTACAGTGTCCTGCACAAGTCCCTTTCTGAGTGATTGACAGTGGTAGCCAGCACCATCTAGTTCTTCTGGTCTTATGGTCATATAGGCTGAGTTTCCATGTGACTTTCGTTTTCTTCATTCTTCTTTGCTCCAAACAAGGAGAGACCGATTGTTGCATGTAGATGGCCGCTTGCAAGCTTTTAAGACCCCAGTTGCTACTTACCAAAGTAGAACAATGTTTTTGTGTAATATGTTATGCCAATTGAGCTTGATGTCTCCCGAGCTCATAGGTCCAACAACTCGCTCCATTGGGGTGGTTGATTGTGGCTAAGAAGTTTTGCCTCCTATTAGTTATTTATGGGAGCTCTGGTGGTGTAGTGCCTAAGGCATATGACTGCTAACCAGAATGCTGGTGGTTCAAACCTATCAGATACTCCTCGGAAGAAAGATTGGGCAATCTACTTCCATAGAGGTATAGCCTTGGAAACCCAAGGAGGGGTCACTATGAGTTGAATTGACTGGATGGCAGTGAGGTTTTTTTTTGTTTTGTTTTTAGTTCTATTTATATGGACATTGTTTCAGAACACAAAAATACGTGTGTAGAAATCTCGTCTGCCAACCTTATCTATGGTCATGGGTATATTCCCTTTCGCCTAGACGTACCTGATCATTTCAGGCTGTCTACCTATCTATTTACCTATAGATTATTGTTACACATAGTATTGTGTGTGTAAAAGTGTGTATCTTTGTTGTCTGTACCTCTTGTGCACCTTTTTATGTCTTACTTTTCCTTAGTGTTATTATGTTGGTCACTCAATTTGGTATATTGCTTTTCCTTTCACCCGAATCAATACTTGTCTCTTACCTATCTAGCAATTTACCCTCCCTTCCCATCCCATCCTTGGTAACCAACAAAGAAAGTTTCCTTCCATAGATAAACCTTTCCTTGACTTTTTACAAAAGTGGAATAATACAATATTTGTCCTGTGGTTGACTTACTTAACTCAGAATAATATCCTTCAGGTTCATCCATGTTATGTGGTGTTTTGTGGGTTCTACATTACTCTTTAGCTTTGCATAATATTCTATTGTGTGTGTTTCATAGTTTGGTTATCCCTTCTTTTGTTGATAGGCATTTAGGCTGCTCCCATCTCTTTGCTATTGTGAATAGTGCTGCAATAAACATGGGTGTGCATATATCTGTTCATGTCCTGGCTTTCACTTCTCTGTGATTTTTTTTTTTTTTTTTTTTGGGCGGGGGGAGTGTTTTCGTTACCTGTTGCCGCCCTGACAAGAATATACCACAAATGGGATGGCTTGAAGAAACAGGAGTTTATTCTCTTACAGTTTGGAGGCTTTAAGTCCAAGTTCAAAGTGCCTGGCTCTAGGGGCTGGGTGAAAGCCCCTCAACCTTGAGCTTCGGCTATGCCTTCTGCTCCCGGCCCACTGGAGCTAGAGGCTTTTCTTAACTCAAACAGCTGCTGGCTGCTGAGACTGACAAGTCCAAGGTTAACAAGTAAAAAGGCACAGTCCTGATGTTATCAAACCACAGGGCAGGCCATTAATTCAAGTCCACTGAAAGTCCTGAGGTCAGCAGAGCATGGCAGGCTGCTGAACAATGACAGGGCTACGTGTAGGGTTCAAGTGTGCCGTAAGTTAGACACCATTCCCCAAACTGCTGCTTATATATGGGAAGCAGACCACATCCCTAAAGCAGCTACTCAGTTGCTTGTGGTAGATCCCACCATGGAGTTGATTGCCAGTCTCATCACGGGAAATAACTACCTTCAGCTGCCCAGCCACTCAACCAGGCCCAGCCAAGTTGACACACAGACTTAACCACCAAGGGGGCATGGTCTATCTGGTTTGTGGCTTATTGAACTTCTTGCATTGATATATTCTCATCTTTGATCATATTAGGGAAATTCTCTTCCAACAAATTTTCCACAGTTTTCTCTGTGGTTTTATTTTTCTCTTCCTGTTCTAGAATTCTGATTACCGTAAGGTATTCCTCTTGATGGTATCCCACATGTATCTTAGGCTTTCTTCATTATTATTATTATTATTTAATTGCTATTTGGGTGAAAGTTTACAAAGGAAATTAATTTTCTGTACAGCAGTTCACATACACTTTGTCTCATGACATTGGCTACAATTTACCACAGTGCAACAGCTCCCCTCCCACTTCTTCCCCATAGTTGCCTCTTCCCTGTGTCCTTCCTTCCATGCACTCCTGCCCTCTGAGCTATGTCCCTGTGCATACACAACCCTTCTATTCTCCCATGATTTTTCTCTCCAAGGAGTGTATTTACCTGGTGTAAATATTCACCGCATATGCCTGTCTTTTGTTTGGCTGGAAGCAACAGGAGTGGGTTCAATTCCAGACCTGAAGGGAAGCTAGGGGCCATAGTCTCAGTAGTTCCACCAGGCTCTATCAGATCAGCAAACCTGGTCCCTCCCCCGCAAAATGATTTTGGGTTTTGTTCTACATTGTTCTCCCACTCTATCCACGATCTGCTACATAGATTCCCCTTCTAGTAGTTGACAGTAGTAGCGGGGCATCATCTAGTTCTTCTGGTCTCATAGTTGTATAGGCTGAGGATCGTATGGTGTACCAGTTGCTTGGACTAATGAATCTTTGGTTTTCTTCATTCTTCTTTACTCTGGACGAGGAGAGACATTATTGCATCTAGATGGCTGCTTGCAAGCTTTTCGATCCCAGTCTCTACTCGCCAAAGTAGGATGTGGAACAATGTTTTGTGTAGTATGTTATGCCAGTTGAGCTTAATGTCCCCTGTGACTATGGTCTCAAGCTGACAGGTCTAACTACTCGCTTCCTCTGAGTAGCTGGTGGTGGCCAAGAAGTGACTACAACCTTGTCCCTTGTCAGCTCTACTATATTCCTGAGAATTCTTACAGAACATACAAATACACTTGTAGAAACATTGTCTGCCAACCCAATCCACGGTCTTGGGAATGCTCTCCCTTGCATAGACATACCTAATATTTCAGCCTGTCCACCCATCTATCCATCTGTATATCCATGTTTGCCTTCACTGACAATGCAGTACTATATGTGCAAAAGTGTTCATCTTTGTTGTCTGCACCTCCCATGTGCCTCTCTATGTCTTCCTCTTCCTCAATGTCACCATGTTGCTCACTCACATTTGATACATTGCCTTTGTCTTCACCCAAATCAATACTTATCTCTACCTATCTAACAGTGTTCCCTCCCCTCCCCTCCCACCCCTGGTAACCAATAAAGAAAATTTTCTTCCATATATAAACCTTTCCTTGAATTTTTTACAATAGCAGACTAAGACAATATCTGTCCTTCTGTAATTGACTTATTTCACTCAGCATAACGTCCTCCAAGTTCACCCACATTATGCAGTGTTTTGCAGATTCTACGTTATTCTTTAGGGTTGTGTAGTATTCCATTGTGTATATGTACCATAGTTTGGTTATCCATTCTTCATTTGATGGACACCTAGGTTGTTTCCATCTTTTTGCTATTGTAAATAGTGCTGCGATGAACATGGGTGTGCATATGTCTGTTCTTGTCCTGGCTCTCACTTCTTCAGGATATATACCTAGTAATGGAATGGCTGGGTCAAATTGTATTTTTAATTCCAAATTTTTAAGGAATTGCCATACTGCTTTCCACAGTGGTTATACCATTTGACAGTCCCACGAGCAGTGTATGAGAGTCCCAATCTCTCTGCATCCTCCCCAGGATTTATTGTTTTTGTTTTCATTTTTTTTTTTTTTCTGATTGATCCATTAACAAAGTAATATTGAGGTATTTGTCTTTAATCTCACTAATTCTGCCTTTCAGCTATTTGAGTCTACTCCTTTGCCCATTCAATGTTTTATCTATTTCTGAAATTTTAGTATTAAGCTTTTGGATTTCTATTTTGTGTTGTTTCTCATTTTTCATTTATTTTGTCAATTCTTGTATTGTTTTCCTAAATTGTTCTAGGGTTTTGTCTGTGTTTTCCTTAATTAGTTTTTTATGTTGGTGTGATTCACCCAAGATTTTTTTTTTCCTATTTTATTTTGATATATCTGTGTTAGCAGGGTACTGTGCTTCTCTCTTCATTTGTTGGAAGTACGAAGGCACTCATTACCTCTCCCCTGGGGGATATGATAGAGAATGAGAGTGTGTGCACAGATTTCTGTTAGCTGTTCATGAAGAGCAGTTAAGGGTGAGTTGGGCTGGTATTGGCTGCTATCTATCATTGGTCAGTTGGTGCAGAAGCAAGTGGTGGCCCTCACTTGGTGGGGCTGCAGGGGCTGCAAGTATGATTTGGTCATATGGGCATGGTTGTCTCCCACTAAGTTAGACAAAAAAAAGCTATTGAAAAAGAAACACTAAAAAATAAAAACGAGAGGACAAAAAACAAACCACATAAATAATCAGGAACAATTGCAAAAATAATAATAAATAAAGAAGAAAAAGGCAATAAATGAGAAAAAAATATCTTTAAAAAACAAAAGGAGGGGGAGGAAGGGAGAAGATGCCAGACTAGGCAGAAAGACTGCACAGACCCTCTTCAGCAAAGAAAAGGGAAACTAATTAACACAGACACAGAAGATAATCCTGGACCCCTGAGTCTTGAAGGGAAGGATATAGAAGTGGACTAAACCCCAA
>NW_006921667.1:6423653-6432253 GCF_000298275.1 Orycteropus afer afer | reverse complement strand
TGGGATCGGGCAGTGTTTCGTTCTGCTGTGCATGGGGTCACTATGAGTCGGAAAAGACTCGATGGCACTTAACAACAACAACAGAGTCAGTCTTTCAAACTCACTGGCCTACATGGGATGACTGTCAGCAAATTTTGGTGGTTCTGTTCATGGCAGAAGAAAGGAGCCGTATGAGACAGGAGGCTCATAAAGCAATAATAGGTCCCATGGGGGAACAGCAGATGAAAATAGGGACAAGATAGAAATGGAATTTCCCCAAAGGAGACCTGATTGGGACCCAAATACTTCAGGCGGCTTTTGAGCACTGAAAAATTACCAATAATTCCTACTAGCAGGTACAAAGAATGCGGCACGGAAGCCAACCAACCTCTCTAAGGTGTCGTCTATAATTCAGAAGAACACTGAGTCCCCTGATGCATTATTGGAGAGGCTGATGCTTACCACACCTACACTCCCATTGACCCAGAGGCACCAACTAACCAGCGAGCTATTAACCTAGCCTTTGTAACCCAGTCGGCACTGGACATAAAGAGAAAATTACAAAAGCTAGGGGGGTTTGAATAAGGTTTTCCCTGGCCAATTCTTTGAGAAGTGGATGACCTCCTCCTTCTTCCTAGTCTGTCTCAGTCTGTAAGCTGGGCTGATAGCCTGTGCACCATGTGCATCCGGATGGGTTTGAAACACCAGTGGCTCAGCCTCAAAACTCACATCAACACATCACCACGGTAGGACAGACTGACAGACAAGTTTGTCTCCTTGTTGGAAACCTCTCCTACCACACTTACCTGTGTCCCTGCGGCTGACTCCTCCTCTGTCCAGATTCCTAGGCCTTTTAATCCCCTTTCTCCTGCTCTCTCGCCCTGCTGCTTTGGGTGTGCCTGATTTCCCTCTCCTCACCTGGATCCCTGTGGCTGACTGCTCCTCTGTCTGGATTCCTGGCTTTTAATCCCCCTTTTCCTGCTCTCCTGTCCTGCTGCTTTGGGCATGCCTGAGTTCCTCTCCTCACCTGGATCCCTGCGGCTGACTGCTCCTCTATCTGGGTTTCTGGATTTTTTATCCCTTTTCTCCTGCTCTCCCGCCCTGCTGCTTTGGGCCTGCCTGGGTTCTCTCTCCTTACCTGGATCCCTGCAGCTGACTGCTCCTCTGTCCTCTTGGCATGGGGTCAGGCAGTGTTTTGTTCTGCTGTGAATGGGGTCGCTATGAGTCAGAAACAACTCGACGGCACTTAACAACAACAACAACAGAGGGGTTAGAGGAAAATAATTTATCCAAACTATTAGAAATAGCTTGCAAAGTATACAATAATAGAGAACCTAAGGAGGAGGTAAGAAGGAGAGCAATGGATAGGGCTATGGTGGCAGCTTTCAAGGAAACCAAGAAGCCCCCCCCCCCAGAGGATCGATGGATAAAAGTCACTTTAGGCCTATGGCTGGGAAATATAAACCCTCTGTAGGGAGAAACCAGTGTACTTACTGCAGAGAGGAAGGACATTGGAAGGATAAGTGTCCACTGGAATTGGGGGCAAAAGGAAAGTCCCCTATCTTGAGCCTAACACAATCAGAATAGAGGCACAGGTTTGTTTTCCCTAAGCCCCCATGAGCCTAGGGTCACAATGAAAGTTGGGGGCAAACCTGTTAGCTTTCTAGTAGATACAGGAGCCACACACTCCATCTTAACCTCACCCCTGGGACCTGTATCCTCGGACTCCATTGTAGTCCAGGGAAAACAACTTGATGTCAGTGGACCACGCAGAGAACCGTAAATTTAGGAGACCATACTGTAACTCGTTCTTTCATCCTTATGCCAGACTGCCCGTATCCCCTGCTTGGTTGAGATTTACTTAGGAAACTTCGGGCTACTATCTCCTTCAGAAATCAGGAAACCTGCTTGTCAGTCCAGCCACCCACTCTTCTCTTAACCTGCCCTCTTTCTGAAGAATATCTATTACAGACTGATGACTTCCCACCGAGTCTGGCTGATGAGTACCTGAAATACCTTAAACAGACATTTCCCAGAGTGTGGGTGGAGAGTAAGCCACCTGGATTGGTGAAACATCAACTCCCAATCATCATCAAGCTAAAAGCCAGCACCTCTCCAATACAGGTAAAGCAATACCCTATAGCACAGGAAGCCAAGGCAGGAATTACCCCACACATCAGGTGGATGCTGACCACAGGGATTCTAACCAAATGCCAGTCTCCTTGGAACACGCTGCTTTTGCCAGTACCGAAGGCAGGAACTAGAGACTACCAGCCTGTTCAGGATCTGCGGGAAGTAAATAAGTAGGTGGAGACTATACACCCCACTGTCCCAAATCCATATACCCTGCTGAGCCTCTTGGCTCCTAGCCATCGATGGTTCACTGTTCTGGATTTAAAGGATGCCTTCTTTTGCATCCCCTTAGCCCCTGTGAGTCAACTGATATTTGCCTTTGAATGGACAGACCCTGAAATTGGGGTCATGGGACAACTCACCTGGACCCACCTCCCACAAAGGTCCAAAAACTCGTCCACTTTGTTCAACGAGGCCTTAAGTATGGACTTGGCAACCTTTAAAACCCAGTGGCCGCAATGCACCCTTCTTCAATAAGTAGATGACCTCCTACTTGCAGCCAGTGGCCAAAGGACCTGCAAGGTGGCCACCGAAAGTCTCTTGGCCACTTTATAGAAGTTAGGTTACAGGGTCTCAGCTAAGAAGGCCCAAGTCAGCAAACAGCAAGTCACCTACATGGGATACACCCTAAGCAAAGGACAACGAGCACTGTCCAAAGCCAGGATCGCAGCAATCACCGCTATTCCCACCGCTATTCCCACACCTTCCACCAAACGCCAGGTAAGAGAATTCCTGAGGACAGTTGGTTACCGTAGACTTTGGTTACTGGGTTTTGCTGAGATAGCCAAGCCCCTCTATCAGGCCACACAGGAAATGGGACGCTTAAATGGACAGAGATTGAACAAAAGGCCTTTCAAAGCCTAAAGCGAGCCCTTGTGCAAGCCCCTGCCCTGGCTTTGCCTGATATCTCTAAACCCTTTCTTCTCTTTGTGCATGAATGGTAGGGGATAGCTAGAGGGGTCCTTACCCAAAAACTAGGACCCTGGGACAGACTGGTAGCTTATCTGTCAAAAAGATTAGACCCAGTGGTGGCAGGTTGGCCTCCATGCATCAGGGCAATAGCTGCCACTGCCATTCTGATCAGAGAGACAGACTAGTTAACCATGGGACAAGAACTGTCTTTATTCGCCCTCCACTCAGTGGACTCTCTACTTCGAAGCCCCCCAGACTGGTGGATGACTAACACCCAAATTACTCAGTACCAGACCTTGTTATTGGACCAGCCCAGAATATGGTTCCTGAAGGCCTCTGTCCTAAACCCAGCTACTCTCCTACCTGAAGCTGAAGTGGACCATGATTGCACAGAGGTGTTGGAGAAGTTCCACATGGTAAGGCCAGACCTTACAGCTGTCCCCCTGCCCGATGCAGAAGCAGAACTGTTCATGGATGGGAGCAGCTTTATGGACGAAGGCACCACTATGCCGGGGCTGCAGTGGTCACTCTAGACTCTTTAATCTGGTCAGCCCCCTTACCACACAATACCTCTGCACAAAAGGTTGAACTAGTGGCTTTAATAAAGGCCCTCCAATAAGCCAGAGGAAAGAGAGTGTCCATATACACGGACAGCTGGTATGCCTTCTCAACTGCACATGTGCACAGTGCCATTTCCTGGGAAAGAGGACTATTGACATCAGGAGGTAAGGAAATTAAGAATAAACATGAAATTCTGACCCTACTGGAAGCTGTTTGGCTGCCGTCTAAGCTGGCAATTGTGCATTGTCCTGGTCACCAGAAAGGAAATTCCAGGGAAGACAGAGGAAACCAGAAAGTGGATGAGCAGGCAAGATGAGTAGCCTACACAGAACCTACTGGACTTGAATTAACTCTCATTCCCTTGCCAGAACCTTTGTTACTTAAGGTACCCCATTATTCTGAGGAAGAAGTCACCTGGACAAAACAGAATTCAGCCATGGAGGAAGCCACAGGTTGGTGGACCCTCCCAGATGGTGGGATCATGGTCCCAGAGGTGTTGGGTAAGTCAGTAATACATCAGTTACACCACACCACTCATTTAGGAAAGAGTAGATAAGGAGAATTAATCAGAAAACCGTTTTATGTACCAAACTTAAATGTCTTCATTGATATAGCATAGTCTCCAGATGTGTCACACGTGCCCAGGGAAATGCTCACCACTCGACCCCAGTTACAGTCGGTTTTAGATTCAGGAAACAGATGTCAGGAGAGCAATGGGAATTGGATTTTACAGAGATTAAGCCTCCTTCAAAGGGATATAGATAACTTACTGGCATTAGTAGATACTTTTTCAGGATGGGTAGAGGCATTCCCCACCCAACATGAAACTGCTATGATAGTAACAAAGAAGTTACTAGAGGAGATTATTCGCAGATTTGGGTTACCCCAGGCTATTGGCTCAGACAATGGACCTGCCTTTACTGCCACCCTGATAGAACAGATCCTAAAAACTCTGGGAATAGAATGGAAGTTGCGGTGTGCCTATCACCCCGAGTTCAGGACAGGTGGAAAGAATGAACAGAACTATAAAGGAAACTTTATCTAAATTTATACTAGAAACGGGCTGATTGGCCTTCTCTCCTTCCCTTTGCTCTACTGTGAGCAAGGTGCACCCCATATAAGAGAGACTTTACCCCTTATAAAATAATGTTTGGTAGACCTTCCCCTTTAAAGTCCAAGACCCAAAACAAGCTGAAGTGTATATCCAGCAATTACTAAAGTTCTTACAGATGCTCCAGATCATGCAGCACCAAGTGTACCAAGCGGTAAAAGAGGCAGTTCCAGTTCCCTCCAACTCCATCGAGCCTGCTCACTCGTTCCAACCTGGGGACCTGGTCTTGGCTAAACGCCATACAGCTATCGGACTCACCCCATGGTGGAAGGGCCCATTCACCATAATTCTGACTATGCCTATTGCTGTGAACGTGGACGGTATCACCCCTTGGATCCACTACTCACGTCTGAAACCAGCTCCAGTGGAAGCAGAATGGCGTGTCTTCAAGGACCCCAATCAACCCCTCAAGTTAAGACTGTCTCATTCCCCCATTTCGCAATCCTAACTTATTTATGCCTATGTACGTGCTGGTCAATAGGTACTTGCTGGAAGGTGTCCCCCACCCTGTATCAATGGACAGTAACTTAAGGTACTACAGGGTGGGTAGTCTACGATGCTATTCACCATGAGGACATTGTTGTGTTGTTGTTGTTGTTATGTGCCGTTGAGTCAGCCCCGACTCATAGCGACCCCTCCTTGGGTTTCCGAGGCAGTATCACTACGGAAGTAGGATTGCCCAACCTTCCTTCCGAGGAGTGGCTGGTGGGTTTGAACCGCCAGCCTTCTGGTTAGCAGTCAAGTGCTTTAGCCACTATGCTACCAGAACATTAGAACCTTTAGTTTCAAAGTGGACCTATGTGCCTTAGTCTACTCTAGAGTAGACACCCTAGATTGGGGTCCTGCCTGAGCAGAAGGGGTTCCTCAATGGGGAGCGAGTGGAGTCAGATGTGGAGTCACCACATTAGAGGAAAATCTAAAAACAGTAGGATTTTATATTTGTCCTGGGTCAAGTGATCAACGCACCTGGCAGTGTAATGACCCAGGAGCATTTTATTGTCCAAAGTGGGACTGTGAGACCATTTTTACCATCAAAAATTATTTGAGCCAAAAGGATAGATACATACAGGTCCATCGTCTCCAGTCACCAAGCTCCTGTAAAATAGGACAATGTAATCCTTTAAATTTTACTGTACTGGCTCCACATTATTCATGGAGGGGAGGACTAACTTGGGGAATTCGACTATATGAATCTGGAAAGGATCAGGGAAATCTTTTTACAGTCCAGAGGCAAGTACAATATCGTATGAGAATACCTTCTGGGCCGGTAGTGAATGTGTTACCCTGAAGTCAACAATTTTCATCCGCAAAGCAGTAGCCCCAGGCAACACCTCTAGGGCCCAAAAGGAATCCATTTACACCCAATCCAAATACAGTCTCCCCATCTGTCACAGAAACAAGCCAAGGCCCCCCTACCTCAGGAACAAAGCAAGACCCTCCTTTGTTTGACCTATTGACTTAACACCTTCATAGCCCTAAATCACTCCAACCCCAAACTATTCCAACATTGCTGGCTGTGCCTTAATCCAAGACCCCCTTTCTATGCAGTTTAAGAGCCCAACCTGTACCTCCTTTTTCCAGAAAGGAATGTAATTCTCATACTGTTCACCTCACGTTAGGGGACTTACGAGGATCTGGAAATTGTTTTGTTTCTCCCTATTATAAGATGTCTCAATCCCGATTTATTACCTATTGTAACCAGACCATTATTATGACATATACTGGAACCTCTGTATATATTCATGTTCCCCAAGATACTTGGTTTTCTTGCTCATTTGGCCTTGTCACCTACCTATCCACTTATGCATTTAATACTTCTACAAAGCCCGTGCTTTGCACTTTAGTGCATGTGTTGCCCTGGGTCGATGTCTATGACAGAGACCAAGGTCTAGCCTTGATAACAACCCCAGAATACCCTAGACACAAATGAGCTCCTATATTAATTCCCCTACTTGCAGGACTGGGAATTGCAGGAGCGGCAGCCACAGGAATTTCAGCCTTTACTACCCAAGACCAGAGTTTGAGAGGACTGACCCGGAGCATCAACACAGACTTAAGTGGACTAGAGCACTCTATCTCAGAACTCTCAGAGCAAGTTGAGTCTCTAGCTGAAGTAGCCCTGAAAAATACTAGAGGATTAGATTTACTATTCCTAAACCAGGTGGACTGTGTGCAGCCTTAGGGGAAGAATGTTGTTTTTATGCAAACAAAACAGGAGTGATCAGGGAGACGCTAGCTCTGGTACAAAAAAGTGTGAGAGAGAGACAAAATAAGCTAGATTCTAGTAAAAGTATCAATTTATTTAACTAGTCTCTAAGGACAACAACCCTCATCACTAGCTTAATGGGTCCACTATTATTACTCATACTCGGCCTCATTATTGGACCCTGTGTACTCAATGCCTTAATCAAGTTAATATGAAATAGAATTGAGGCCACCAAACTCATGGTACTTTGAACCCAGTACAACACTCTCAACTTTTAGAGAATAAATGATGAATCAACGATTTGATTCTCAAATAACAATAGGGAATGAAGTAGGTGAAAAACTGCTTTTAGCTGAAAAACTGTAACTCCATTTTGTAGCCCCTATCACTGACCCCCTTATCTACTCACTCTCCCCCCTGCCATCTTGGAAAATCTTGTTAGTAGTGATTCTTAGAAACTAATTCTACCCAGAGCTAGGATGTTTAAATTTAGCTTGACAGTTTTTCCGCTTCTGTAACGTCTACCTGCTTCATGCTGTGGTTTTTTGCTTCTGTAATACTTTCTTGCTACTGCATCATTTCACTTCTGTAACACCTGCCTGCTGCATGCTGTGGTTTTAAGCTGTATAAGCTTGCCTGAAACGTGGCTCAGGGCTGCAGCAGAGGAGAACGTTTTAGTTCCCTGCAGCCTAGCTTGCTGAATAATAAATACTCTTTTAAAATTTGGACATTATAGTAATCATCTAATTTCTTTACTGAACCCATAACAGCTGGGCCATTTGCCAGTATTCAACATGGCTGCACCGTCAGGACAGCCAAAAGTCTACAGCTCAGTTTGTCTCCTTATTTGATGATATCCTTTCTAGAGACAGCCACCACTGCAGTTGCCCATGCAGTCCTTGGTGAGTAGAGTCGATTCTTAGGTTTCTGCCCAAATTGGAGCACCACTTGTAAATATTCAAATGTACCATGCCCAATATAGCTGACAGTCTGTATCTCTGTTTGTTTCTTTATTCACTGTTTTCATTCAGGTTCTTCTGCTGGTTGGTATTTAATCCACTTATTTATCCTTCCCTTCAAATCAGGATTCCAGGATTATCTTCTGTATCTGTTTCAACTGGTTTCTCATTTCTTTGTTTAAGAGGGTCTGTGTAGCTTGTTTGCCTATTCCTCCATCTTGCCAGAAGTCCCTGCCATAATTTTCTTGATGAATTTCTCTTCTATTCCTATTTTTCTTTTTTAATAAAAAATGGGCGTTGGATTTTGTTAAATTCCCTTTCTGCATCAGTTGATATGATCATGATCATATGGTTCTTTCTCTTTTTTATTTACATGGTGGATTATGTTGATTGTTTATCTAATGTTGAACCATCCTTGCATACCTAGTCCCAGTAGGTCATGATACATTATTATTATTTTTTAAAAAATATGTGTTGTTGGAGTCTATTAACTAGGATTTTGTTAAGGTTTTTTGCATCAATGGTCATGAGGGATATTGATCTGTGATTTTGTTTTTTAGTGATGTCTTTGCCAGGTTTGGTATCAATATTATGCTTGCTTCTTAAAATGAGTTCGGTAGCATTCCATCCTTTTCTATGTTCTGAAATAGTTTGAGTAGCATTGGTGTCAGTTCTTCTCTGAATGTTTGGTAGACTTCACCAGTGAAGCCATCTGGACCAGGACTTTTTTTTTTTTTTT
>NW_006921667.1:6414498-6422673 GCF_000298275.1 Orycteropus afer afer | reverse complement strand
GCCACTCCTCAGAAGGAAGGTTGGGCAATCTACTTCCATAGTGATACCACCTCAGAAACCTCAGGAAGGGTTGCTATGAGCCGGGTACGACTGAATGGCAGTGCATTTCTTTTTCCTTTTTTTAAATTATTATTATGGAGTTGTGTATTCTTCCTTTCAATTCTGTTAAAGTTTGATTTATGTACATTAGGGCTCTTTCACTGAGTGCATAGATATTTATTATGATGATTTCCTTTCATTTGATTCACCCTTTAATCATTGTATAATGTCCTTCCTTTTCTCTTTTGTTGGTTTTTGCCTAAAGTCTACTTTATCAACTCCTGTTCTTTATTGGTTGCCATTTGTTTGATATATGTTTTTCTATTCTTTGAATTTTAGCTTATTTTTCCCTTTGTGGCTAAGATATGTCTCTTGTAGACAGCATATTGACAAGTCATGTTTTCTTATTCATTCTGCTACTCTCCATCTCTTGACTTATGCATTTACTTTGTTTATATTCAATGTAATTATTGATAGGTATGACTTTACTGCTGCCATTTTGCTGTGTTGTTTTGTGTGGTGATGCTTTCATTATTCCATATATTTTTCTCTGCTGAGCTCATTTTGTTTATAGATTTTCTTAGCATTTCCTTTGTTAATATTGTTTCAGTGATTTTTGAGACTATGGTTTTCTTCTTTTGATGTGAAGGCTTATTAATTTTCTTTGAGGTTACACTGTAATTCATTATTATCTTCCTAAGTTTAAAGCAGTCCATTCTATCTTGCTATTGTCTTGACGTCCTCTCTGTTTGGAAGTTCCATAACTATATAATTTCTTCCTTCTTTTTGGTTTGTAGTTATCATCATTTACAAATTGACATCTCTGACTCCCTATTTCCCATCTTTTAGGTTTATTTTTGATACTTCTTCTATTTCTAGGTTAATTTTCAGGTGATGTTGCCATATGTCTTAATCTCTGGTTGTTGTCTGTTGTTTGTGGTTCTTTCTGGAGGACTCCCTTTAGTATTTATTGAAAGATTGGTTTGGATTTTGCAAATTCTTTTAATATCTGTTTATATGGAATGTCCTAATTTTACCATCGTATTTGAGAGACAAATTGGTGGATTTATAATTCTTGGTTGGCAATTTTTTTCTTTTAGCATTGTATATGTGTCATCCCAGTGCTGCCTTCTCTGCATGGTTTCTGCCAAGAAATCAGAGCTTAGTCTTATTGGTTCTCTTTTGCAGGTGATTTTTTTCCCCCTCAACCTGCTTTCAAGATTCTTTCTTTGTCCTTGATTTTGGCAAGTTTGGTTATGATAAGTCTTGATTTTCTTTTGGGGTCTATCCTATTTGGAGTTTGATGAGCTTCTTGAATGTATATCTTCTCATCTTTCATGATATTAGGGAAATTTTCTTCCAACAAATTTTTGACAGTTTTCTTGGTGCTGGTTTTGGTCTCTTCCTGTTCTAGAATTCCAGTCACATATCAGTTAGTCTTCTTTATGGTGTCCCAAATGAATCTGAAACTTCCTTCATTTTGTTTAGTTCTTTTTTCTGCTTGTTCCTTCAACAGATTGGTGTTGAAAGATTTGTCTTTAGTTTTGCTAATTCTGTGTTCCATTGGTTCTGTTCTACTCCTTTGTCCTTCTAGTGCGTTATCCATTTCTGAAATTTCATTATTAAGCTTTTGCATTTCTATTTGCTATTTTTTATGGTTTTTATTTTTCCCATTATTTTGTCAATTTTTTGTTGATTTTTTAAAAGTTTTTCTAGAGTTTTATCTGTGTTTTCCTTAATTTTGTGTGTGGTTTCGTCAAACTTTCAATCTGTTGAAGGTACCTAAATATAAATCTTTTGAATTCTTAATCAGGTAATTCCACTAACATTTCTTTCTCTGGAATGTTTTCTGGCTCTGTACTTTGCTCATTGTTTGAGGCATGATGTCCTGTTTGTATTTGTCATTTGAAGTTGTCTGTTGTCTCTGAGACATTATAAACCAACCAAACAAACAAACAAAAAACACCCAGAATCATGTGAATTGAAGAGGAATATGTAGCATAGTGTGTGAGGCACTTTGACTGCTAACCAGAAGGCTGGCAGTTCAAATCCACCAGCCACTCCTCAGAAAGAAGATGGGGCAATCTACTTCCGTAGTGATACTGCCTCGGAAACCCAAGGAGGGGTCGCTATGAGTCGGGTCCAACTCAATGGCACATAACAACAAAAACAACAACAACAACATGTATTGTTCTGTATTGGGTGGAATGTTGTTTTAGGGTAGAGTCTTCTGTTAGGTCTAGTTCATTTATGGTGTTGTTCAAGTCCTCTGTTTCCATGTTCTGGAAACAGCTGTTCTGACTAGATGTTCTGTTCCATTCCAACTCATAGTAACCCCCATTGGGTTTCCAAGGCAGTAAATCTTTACAGAAGTAGATTTTCCTATCTTCCTTCTGCAGAGCAGCTGGTGGTTTGAACCACCAGCTTCTGGTTAGCAGTCAAATACCTTAGGCATTGCACCACCAGAGCTCCTTCTGAGACATTATAGTGTTATTGTATTAATTTGTTGATTACATGTTGGTTTGCTTCACCCTGATTTTTTTGTTTTGTTCTGTTTAAATATATTTTGGCTAGAAGGTGGTTGTGTTACTCTGCTCACTAGTTTGGCAGCACTGGGGCACTCATCAGCTGTCTCTGGGAGGATTTGGTAACAGGTGGGATGGTGGGCATGATCACTGATTGTTTGGAGAAGCTGAGGACAGGCTGCATGGGTGTTGGCCACTGTTGTTGGTCCAGCAGTGCTGGAGTAAGTGATGTCACTCTTCCAGTGGGTGGGACAGCAGGTGTGGGTGGGTATGGTTGGGTAGGGTCACAGGTTCTGAACTTGTAGGGGAATACAGAAAAAAAGGGGGGATTGGACATAGGAGGGGCCATAAAAACACCTGTGTTACTGGTTTATGTATGTAGTATTTTCTACCTTCATTTTAATGTGAACTTTTCCTACTTATGAAATGGTCATGGCATAGTGGGTAAGGTATTTCGCTGCTAACTAGAAGGTCTGCAGTTCAAACTCATCAGCTACTCCATGGGAGGACGATGAGGCAATCTGCTTCCATAAAGATTTACAGCCTTGAAAACCCAGTAGGGGTTGCTATGAATTAAGATTGACTCAATGGCAGTGAGTTTTGTTTTTTCCTGTTATGTTATGTGCCGTCGAGTCAAACCCGACTCATAGTGACCCCTCCTTGGGTTTCCGAGGCAGTATCACTACGGAAGTAGGATTGCCCAACCTTCCTTCCGAGGAGTGGCTGGTGGGTTTGAACCGCCAACCGTCTGGTTAGCAGGCAAGTGTCTTAGCCACTCTGCTACCAGAGTGTTTTTTCCTACTACAAATAAAAAGTTTACCATATAACAATGTATCCTTTGACTCAAAGGCAACATCATCCAGTCTTGTGTATCACATGTCTCTTGAGTGTTGTAGCATGATATTTCTGTTTAATTTTCTTTTGAAAATATTACTGTGACACGCAACATGGCTCTCAAATACAGTAAAACTAGTGCTAGTGATAGGAGCAGCAAGAGGCAAAGGAGAAGGATTGATTTTGAAGTGAAAGAAAAGTTATTAAAGAACACAAAGGTGGAAAATCAGTGGATGCTATCGCTTTGAATTTAGGTATGTTTGGCTTGCTAAGTACATAATATGGTTGTGGTAGTTCAGTTTTGTGTTAACTTGGCTGGGCCTGGTTGAGAGGCTGGGCAGCTGGATGTAGTATTCCCCATGATGAGACTGATAATCAACTCCATGGTGGAATCTACTGTGAGCAGCTGAGTAGTTGCCTTAGGGAATGTGGTCTGCTTCCTGTATATAAGCAGAAGCCTTGGGGAATGGTCTCTAGCTTATTGCATGCTTGGATGCTGCATGTAGCCATGTCATTGTTCAGCAGCCTGCCATGCTCTTCCAACCTTGGGACTTACGATGGATTTGAATTAATGGCCTGCTGTGTGGTTTGGTAACATCGGAACTGTGCCATTTTATTTGTCCACCTTGGCCTTGTTAGCCTCAAGAGCCATTAGCTGCCTGAGTGAAGAGATTCCTCTAGCTTCAGTGGGCCAGGAGCAAGAAGCAGAGCTGAAGCCCAAGGTCAAGGGGCTATCACATAGCCCCTAGAGCCTGGCACTTTGAACTCAAGTCTTAAAGCCTCCAAACTGTGAGAGAATAAACTCCTGTTTGTTCAAGCCATCCCATTTGTGGTATATTCTTGTCAGAGTGGCACTAGGTAACCAGAACAATGGTATTCACACAATGTCCAAATCACATAACATCTTATTTCACAGAATGTATTGTGGACATTAAGCGACACATAACTGTATCCTAGAGAATGATTCATGTGCACTGGAGAGGAATATGTATTGTGCTGTATTGGGTGCAGTGTTATGTTAGGGTATAATCTTTTAGTTCTAGCTGATTTATGGTGGTGATCAAGTCCTCTGTTTCAATATTGATCTTCTGACTAGATGTTCTGTCCATTATTGACAGTGGTGTAATTTTGAGGTTCTGTTGTTAGATGCATTATATACTTAAAATTGTTCTATTTTCTTGTTTAATTGATTCTTTGATCATATATCATGTTCTTCTTTATTTCTAGTGACAGTCCATTTTGTCTCATATTCATATAACAATGCCAGTTATCTTTTGGTTACTGTTTGCATGGAATGTATTTTTCCTTCTTTTTAGTTTCAACTTATTTGTATGTTTGGATTTAAATTGGATGTTTTATAGACAGCAAATAATTGGATCATGGTTTGTTTTGTTTTTCTTTTTTTAAAATCCATTCTACCAATCTCTGCGTTTTGATTGGAGAGTTTATTTACATTTACTTTATTACAGATAAATACTTGTACTATTTTGATGTGTTTTCTATATGTCATATAATTCCTGCCCCATTTCCTTCAATACTTCAGTACAATACATATAATTCCTGCCCCATTTCCTTCATTGTGTTTAGTTGATTTTTTATAATGATCATTTTGATTCTCTTCTCATTTCCATTGTTGTTGTTGTTATGTGCCGTTGAGTTGGACCCAACTCATAGCGACCCCTCATTTCCATTAGTGTATATATTTTCTTTGTCATTACCACGGGGATTACACCTGATAACAGTGATACTTAATGTTGTGTGTTAACTTGGATGGGCTATGATTCTAAATGGTTTAGAAGTTATGATATAGTTATCCCTGATAATTAGATATGATATAATGTAATCACCTCCATGATGAGATCTGCTATGAGCAGTCAGTTAGTTGAAAGGGAGTTTTCTTCAGGGTGTGGTCTGCTTCTAATATATGTGGAAAAGCCCTGGCAAATCTCTCTGGCTTTCTGATGGATCTGGATCCTGCACCTGCATTTAGCTCATCATCATCTCTGGTTTTTGGACTTGAACTAGTGGCCTGCTGTATTGCCTGCTGATGTTAGGATTGTTGCCTTTGCAGCCTGTGAAACCACAGTCTGCTAATCCATGGCATGAGTTGGCAATATCAATACACAGAATAGCATCACCAATAGATCAAGTATTAGTGAAAAGTGAGGCTTTGAGAGATCACATATTTGATACTTTTCTGCAGTTTTGTCTGAATGAGAAGTATAAGGAATCTGGTTGGTTAGTCCTACTTATGCTAGACAAAATAGTGAAAGAACAAGAAGAGTCCAGGGATTCATGGTCACAGTTCAAGTGCCACATAGAAGAAGACCTCATTGTTTTCACTTGTCCTTGAAAGAAAGCCTATTTCTTTTAGTAACAGGGCTGGTATTGCTGAAAACTAAACCCAGAGTCTTATCATAAAAATTAGCAAATTATAAGGCCAATTAAATTGCTAACCTTGATTGGTGTCTGAAGTTAAAATGAGGATATTGATAGGGAAGAAATGGGATCCTGAAACTTGAGGTGGGGAGATAAGGGCAGATAATCAGGATGCTGGTGACACTGAGTCCATAAATTCCATTGAATCATTCCTGCCAGCAGAACCACCACTCCTACCCCCATTTGAGGAGATAAATCCAGCTGTGGGTTCTGAGTAATTGTTTGAGATATAACCTGAGGTGGCACATGGGGCATTGCCTAAGGCAGATGCATTACAAACATTGCCTAATGTTCCCACCACCCATTGTTGCTACTAGACCTATAACTAGGGTTAAGGCTCAGTGAGCCCCAAAAGGTGAAGTACAAAGTATGACCCAGGAAGATGTATGCTACACTCCAAAAGAGCTGCTTGGTTTTTCCTATGTTTAGCCAGAAACCTAGAGAATATGTGTGGGAATGGCTATTAAGGATATGGGATCATGGTGCAAAGAACATAAGTTTGCTCAGTCTTAGTTTATTGATTTGGGCCCACAAAGCACGGATTCTTCATTCAGTGTTTCAGCTTGACAGGTTAGGAAAGGATCTAATAGTTTATTTGGTTGGTTTACTGAAGTATGGATTATGTGCCTCAAGTTGAAGTGCCAGACCGCCTTGGTATACTGGAAGAAAGTATCCAAAGGCTTAGGGAAACTGGCATGTTAGAATGGATTTATTAGATTTACCTATAGACCTGCACATGGAGTGCCCAGACAACACACCTTTTACCACAACATTAAGAAACAGACTTCTGAAGGGAGCGCCAGCATCTTTGAAGACTGCTGTTATTGATATTTTATGTAAGCCAGATTTGACAGTGGTTAACTGTGCTAATTGAATTAAGACACCTAACTACAATGAGGCTGATGGGATACCATGGTGGTAGGGGCCAAGTGGCAGCATTTAATTGACAAAGACAAAGTTGGCATAATGGATAACCTAGTCAAAGCAGTAATTAGAATAGTCTGATTCAGATGGATTTATGGCACTGGCTACTCAGGTATTGTGTACCAAGGAATGAAATAGATGGGAAATTACTAAATATTTATTTAATATGTACAAGCAGAAGAATTCTAGATCAAGTGAACAGCAATTTAACTTGAATCAACAGAGAAGAGAGTCATGGCATCTCAATCAATTCCCAGACTTGAGACAGGTTATAGACCCATAACCCCTTGAAGTAGGTCCCTTTGAGGAATTACCCCACTGCACTGCCAAAAATTTGTACTGTTAATCTTTCTCCCAGCCTTACCAAAAGGGATCTATAACCTTTTATGAGAGTGACTGTTCATTGGGGAAAAGGAATTAACACCAATTCTAGGAGAGAGCTCAGGTAAGGGGAGGGCCACAGGCCCTCCCTCCCCCACAAGAGGCAGGAGTGGGGAAAAGAAAAGCTGGGAGATGCCAGACAGAGCAGCAGGGAGCTCAGGTAAGGGGAGGGACACAGGCCTCACCCCCCAAGAGGCAGGAAGTGGAGAGGTTTCAAACAGCTAAGGGAGACAAACTTGTCTGTCAGTTTATCGTACTGTGGTGGCTTGCGTGTTGCTGTGAGGCTTGAGGCTGTGCCACTGGTGTTTCAAGCACCATCAGGGTTGCACATGTATAGGTTTCAATACAGCTTACAGACTGAGACAGACTAGGAAGAAGGAAGAGGCCATCCACTTCTCAAAGAATTGTCCATGGAAAACCTTATGAATAGCAGAGAAACACTGTATGATACATTACTGTGCAACTTTATGAATAGCCCAGAAACATTGTCCAATGCAGTGCAAGAGAATGCACCCCTTAGGTTGGAAGGATCTCAAAAATATGACTGGGAAAATGCTGCATCATTAGAGTAGAACCAACCTTACTGATAGGGATAAAAAGTAAAGCTTTTGAGACCTCCATTTGTTGATGTGGCAAGATTCAAATTGAGGAGAAACAGAAACAGCTGCACACATCCATTAATAATCGGCACATGGAATGTACAAAGTATGAATCTAGGAAAATTGCAAATTGTTAAAAATGAAATGGAACGGATAAAGATAGATATGCTAGGCATTAGTGAGTGGAAATGGACCAGTTTTAGCCATTTTGAATCAGATGACCATGATCTAATATGCCAGGAATAACAATTTGAAGAGGAATGGCATGGTGTTCTTCATCACAAAGGATGTTTCAAGATCTGTCCTGAAGTACAGTGCTGTCAGTGATAGGATAATATCCATACACCTACAAGGAAGACCAGTTAATACTACTACTATTCAAATTTACACCTTAACCACCAAAGCCAAAGAAGAGGAAACTGAAAATTTTTATC
>NW_006921667.1:6390781-6397776 GCF_000298275.1 Orycteropus afer afer | reverse complement strand
GAGAGCACTGTCTCTTTAAATATCCAAAATAGTCAAGCTGCTTTTTAAACCTACAAAATGGTGGTGCCCTCCAGATCAGCAAAAGTCCACAGTTCAGCCCACTTTTCTCTTCACCTTCTCCATTTGTTCCCCAGCCACCGTGCACAGTCTTCCTGGCTAGCAGGGTTATTTTTGGGTTATTTCTTAGGTCCTACCACCACTCAGGAATCTCCAAGCCCTGTCGTCTGTGCTGTCAGGGTCGCTCAGGCCGCTGCTAGACTGCAGTTCTGTGTGTCTCCTTTTTTGGTATTTTCATGCAAATTCTTCTGCTAGTTGGGGTTTAGTCCACTTTTGTATCCTTCCCTTCAAGGCTCAGGGGACTAAGATTATTTTCTGTGTCTGTGTTAATTGGTTTCCCTTTTCTTTGTTAAAGAGCGTCTGTGCAGTCCTTCTGCCTAGTCCGCCATCTTGCTGGAACTCCAGAGTTTATGCTTTTGAGTTGTGGTGCTGGCAAAGAATGCTGTAAGTACCATGGACTGCTAAAAGAACTAACAAATCTGTTCTGGGGAAGGTGCAGCTGGAATGCTCCTTGGAAGCAAGAATGGCCAGACTTCGTCTTACTTACTTTGGTCATGTTGTCAGAAGGGACCATTCCCTGGAGAAGGATGTCATGCTTGGTAAGGTGAAGGATCGATGAAAGAGGGGAAGGCTTTCAATGAGTGAATAGACACAGTGGCAGCGGTGATGGGCTCAAGTATAGCAAGGATCGTGGAGCTGGCGTGGGACTGGACAGTGTTTCATTCTGCTGTGCATAAGGTCGCTGTGAGTCAGAAGTGACTCGATGGCACCTAGCAACAACAACAATCAGGAGACCCAAAATGTCCCTGTGGCTCACCAGTCAGAGTAGGGACATATGCAGGTCAATTTACTAATTTATTAATGCAGTCTTATGTCTGTAGGTCCAGGGTGTCCTCTGTAGTGATTTCCCCAGTTCCAGATTACATAATTGGAATAGATATACTCAGCCACTGGCTGAACTTCCATGATGCATCCCTGACATTTGGAATAAGGGATGTTATGGTAGAAAAGGCCAAACAGAAGCCATTAGAACTATCCCCATCTAGGAAAACAGTAAACCAAAAGCAATATTGCATTCCTGAAGGGATTGCAGAGATTAGTGCCCCCATAAAGGACTTGAAAGATGTAGGGGTAGTGATTCCCACTACATCCTCCTTTAACGCACCTATTTGGTTTGTGCAAAAAACAAGTGGATCTTGGAGAATTAACAGTGGACTATCACACTTAACTAGGTGACAACTCCAATTGCAGCTGCTGTTCCAGATGTGGTTTCTTTGCCTGAGCAAATTAGTACATCTCCTGGTACTTGATAATGTATCTATCAATCTGGCCACTGCTTTTTTTCTCAATTAAAGTTTTGAAAAATCATCAGAAGCAGTTTGCCTTCAGCTGGCAAGGCCAGCAGTACACTTTCACCATCTTACTTCAGGGATATATGAACTCTCCAGCTTTATGTCATAATTTAGTCCTGAGAGATCTTGATTGCTTTTCCCTTCCACAAGATGTCACACTAATCCATTATATTGATGACATTATGCTGATTGTATCTAGTAAGGAAGAAATATCAATGACCCTAGACGTATTGGTAAGACAGCTGCATGCTATATGGTGGGAAATTAACCCTCCAAAATTTAGGCACCTTCCACCTCAGTGAAATTCCTAGGGGTCCAGTGGTGTGGCATATGTTGAGCTATTCCTACTAAAGTGAAAAATAAGTTTTGCGTCTGGTCCCTCCCACAACTAAAAAGGAGGCACAACAGCTGCTGGACCTCTTTGGATTTTAAATGTAACATATCCCTCATTTGGGTGTGTTGCTGCGGCCTATTTATCAAGTGACTCGAAAAGCTTCTAGTTTTGAGTGGGGCCCAGAACAAGAGAAGGGTATGCAACATGTTCAGGCTGCCATGCAAGCCACTCTCCCACTTGGGCCATATGATCCAGGTGACCCAATGATGTTTGAAGTGTCAATGGCAGATAGAGATGCTGTTTGGATTCTTTGGTAGGCCCCTATTGGTGAATCAGCACAGGCCTTTAGAATTTTGGAGCAAATCCCTGCCGTCCTCTTCAGATAACTACTCTCCTCTTGAGAAACAGCTTTTGGCTTGTTATTGGGCCTTAGTAGAGACTGAACGCCTATCCATGGGCCACCAAGTCACCATGTGGCCTGAATTGCCCATTATGAACTGGGTGTTGTCTGACCCACAAAGTCAGAGAGTTGGATGTGCACAGCAGCAGTCCTTCATTAAGTGGAGGTGATATATAAGAGATCAGCCTCAAGGAGGACCTGAAGGAACAAGTAACTTGGAGGAAGATGTGGCCCAAATGCCTATGGTCTCCACTCTAGTCACATTACTTTCTCTCTCCAAGTCTACAACTTATGGAGAGTTCCTGATGATGAGTCTGAACTCATGGGGAATTCTTTGTGATCAGTTGACTGAGGGAGAGAAAATTTGTGCCTGGCTTACAGATGGTTCTGCATGATATGCAGGTACTACTTGAAAGTGGACAGTAGCAGCACTGCAGCCCCTTTCTGTTACCTCTCTGAAGGACAGTGGTGAAGGAAATCCTCCTACTGGACAAAAGTTCAAGCATTTTATCTGGTTTTTCAGTTTCCTTGGAAGGAGAAATGGCCATATGTGCAACTGTATAATAATTCTTGGGCTGTGGTGAATGGTTTGGCTGCATGGTCAGTGAGACTTAGAAGGAACATGATTGGAAAATTGGTGACAAAGGGGAATGGGGAAGAGGAGGTATGTTGATATGTCTCTCTGAATGGGCCAGCAAAGTGAAGATATTTGTGTCTCATGTGACTGCTCAGCAAAAGGTGACCTCAGCAAAGGAAGATTTTAACAATCAAGTGGATGGGATGGCATAGTCTATGGAAACCAGTCATCCTCTTTCCTCAGCCACTCCTGTCATTGTCCAATGGGCTCATGAACAAAGCGATCGTGGTGTCAGAGTTAGAGATTTTACATGGATGGGCCCAGCAACATGTACTTCCATTCCCTAGGTGCACTCCTGCCCTAGGTGAATGTTTACACCATGTAGATACACTCCTTAGAACAATCAATCAGGGGAGAACAGAAGGCCAGTGTTTGCACAGGGAGATAGCTCAGGGGTAGGAAAGAAGGACACAGGGAAGAGGTAAGTACAGGAAGGAAGTGGGAAGAGTGCTGTGGGATTGCAGTCAATGTCATGAAATGTGTATGAACAGCTGTATGGAAAATGAATTTGCTCTGTAAACTTTCACCCAAATCACAATAAAAGTTAAAAGAAAAAAACCAAAAAACCCTACAGTAACTCAATTCCAATATGACTACTAATGGCCTAGACCCTTCAGGAATGAAGGTTTGGGTTAGCCCACCAGGCAGAAAACCATGACCAGCTGAAGTGCTTGCTGAGGGCAAAGGTAATACAGAATGGGTATACAATTATGGCACCATGGGTGGCAATACCACAGAGCAGACACTTATACCACAAAATACCACAGAATAGACATCCATGAAGAAGGTAGTTCTAAATAGCAGCTATGATGATATGGGCAGTTGCAAAAATGAGGACGGTGATTATCATGACTCTTTCTTTCTTGTATGTGTGAATCAGTTATTTTGTTATCTTTTATTATAAAATGTAAATGGGGTTAATGTGTTTGCAGTTGTACACGTATCATCATGTTAGGCACAAATATGACTTTGTAATTGCCTTCATTTAGAGATGATGTATGATGTAAGAAGATGTGTACAGGTGCCAAGTTGATAAGGGGTAGACTGTGATAGTTAAAAGTTGTGTGTCATCTTGGCTGGGCCATGATTATGATTGTTTAGCAGTTATGATGTAGTCATCCCACACGATTAGATCTGACATAATGTAATCACCTCCATGATGAGCTCTGCTATGAGCAATCAGGTGAAAGGAAGTTTCCTTTAGGATGTGGCCTGATTCCAATATATACAGAAAATCTCTGGAAAAGCTCTCTGGTTTTCTGCTGGATCTGAATCCTGCATCTGGCTCATCATCAATTCCAATTCCTGACTTGAAGCAGTGGTCTGCCGTATTGCCTGCCAATCTTAAGATTGTTGCCCTTGCATCCTGTAAGCCCATAGCCTACTATCTTAGCTGCCAATTTTGAATTCATCAGGATCCGAAGCCAGCACCCTGTTGTATTGCCTGCTGATCTTGGGTTTGTCAGCCCCTATAGCTCTATAAGTCAGGAGAAGCCTCCAGCTTGATGTCTGACCCATGGACTTGGGACTTTCCAGCCTCTATAACTGTATGAACCATTTTCTTGAGATAAATTTCTCTAGATGGATAGATAGAGGGGTCTGTCAGTTTGTGGTACGGTGGTGGCTTGTGTGTTGCTGTGAGGCTATAGGCTAGGCCACCAGTATTTCAAATACCAGCAGGGTCACCCATGGTAGACAGGTTTCAGCAGAGCTTCCAGAGTAAGACAGACTTGAAAGCAGGAAGGGGCCATTCACTTCTCAAAGAATTGGCCAGAGAAAACCTTATGAATAACAGTGAAGCACTCTCTGATACATTACTGGAAAACTTTATGAATAGCCCCACAACATTTCTGATATAATGCTGGAAGATGAGCCCTTTAGGTTGGAAGGAACTCAAAGTATGACTGGGGAAGAGCTGCCTACTCAAAGTAGAGTTGACCTTAATGATGTGGATGGAGTAAAGCTTTTCAGGATCTCTAACTGCTGATGTGGCATGACTCAAAAAGGAAGAAAAAGTTGCAAACATCCATTAATAATCACAACATGGTATGTATGAAGTATGAATCTAGGAAAATTGGAAGTTATCAAAAATGAAAGGCAATGCATAAAGATCAATATCCTAGGCATTAGTGAACTGAAATGGACTGGTATTGGCTATTTTGACAGTAGACAATCATGTGGTCTGCTGTGTTGGAAATGACAAATTAAAGATGAATGGCATAGCATTCATTGTCATCAAGAATGTTTCAAGATCTATCCTGAAATACAGTGCTGTCAGTGATATCCATATGCCTACAAACAGGATGAATTAATACTACTATTATTCAAATGTATTAACTATCAAAAGCCAAATATGAGGAAACTGAAGATTTTTAGTAACTTCTGCAGTCTGAAATCAACTGAACATGCAATCAAGGTGTATTATTATTACTGGTAATTGGAATGCAAAAGTTGGAAACAAGGAAGAATCACTGGTAGTTGGAAAATTTGGCCTTTGTAATAGAAATGATGCTAGAGATCGCAAGGTAGAATTTTGCAAGAGCAATGAATACTTCTTTGCAAATACCTTTTTCCAACAACATAAATGGCAGCTATACTCCTGGACCTCACCAGATGGAATACACAGGAATCATATCAACTACATCTGTGGAAAGAGGCAATGGAGAAGCTCAATTCTTCAGCCAAAACAAAGCCAGGAGCTGATAGTGGAACAGACCAATTGTTCCTATACAAGTTCAAGTTGAAGCTGAAAAAATTAAAAACAACTCATGAGAGCCAAAATATGACCTTGATTATATCCTACATGAATTTAGAGACCATCTGAAGAATAGATTTGATGCATTGAACACCAGTGACTGAAAACCAGAGGAATTGTGGGATGACATCAAGAACATCATAATGAAGAAAGCTAAAGTTCATGACAAAAAGTCAAGAAAGAAAGAAAGGACAAAAAAATAGATGTCAGAAGAGATGTTGAAACTTGAATGGAGAGTAGCTAAAGCAAATGGAAGAAATGACAGGATTAAAGAGCTGAACAGAAGATTTCAAAGAGCAGCCCAAGAAGGCAAAATCAATTACTATAATGAAATGTGCAAAGACCTGGAGTTAGAAAATCAAAAGGGAAGAACACAGTCGGCATATGTCAAGCTGAAATAACCAAAGGAAAAATACAAGCCTCAAGTTGCAATATTGAAAGATTCTATGGGCAAAATAGTGAATGATACAAGCAATATCCAAAGAAGATGGAAAGAATACACAGAATCACTTTACTAAAAAGAATTGTTCGATGTTCAACTATTTCAGAAGATGGCATATGATCAAGAGCCAATGGTATTGAAGGAAGAAGTCAAAGCTGCACTGGAAGAACTGGCAAAAACAATTCTCCAGGAATTGACAGAATACCCATTGAGATGTTTCAACAAACAGATGCCACGCTGAAGGCACTTATTTGTCTATGCCGAGTAATTTGGGAAACAGCTACCTGGACAATTGACTGGAAGAGATCCATATTTATATCCATTCCAAAGAAAGGTGACCCAACAGAATGTGGAAATTATCGAACAATATCATTAATATTACACATAAGTAAAATTTTGCTCAAGATAATTAAAAAAAAAGTTGCAGCAGTATATTGACAGGAAACTGCCAGAAATGCAAGCTGGATCAGAAGAGATGTGGAACAAGGGATATCATTGCTGCTGTCAGAGGGATCTTGACTAACATCAAAAAATACCAAAAAGATGTTTACTTGTGTTTTATTGACTATGCAGTGGCATTTGACTGAGTGGATCATAACAAATTACGGGTAACACTGAGAAGAATGAGAATTCCAGAACACTTAATTGTGCTCATAAGGAACCTGTACATAGAAAAGCAGACTGCCATTTGAACAGAACAAGGGGATACCAAATGCCTTAAAATCAGGAAGGGAATATGTCAGGGTTGTATCCTTTCAGCATACTTAATTCAGTCTGTATTGTGAGCAAATAACCTGAGAAACTGGACTATCTGGACTATATGAAGAAGAATGGAGCATCAGGATTGGAGGAAGACTCACGAACAACCTGGGATTATGCAGGTGACACATCCTTGCTTGCTCAGAGTGAAGATGACTTGAAGCATTTACTGATGAAGATTAAAGACTACAGTCTGCAGTATGGATTACACCTCAATATAAAACAAAAATCCTCACAACTGGACCAATAAGCAGCATCA
>NW_006921667.1:6351836-6390069 GCF_000298275.1 Orycteropus afer afer | reverse complement strand
TTGAACCGCCAGCCTTCTGGTTAGCAGTCAAGTGCCTTAGGCACTATGCCACCAGAGCTCCTTTTGGCTCTCTAGTGCTGCTATAACAGACATACCACAAGTGAATGGTTTTAACAGACAGGGATTTATTCTCTTACAGTTCAAGAGGCTAGAAGTCTGAGTTCAAAGTGCCAGCTCTATGGGCTATGTGAAGGCTCCACAGCCTTGGGCTTCAGCTCTGCCTCTTGCTTCTGGCCCACTGGAGCTAGAGGTGTCTCTAAATTCAGGCAGCTGCTGGCTTTTGAGGCTGACAAACCCAAGGTCCACAAGTAAAATGTACAGTCCCAAGATTACCAAGCAACATGGCCGATCACTAGTTCAAGTTCAGACACTGTCCCAAGATAGGAAGACAACATATCAGTCTGCTGAACGAAGACTCAGCTAAATGCAAGGTGCAAGCATGCCAAAAAGCTCAAGACCTCTTTTTTTCATTTTTCTTAGTGTTACTGTGTTGGTCACTTGCTTTTGGTATATTGCCTTTCCCTTCACCTAAATCAGTACTTGTCTCTACCTATCTACCAGTGAGTGTTCTTACTCCTCCCCTCCCCTCCCTGGTAACCAACAAAGAAAGTTTCCTTCCATATATAAACTTTCCCTTGACTTTTTACAATAGTGAACTAATATTTGTCCTTCTGTGATTGACTTATTTCACGCAGCATAATAGCCTCCAAGTTCATCCACGGTTCGCAGATTCTACATTATCCTTTAGTGTTGCATAGTATGCCATTGTGTGTATATACCATAGTTTGGTTAGCCATTCTTCTGTTGATGGGCACTTAGGTTGTTCCATCTCTTTGCTATTGTGAATAGTGCTGTGATGAACATGGGTGTGCATATATCTGTTCATGTCCTGGCTCTCAGTGTTTTAAGATATATACTTACTAATGGGCTTGCTGGATCAAATGGTATTTCTGTTTCCAACTTTTTGCCATACTGATTTCCACAGTGGTTGTATCATTTTACAGTTCCACCAGCAGTGTAGGAGAGTCCCAACCTCTTCACATCCTTGCTAGCATTTGTTATTTTCGGTTTTTAAAACTTTTATTATGGTGAAAACATACACAACAAGAGATACACCAACCTAACAACTACCCCACATTTATAGCTCAGGGACAGTGATGACATTTTTGTCATTATTGCTGTCCTTTTCCAAAATACTCTACCACCATTAGCATAAACTCAATGCCCCACAAACAAAAGGTTCCTCTTTACCCTTCCCTTCTACCCTTAATAACTACTAATTATCATTGGTTTTCATATCTATCTGTATCTATCTATGTATCTGTATCTCAACCTATCTAGGAATTTTCCCTGCCATCTCTGTTGTTGTTGTTATGTGCCGTCGAGTCGGCCCCGACTCATAGCGACCCCTCCTTGGGTTTCCGAGGCAGTATCACTACGGAAGTAGGATTGCCCAACCTTCCTTCCGAGGAGTGGCTGGTGGGTTTGAACCACCAGCCTTCTGGTTAGCAGTCAAGTGCTTTAGCCACTATGCTACCAGAGGCCATCCCTGGTAACCAACAAAGAAATTTTCCTTCCATGTAGAAACTTTTCCTTGTTTTACAATAGTGGACTAATACAATATTTTTTCTCCTGTGATTGACTTATTTCATTTTTGTAGCAGATTTGCCCAATCCAATATGTCATTTGATTTCTTGACTGCTGCTTCCATGGTTATTGTTTTTGGATCCAAGTAAAATGAAGTCCTTGACAACGTCAGTCTTTTTTTGGTTTATCATAATGTTCATTGGTCCAGTTTGAGGATTTTTGTTTTGTTTATGTTGAGATGTAACCCATACACTAAGTGCTTTAAGTCCTCTACCCTTTCAGCAAGCAAGATTATGTCACCTGCATATCACAGGTATTGAGTCTTCTCCACTCCTGATGTATGTTCTTCATATAGTCCAGAGTCTCAGGTTATTTGCTCAGCATTCAGACTGAGTAATTTTGGTGAAAGGATACAACTCTGAGACACACCTTTCCTGATTTTAAGCCAGACAGTGTACGCTTGTTCTGTTTGAACAGTTGCCTTTTGGTCTATGTATAGGTTCTGCATGTAAAGGCTTATTTCTGGACTCTAAATTCTGTTGATATAAATGTTTATCTTCATACCAGTACCACACTGTCTTGATTACTGAAGCCTTTGTAGTGTTTTGAAATCTAGTAACATGAATCCTCCAACTTTGTTCTTCTTTTTCAAGATTGTTTTGGCTATTCTGGGTTCCTTACATTTCTATACCAATTTTAGTATCAGTTGATCAGTTTCTGCAAAAATGAAGCAATTTTGGTTGTGACTACATTGAATCTGGAGATCAACTTGGGGAGTATTGTCATCTTAATAATATTATGTATTCCAATCCATGAACTCAGTATGGGATGCCTTTCTATTTATTTAGGTCTTCTTTAATTTCTTTCAACAACATTTTGTGATTTTCAGTGTACAAGTCTTTCATCATCCTAGTTAAATTTATTCCTAGATATTTTATGTGCTATCATAAATGGAATTTTCTTAACTTCCCTTTTAGAGTGTTTACTGCTGGCATATAGAAATGTAACTGATTTTTTTGGTATTTTGATCTTGCACCCTGGAACTTCACTGAATTTATTAGGCCTACCTAGCTTTCTTGTGTATTCTTTTAAGATTTTCTAGATATATAGGATCATATTATTTGCAAATATTCATTTTCTTGCCTCATTGCTCTGGCTAGACATGTCAGTACAATGTTGAATAGTAGTGGTGAGAGCAAGTATCCTGTCTTGTTCCTGATCTTTCAGGGAAAGCTTTCAGTCTTTTTCACCAGCAAGTGTGATGCTGTTTGGTGTGGGTTTTTCATAAATCCCCTTTATCAGGTTGAGGAAGCCCCTTTCCATTTCTAATTTTTTTCCCCCTCCTTATCATGAAAGGTGTTGGATTTGTCAAATGCCAATTGATTTTCATAATTTCACTTATATACCTTTTTAAAAGGTGAGCATTAAGAGCTATAGAACACCATTATATTAAGCTGGTGACTATTAACTTTGGTGTGTACTTTTACCAGAATAATTTATTTTTAAAAAATGGACGAAAAAATAATTGAAACATCCTTGAACTACTAGAACAGATAAACTTGCAGCCTTTATATGCCTGTACTCACTTGTATTATTGCTAAGTTTTTTAAATTTTGTAAGGTATAAAAGGATCAGACTTTATTTCTGTTTATCTGAAAAAGTACTCTGATTCCCACACAGTCATTTACAAACATTTCATTGTAGACTGTGACAGTACTGGGGGAAAAAAAAGTCCAGTTTTTTAGTTTAAATTTATTTATTGGGTGACAACCAGAAATTTTAAAAAGTAAACAGAAACATCAGAGTATATATCATATTAAAGGTACAGTATCTTGTGAAATCTTGGTTTGGTATGTGTTTGTGTATATGAGCCATGATAAAAAAAAAATGCATTTCTTTTTGAAACTAAATGTAAACTTTTGTTGTAAATGAATCTATTAATATTCGGGACCGATATGATGGCTTATGGTATCTTCACTGAAGAAGTCATCACTGTCATTGATATTTCTTATTGTCATTGTGGCTCTCTGAAGGTTTCTACAACTGAGGTACAATTAATGTACCTGAACTAGATTCTGCATGTAAAGTATTTCTTACTCTGGATTGTAGGCAAATGTTTGAAAGCTACTGTTGCAAAGGGGGAAAACAGCAGTGATCTTATTACAACTTTCACAACAGTCCTAAACTCTGATGTCCAAAGCACCACAGGCAATGCTACAGGCAGAGGGAGAGAGTAGGTCTTTGTGAAACTAGACAGCACATTTTCTCATGGAAGAAGGCTGTTGCCATGAGGGCATTTGGGTATTAGTGTCACCAGATCTTTTCCTTATTCAAAAATCCATTATATCATTAACTAATGGTGTGAACACGTAAAATATGGATTTTTTTACGTGGAATCTCCTAATAACTAATGCAAAGCCTTTTAATAAATAAATTTTGAAAAAGTTATAAAAGTTAAAAAAACAAACCCAACCACTCTAGATTTTTAGGCTACCAGTTTGACCTAAAAGTATGCATATGCCCTGCCCTCCATTAAACAAAACCTCTTTACACAGCATGCAAAGGGTGATGCAAAAATAGTTTATTATTATATAGTTTATGTAAAGTTAGGTAATATTTACAAAATAAAAAGTATCAGCTACATCCATGGGAATCTAGCCTGTCACACAAAGGAATAAATATTTTGACAAAGTAACACTTCAGTTGCAGTGAACAACAGCTGATCAGAAACTATGTTAAAACAAAACAAAACAAAACAAAAAAAAACCCCTAACAACCTCAAACTGAACTATATAAGACTTGGACTGTCCAGAGAAGAGAGCAGCTTTGCTGCTAGGCCCCTTTCAGGGGCATCAGCAGGCCTGTCCCTGCAGCCACAGTGCCCTGAGCTGGCTCTCAGGCCTCAGGGGGAGCTTTATGCTGAGAGAGGCTTCCTGCTCTGCTGGTCTCTCCAGGCATCTATTTTATTTTGCACATAAAATTTGAGTCAGGTGAACACTATCATTTAGCATTACTGCAGAAATTAAACACCAGTTAAAGTATATATACGCTTTGAATGTTTATCATGTGACTTTTAAAATAATTAGCTGTGGCAGAAGTGATTGCTGAGCATTATTTCCAAACCTGCTATACAGCAAATTACCCACATTTTTCACTTTGTTCATGTATCAGCTCCACCAACACTTTGGCATAGTTAAGTTTTTGTCTTTAGTAGCTGAGCTAAGACATTCACCCTGATAGAAGGGCATAATTGCAAATCATTAAGTATTACAATTGTTGAAGAGCTAATTGGGTACTTTACCTTTTAAAAATATTACCTAGGGAAACCACATGAATTAATTCTTACCACTTAACTGGTTTTGAATGCTAAAAATAAATTAGTAGACAAGTCATTAATATTAAGAGGTAAATCCTAAACTCCTTTTAAATCCACTCTAGTTGAAGTTTTGTGATATAAATGTAACTAGTGAATTTCGTGTGCTTTACATATCTGTTCCTAGCTTTCTATAACATAAAACAAATAGGCGATCAGATTTCTGCAGCGGGGGGAGGGGAGAAAAAGAGGAGGGCAAATTCAGTAGGACATACAGCGGCACGGCAGTCGGTATCTGATGACAACTCTGATGTTACAACGTCCTTATGGCGAATTCACACTGCATTCTGGGTAAGGTTCCACCACCAGTCGCCACAATTTGAGACCAACAGTTTATTTAACCCATATCAAATGTTAACATCCTTCCTGGACATCCTATGTAGTGGATTATCCAGTTCTTAAAAAATTTGTGACTAAATGTTTCTTTTCTGATTTGACATTGATTCATTTTATAAAAGAGCATACCACGCATTACAAGTTTTTTGACCTCTGTGGTGTTATAGGACATAGCCGAAGAGCTGGGGAAGCCCCCATAGCTCATGTATTTGCTCAGTGTACCTGTGTAGTCCTGGATGTTGTAGGTCACATGTTTAGATCCCTGAGTCCAACCTTGTACCTCAAACCACGTCTCCCCAACAGCAGTCTAAAGTGACTGTGTAAAGTACTGGTCAGTTTTCTTCATTGTCCTGATTTTACTGAAGGACTCTGAATGGCTCTACCAATAAGAACTATTACAGATTTCATTCAGTGAAAAACAATTTATGGTTGTAGGGTTAGATGATATGGTATACACATTCTTTAAAACCATCTATTAAATGACCAAAACACTAAAAAGATGTAACTGTCATTAAAAACATTCCCTTCAAATGCTGGCTACAGTTCAACATTGCTCCCAAAGCTGTTCTCCCCATCTTAAAAAGGGATGTATGTCTATACTATTAAGATTAAAAAAAAAAAAAAAAATCCACACAAACTTTGTCACAAAAATCCCTGCAGTAACTTCTGAGTAATATTTACACTGCTTGCTCTGAATTATATAAAGGTTATTTTGAGGAAAATAAAGTTGCTTTTAAATACAGAAAAATTGCAAGCTACGATGAGCAAGCAGTAGCTTTAAGTATGTACAAGGTACTGTATACGAACCACAGAGAAGCAAACACCTAGAGAATTGACCCTAAGCTGTGTTTAAATAGAAGATTGCTCAATATAGAGGGTTGATTTAGTATTGATCTATGAACTCCTTTACCCAGGTAAGAGCCTTCTCTTCTGTTAAAAGATGTGAAGAGAAGGGAGACCTCTTCCCTTTATAGAAAAATGGTATTTGAAAAATAGGAGTACTTGAACTCATTGTTTTCAAAAGGGCAAAAGAATAAAGCAGGGATCTTTCCATAGCAGATAAAACTTGGGATAAACTGATATTTATTTTTCATGTTAGTTATGTAACATCTTCCTAGCAAAGAACCTCAAACAAGTGGTTTTACTAGATCTCACCTCAAGATGATCACCTTACATTGTTTTCAACTGTGTAAACTATGACCTTGCCATGACTATGACATTTGTTATGTGCCGTGGAGTTGGACCTGACTCATAGCGACCACTCCTTGGGTTTCCGAGGCAGTATCACTACGGGAAGTAGATTGTCCCATTGTATATATATATATATGTGTAAAAATATTCTGAACTCTATTTAAGATATTGTACAATCATCTTTTAAGAGCAGTGTGAGGAGTAACTTGACTTACCCTTCTGTGGAGAAAGGAAAGTGTGTCATAAAGATGCCCCATGACTTGGTATGGAAAACAGTCACAGACTTGACCTTTTGTAGGATCAAAACTCTAAATGTCTGTGCTGAGTTTGTTAAGGGTTTGGTGACATGGAAAAACTAGACTCATTTGTATGACTGTAAACTTGAAGGTGTGATGTTTATGGAAAACCCAGTAGCAATTCCTGTGTCCACTGACTAGGAAAGGGGTGTTTTATCTGAACAGTTGTTGAGTACTGTCTCTCAAAATGAATTAACAGCTTATTAAGGTGAAGGAGGGAAAAACCAGTGTGCAGATATCTTAATTGAAAATCAGTCTAAGTTCTTGTTTTCATTTCTTCCCAAGTGCTTCCAGGAAGGTCGGGGCTCTGCTGTTGGCACCGAGAACTGGTCATTGGGCTCAGGGAGACTCTCCCTATGGGCACCACAGAGGCTGACCCGTTGGGAGGAGGGAGACCACAGGTCACCAGGCTGTGTGCCTCTAGAACAGAATGGCATCTTTGATGCGTATCATCTTTTGGGTGGGCTGCACTAACACTCATAGTACAACAGTTAGAAAATGCCTATCATCAAACACTTCTCGTATCACATGACAATGGAATAATAGCTCAATCATCCAAGACTTTCAGGGTATATTTTGAGTGACGGAAGTTTCCAGATAAGTGAAGCTTCTAATTAAAATGCCCTTTCTTTTAAAATTTAATTCTTAATGTATAATATCATACACTTCTCTGTCATTTGTAAAACTCTGAAAATATTTTTTCCCTCTTCCTTGGTGATAAAAGGGTCAGGGATCACTGAATTCCATTTTTGTTTTTAAATTGTGTTTTATAATGAGTTAAATTCTGAATTGCTTTAGGATAATGATGAACAAACTTTTATTTTCAGAAAAAATAAATCTTGACAGACTTCGTTCTTTTCCTACTAAATCAAAGTATCTTTGAATTCCATGGAGACAAACTGTCTCAGAACTTAATTATTGGCTAAAAGAGTGGCAGTGAGAAAACTCTTGGCTTAGTCACGCACACACAGCACAGATGAGTGGGGATGGAGGCTGCCTTCTCAGATTCCATTGTAAAACCATATTCCAAGCTGAGCAGGTCACATGGGAACTGGGTTGCTTACTCCAGCTCTGGGGTCATGGTCAGGAACCATGAGGAGATACTATGTGGTAATGGGAGGGCAGAGATCTTTACTAAGGAAAGAGAGGCTGCTTCTGGCCCAATTGGTGAGAGGGAGGGACTTGGCTTGGCCCTGCAGTGAGTGTATAGCCAAGGAGGGAGTCACAGTCAGGACTAAGCCCCAGGGCAGGCAGTAGACTGTCCTGTTGTATACAATATGGTCAAGCCCTGATTAGAGACTTTTCTCTGTACCATGGGCCTTACCAGACATCTGTGCTAAAAAGAAAGCCAGGTATTAGTGGTAACAAGGACAGTTTTCCATCCTTACACTGTTTCCTTGGGGCCCAAAATTAGTGTTCTGTCTACCTCTGTAGTAAAATAATGGTAGTAATACATCTCTATAAAAATGTTTCTTGGGCCATCAGTTTTCTTTATTGGCCTTACTCTGTCAGTATTCCTTTCAGACATACACTGAGGTGCATGATTTTCTTTTTCAAAAACTGTAAATCCCCTTCCTGAGTCAGATCTGAGCTAGGCTCCCCGATGAACAGCTGCTGGGCCTGTGTTGAGTGGTGAGAACTGGCTGGCTGCTATGTGGACAGATCCTCACTGAGTCTTCCCATAACGGAGCCTGTGGGGCCCTTCCTGCCCTCCTGTCCCACTTTCACACTTGCTGGGTTCCTGGAGAGGAGCCTTACTGTTTCGGTGCTCTTGCTTACTGAGCTATGCACTCCCAAACCTGTCTCCACCATCCACCTATGCACTGCTGCTCCTTCTAGCACAGGTTTCAGTTTGCAATGGCAGAATTCCCTGCCTGCCGGTCCCCAATCCCATGAATGCCAAACCTCACCAAGAGGGGCTTTGACCATCCATCATTGGGAATACTAGTTTTCAAGCCATAAGCATAGAACACACTGATAAAATAACTCTGCAAGCAACAAATGACCAAGTGTGCATGCGTGCACACAAGCACAATGTGACTTATGCATCTGCTCACAAAGACTGTCACACAAAAGTAAACTAGTTTTTCCATTAATATGTTTGGCATGGGTTATATATAGATGCCTATGCCAGATTACAAATTCTATTTGGTGAAGCAGAGCAGATTACAAATGGACTAGTAAGTATCTACAGGAAAGTAATTAAAATCAACTCTGTCCATGCTAACATTTCCCTACCCTTTGAGATGGGAAAGGTTCACCTGTGCTTGATTTCAGCTGGGAGCAGAGGTACTGTACTGAAGGGGCAGTCTGAGAACCACCAGCTCACAATCACCAATACGTTCCTCATTATGGCCCATGTCACCACTCTGCAGGGAGGTCTCAAGCTCTGAGAAGGCTTTCTCTCTACCATCTAGAATCCAAAGCAGGCCTACATTTCTGTTTGTCTTCCTCTGTGGAACTGCAGTGGCTACTCCTTCCAGGGATCTAGCTAGACAAAGGGTGCACACTGGATGGCCCGTGGGGATCCACACCAAAAAGACAGGTGCAATACACTGTGGTGTGAACAGCTTGAAGTAACTGCTGCTTTGGGATAACATTGTGTGTGCCAGGACGTACCCAGGTGGTGGAGTGAACAGTCTTCTCTGGCTGGCTCCCCTTGGAGAAGACACAGGCTTCTGTGTCCAACCATCCCGACAGTGGTTGCTATCTGGTGAAGAAGTTATGAGCGACACTCAAACTCCAGGGTGGGCTCAGGGTGTTTTTTTTTGGGGGCTGAGCACGAGCAGCCTTTTAGGGAGGGGTTCCCAGTTCTCCACTGGGTTAGCATTAAAACTGTTTCCTGGAGATGCTCCAAATTCAACCAGCCTGGGGGTGTGAGTACACGGTCATTCTGGGGTGAAAGGTGGGGAAACCATCACAGACAAGGGGTGTGCAGGTGTCAAGCTTTACCTGCTTTTCCAGCTTCTGCCTTCGACTCCCAAGAATGCTGCACTCTACAGGTTGGTTTCCCAGGATTCCCACAGTCCACCTCAAGGGATAAAAGAATAAAAGCAACAAAATGCTCTTTTGACCTAAGGCAAACTCGTTTTTATTTAGAACACCACAGGGTGTGGCAGGTCCTCGGGGCAGGTGGAACCTGTATCTAAGCACCAGGTCACCCAGAAACCCCTTGAAAGCTGCAGGCACAGGGAGCTGCTGAGGGAAGGCCTAAGGTTGCTCAGAGGCGAGCACGATTCTCACAAAGGAAACCGTGCTAGGGAAGCACAAGTAGTGAGGCTCCAGCCTTCTGCAAGTCACACACCCAGGGGACAGCAAAGACACTTCTGTCCTCTCAGAACACACTGGCCCTTGGGTCTAGGCCTGCCCAAGAGGACACATGTGGATGTCTGTGCTAGCACACACAGGGGGCTGATGGCATAGTGTGGGCTCTGAGCAGTCCTGCAGGTTCAGTCCCTAGTCACACGAAAGAGCCTGACCCATTTCCAGATGAGATTTTTAAAAATCTAATTTTCTCCTGCTTTTAGAAACATGGAAGAATAGGCGCAGAGGCATGAGGGGTGTAGGTGAAATGCTTACATGCTCCAGCAAGAAGAGCATGAACGAGGTAACAATCTAGAAATTAAGCACAATTGTTTTTACATTTTTACCCCAAAGTATCCATGTACCACAGAGACTGTAAAACTAATGCGAGCATTAATACAATGTGCTAACTGCCCCTATGACAGCAACCACTGTTCAAGTCTGAACAGCCCAGGGGAACCAGAGGGACTCCTCTAGGTACCCACCTGGTCAGGTGGTGCTTGTGCTCCTCATCTTAACGGGACTCAGGGTTTTCATGGGGTCATACAGAAACTTAACAGGGCTGCTGAACACTTCCTGGAAGTTTAAAAGATCCTGCTCCAACTATTAGAAAAAGCAAAGTTGTTAGAGTTCTTTTAAGTAGGTTTTCTGAAAGGTAAATTGCAAGAGGACTTTTCTGTGCTCAGATGAACGAAACCAGAGCTAAGATGCATGAATGCATACTTGTGGACAGTTTCCATGATATACATACCCTCTACTGACTTCTTGACGTAACATGAGTCCTCTCAACCTTTTCAAAAGCACCTTGTCAGTTTCTTTTCAGAAGGTTAAAATGAATGTTCTCTTTTGTCTCTGAGTGATTCCTCAAGGGGAACTTAGCATTATTTGTAAGCTCAGTTCAAAACACCAAGCTGCAGGTCACACTAAGTATAATTTAAGTATTATAAAATACCAGGGTTATTAATGACCAAGAAAGGAACATTTGGAGAAAGGAAGAAGATCCTCCCCAGAGTCTTTGTGCAAGATTTAATTACAAAAAAAAAAAAAAAAAAAAAAAAAAACCAAAATTAGGAATGGTGTTTTTCAACAGTTTTCAGGTTGTTATAAATTTTATCCCAATTATTTGGGATGTGGTTCTAAGCTGAATTAGTGGAACAAATACAAAACGCTGTCCTCCCAAATGTCAGTCCCCCAGAGGGAAGCCCATGCCGCCTCCTATAGCTTCTCCCTGTAGGCTAGTGCACTGCAGTGCTGTGACCCAGGCTGGCCATTGTCTTGATGGCTGTGCTGGACCCAGAGGGTGACCATGAGGAGGCCAATTCACCTCATGGAATGCCCGGCTCCAGAGGACCCAGCACCAAACCAGTGGCATGTGCAGCAGAGCAAGAGCCGCCAATGGCCCATGTCTCCCAGTGCACAATGGAGATGGAGCTAGCTTATTGACAGGCCATTGGCCTTAATACTGATAGTGTGGTGGTTACAGCAAGGAAGGAAGTGCCAACACAGACTCCTGGCCCCCAGCTGACTGACTCATTTCTGAATACCATGGAAAAGAGCTCTCATAAGACACTGGGACATTGGAATCATCAGGCAGGCAGGGACTGGTGTGAGCAACTGCAACACAGCTTCATGTACCCGTACCCCAGACAATGGTGATGGCAAAGATAAAGACAACAGTGATAAGTCAGGTCAGATAGGGAGCAGTGCTCGGCTGGACTGTTGTGAGCTGGGGCAGGGGTGGTGCATTCAGGTGGGATGGGAAGCAGCTAGTCCTTCTTCAAGTCCCTGGATTCAAAGAGCTTCAACCGCTCTTGCACCGTCAGGCCTTCCTTCAGACTCTGGGTGGGGGGGAGGAGAGAACAGACAGGCTGTTAATGCCTCGTGTCCAGACTTTCAGAGATCCTGGTTTAGGTCACAGAGCTCTTACAGGGTATTGGCATACGAAGGGGTGCATGGTGCAAAGACAGAGAAGGGAAGTGCCTCCCTGACAGAGATTAGTGGGCATGCCAAGAAAGAAAATGTCCCCTGTGAGGTGGTGTTACTGGTGGGACGTGCCATAGTCCTAAAGTTATTTAAGGAAAAAAAAAAAAAAAAAAAATCAGCACAATAAGACCATGTGTTTAAGAAGCTGAATTCTGAGCTTAGGGTTCCTAGACAACCAGCACCACACTGCTTCAGCTAGGAAAAAACCATGCTAAGAACTAGAGAACTGTCCGTCTCTTTCTCTTCTGTGTGTGGGATTTCTTCATCTCTGGCTCCTCTGTACTTGTTAATGGTAGCCTCTAGTGGGGGGCAGCGAGTAGCCCCTGAGTCCCTGTCCTCTGCTCTGCAGGGCCTGCTCCCTCTGGGGCTTCCTCCAAGGACACCCATGCAATGTTATAGCAACTGGAACATGTCAACATATGTGCTCAGGTTTTCAGAGTAAAACCAACGTTCTGTTCCTGTGGGACCTTGGAAAAATTTAAATCTCTATGTTCTGAGATGAATGACATTTTACTAAGTGAGAGAGAGAATACTCCTCACCTCACTGTTGGAGACTTTCCCCCAAAGATTTCATTTCTGGATGAGAAAAGAAATACTTTTCAAAGAATGAAAAAAATGCATGGTGTCCTAGTATCTAGTATGAGTCCTCTTCCTTGATCTAACAGCCCTCTGAGGGAAGTTTCATTACCCGTTTTACAGGGGAGAAAATCAGACTCAGATTTGTCCATCCTCCATGGCTAGGAGCGGGTATAGCATGGGCTCTAGCCAAATCTGCTCTAGGAGAGCCAAGGGGGACTCAGATGTTGGGATGCAGCACCAGCCTGGTCCAAAGGGCCTGGAGATATGAGCCTGGTAAAGTCCTGGATTCCTTGGAAATTCTTAGCTACTGCAGTTGAGGACCAGTCAGATTCAAGGTTGGACCTAGTGCTTCAGAGCAGGCAGCGTTAACTGAGGTTTGGGGCCCCCAGGATCCTCTAAGGGATCAGATTTCCTCCCTACCAAGTTTCATCCAGAACAGCTCTGCTTGTTTTTTATGTTATAAATACATATAATACATACATATATGTGTGTGTGTGTGTGTATGTGTATGTATATATGAGTAGGAGAAAAAAAAAAAAAAAAAGAACAGTTCTACCGCTATCACTGGTCCAAAGAAACCTGAAATGAATCTGTTGGTTTGGGCTATGTTATTTTTGATTTTGGTTACAACTACTTTTGAAGCCTTTCACAGAGGTAGGGAGGGAGGGGCGGCAAATCCACCTCCCACTTGAAGCCAGAATCATTTGTTATTGTTCACTTAACACACATAACCAGCCTCCATGTGTTCTTGGTGTCCAGGCCTTACTCCTCCAGTGCAGACAAGCCCAAGGCCCTCCCTTCTCTGTAGCAGCCTGGGTAAGACAGGGGTTTGATGGGCAACTGGTGACAGCCAGACAGGCCAGGAGACCCTGGACCTAAAGGCTCTGCTATGAGAGGGTTCTCTGGAGGACTTTTGGGCAGCACTGCTCACCATGTCTGTTCTGTCTTACTTGTGGACAGCCAAACAGGACTAGGTGAGTGTTGACCACATTCCTGGGACCTCTGTGGACAGTGGGCCTTTGCTGCTGGGTTGACCTATGTGAAGGTCAGAGCCCATGGTGTGTTCAGGCATGGTGGCCAGGGAAAAGCAGGCAATGAGGGGTGTCCCATCTCTTGCTAAGCTTCAACCTATGGGTAAAAAGCGGCACCCTACACTCTGCCCCCTTGCCCAGAAAAGGGCCACTTCTCTCCAAGCTCCTCTGCCTGCTTCCCACCGGAGCCCAAGGCTGTCTGGGACCATTGCTGTCTTCCGGGCCCTTGGAGGCTGTCTCTTCTCCCGGGACCCTGCACCTGCCTCAGGGGCACTTCACAGCCCATCACACTGGACTCACCACAAACACGGACATTTTATAGGAACCCGGGGGAAATCTGTCAACCCCAGAAAAAGCCATGCTGCTTGTAAGTAGCTAGTTTTCTTTTATTTTGTGGGTGCTGGGACTTTCTATCTTTTTTGGAGTAAGATGGAATATAGGAGACAGAGCATAAGTGAAAGATAAAAATAAACATATACCAGATCCCATATCAGAAAGCACCAATGTGATGTTCAGTTTCTGGGCAACCTCATTCTCCTGTCCTTGGGGTGGGGGTGGGAGACTTTCCCAAATACAACAAGGCAAAAGAACACATCTCCTGCATATGTGTGTCTATTAGTGTCACAGGGTAGACCAGGCTCAGCTCCGCCACAGCTGCACCATACTACCTGAGACACTGAAAGTCTGTCTTCTCTTGGGGCCAGTAGGATGTCTTGCACACCAGGGGCTTTCCTGATGCTGGAAATGCAGCAGAACTAAATACTGACTCAGATCCACTGCTGGGCGCCCTCACCCTTCTTTGGTCCTGGCTTGAGAACCTGTGTCCTCCCTGGTGGATAGAGCATTCCTTCCTGGGATGTAGCCATTTCCTCACTTCTGACCTCTGCTTGACCATGTCCCTGAAGTGACTTACACACATACCTGGGGATGTCATGTATCTGTTCTGACCAAGGCATGGCCTTACATGAGTATTCTCATGATAGCCTGTGCCACCCATCACTGTCACCCACTGGCCTGGGATGGTACAATGAATTATGGCCCTTCCAGTCACAGTCTCTGTAACTCCCACCAAATGACTGGGTGGGACTATGCAACTGAGGTACATGGCACCCTTGTGGGGGTAGGACCATGCAAACATAGTATATGGAATCCTAACAAGGGAACCAGTCAGTTTTGCCATCCTGCTAAGCTTAAAATGAGCCATTCCAGGGGTAGCTACAAAGAAAGAAGAGCCAGGAGTATGCATCTTCATACCTGGGAACCCTGCACTGAGAACCTCCTAGACTGAAGGGACAGCTGTAGCATTAAATATAGTGGGAAGTAGTTTCAGAGAAATGGTGGCAGCAGGGGCAGTAGAATCAGGAAACAAGCCAGAGACAGCATAATGGGCTTTCTGGCCCATGAAATAAAGCTGAATACCTTTGGGCAGGAGGCTTTCTGGTAGAGTAGGGTACTGCCAGGTACTTACTGGCAAAGCCAAAGAGCTTTGTAACATTTGCCCAAGCAGGGCAGAGGCTGAAGGGCTGTAGGGCCAAGGCTGAGCCTGTAGGCACTGCTGAGAAGAAGCTGTCTTGACCCAAGAACAGTATCCCAAGTTGTTTCTCAGCCTGAATTGTAACTTCTTACTTCCCTGAAAAACCGCTTAATTGTGAGTTTTGTCTGTGAATTCTGTGTGGCCACTGCAACAAATCATCAAATCCAGCAGAGAAGTAGGGTACCGTGGGAGGGATGGCTGGTGTCAAAACTGGGAGAAACGTTGGAAGGTGGAAGCATGTCTGACTTCTGACTCATAGGAATCAGCCTTGGGCTATGGATGCAGATAATAGTTCTTCCCCCTTGGGAAGTTAGAGGAGATCAAATCTCAGCCACATCATTTTCATAGCTGGTCAGAAGGCCCTCATCACTACTGAACTGATTGATCCTGGACATCCAAATGTTCAGACCTTTCAGAAAAAGCTTAAAAATAACAGAGCTTAGCTTCAAATACGAAACCATAAAGCAAAAAACCCAACAACAACAACAACAACAAAACCCAAACAACATTTCTTTCTTTTGCTAAACAGAATATTTTTCATGTTTAAAGGAAAGAGCATAAACTAAGTCTTCAATCACACCTAAACCATATTAGGACATAAGTGACTAGTGACTTGGAGCTGTAGAAAGATAAACAAACTACAGCAACTAGCTAGGCTTGAAATATTTAGATTTTCTCAAAGTGTGGTCTAAAGCTAGCACACCCAGGAGCAGCAAGCTCCTATATGGAAGGCCTTGTGGGGGCCTCTCTCACTCACTGCCATCGAGTCAGATCCGACTCATAGTGAACCCCTCCTTGGGTTTCTAAGGCAATATTGCTACGGAAGTAGATCATGCAATCTTCCTTTCTTCTGGTTAGCAGTCAAATGCCTTAGGTACCATGCCACCAGAGCTACCAAAACCAAATCAAATTCACTGCCATTGAGTCAAACCCAACTCAGTGATCCCCATTGGGTTTCTGAGGCTGTGAATCTTTAAGGAAGTAGATTGCTCCATCTTCCTTCCAACCAGTGGCTGGTGGGTTTGAACTGCTGACATTTTGGTTAGCAGCCAAATGCCTTATCCACTATGCCATGAGAGACTGGTTCCAAGGGAACCAGTCAGTTTTGCCATCCAGGTAGGGACAAGTGAGCTGTACTTTTGCCGCTGCCAGCCTGGCTCAGCAGCAACCTCAGTGTCCTCTGCTGGCTGAACAGCATGTCCTTTCTACTGTTCTTAACCTCCTAATAACCAAATGAATGAGATCTCAGATGCCGAATAAGCAACTATACTCTGGAGCACGAGGCTGTGTTGAAAGGGGGCCTGGCCCAAAACTCCAGCCCTAGTGGGGGACAGGACGTTTGTGGGCAGGCAGGGCTTGGTGTTACTCCCACTCCCCTCCCCATTATAGCAGAGTCCTCAATAGTATCAGTGAGATGCCCTCCCCCCTCAAAAAAAGAGAGTGCTGGTAAAATATCCCAATTACTGCCTGCTTCCCACCAGAGCCCAAGGCTGCCTGGGACCATTGCTGTCTTCCGGGCCCTTGGAGGCTGTCTCTTCTTCCAGGGCCTTGCACCTGCCTCAGAGGCACTTCACAGACCATCACACTGGACTCACCACAAACATGGACACTTTATAGGAAGGCCCTCATTACTACTGTCGTTTTCACTTGTTAGTTTTGCATATCGTAACTAGCTGGTATTTATTATTCTGCTCTTCCGAACCATCTTCCAAGCTACAGTCCATGATTTACTAACTTCTCAGTTATCTACAAACCCTGAAGACAAAGAAAAACCTCTGCTGGTGTGGGTTGTGTTCAACATCCTGCCCATGGTGAGGTCATCAGTGATAGTGGGTATCGCTTGTCATCTCAGTGAGGTGTTCTGGACCCCTCCTGGACAGAGGGTACAGTGGATTTCCCAGAAAGAATGGGTGAGTCACTGGGCGTGCGCAGCCCATCCCACATGCATGCTGCTCAGACCCAGGGTGCACATCTGCCCATCGCCTCTAGATGACACTTATCAGCCAGGCCTCCGGGCTGAGAAGGGTGTGTTCCTTTCTGAAGGGGTCAACTCCCAAGGGCAGGTTAAAAGAAAAAAGGTTAACTTTGTCTTTTCTATGTGCTTGTGGAGCAAGATGAGTGAAATAAGGGTGATAAACAGGCATCTGACATGGCGTGTGAGAAGTTCATGCAGAGTGGGCTGCCAGGCAGCCAGGTGGTGGTGGTGAGAGGCAGTTTACCTACATGACAGGGGACCTGGAATCGGGCTCGTTTCAGTTATCCCATGAGACCTGCTCAATTACGGACTGTCAGGGGAAAGAGCAAAAATAAAACAATACACACAATAAATCCTAAATGAACATGTATAGCACTTCCCACCTCCACCCATCCTGGGAAGCTTGCAGATGTGGCACCACAGCATACAGGAAGGACGCAGGCTCTTGGCTGGTTCAAGGGCAGGTGGAACTAATGTTACAATATGGACATGCAGGGAACAACTAGCACAGGGGACTAAAAGGCTAATGGTGGGTGGACAGGTAGGTGGGGTAAAGATACTCCAGCCTGCTTCTCACAGGCGTGGCCATTACCATAGGGAGGGGGCTCACTACTACATTCAAGATACTAGACGTTATGGGCAGGCCCACCACCAATGCCACGTGGCATGGGCGAGTGTGTTCTGGGGCTTAAGGCTGCACTGGAGCCTGCTCTGGTGCCTGGCTGGCTCCTGGGTTTTTATTTGGGCTCTTCTCCCCAGTGCCTACTCAAACTCCAGACACCCAGAGGCCAGACACTGGACTCACCTTTGACCTGATGTTTCTGAGTTGCCGGCTGACAACACAGGATCTATCTTTCTTCAAGAAGTCAGGGTTGCTTTTAGATTTCATTATATCTGAAGGGATAGACAGACCCATTATTTTTGTCTTCCAAAACCCTCTGCAATCAGGCATGTTTGAAATTCCCAAAGCTTGTTGTTAAAGCAGCACATTTATGAGACAAATTATATTTCCTAAACAACTTGGCTACTTGAGAGAAAAACAGAATGTTGTGGATATTAATGAGATAAAATGTCATACGGTTGTTAGTCTTTAATGCTGCTCTAGCCAACAAAATGAGTCAGTTCCTGCTGTGTACTTGAGAAGAGGCGTGCCTCCTACCCTGCCTTCTAGTGACCATTTACAAACTTTACGGAAAACCCTGGAATCAAGGGAGAACCATTTCCACCTAACTACTAAGTTCTTTAGGAAAACAGAAGAACAGAACCTGCCCTTCCTATGAAAACACACGTTGGTACAATCTCTTGCCAACATTCCCACTGCAGAGACAGCACACAAGTGCTCCCCAGCCAGAGACAGCTTGTGCAGAGACCAGGGCGCCAGCCCTTGGACCTGTGCTCCTCTGGTTTCCATTCTTCCACTGCCAAGTGAGTATACATCAGAAAAAAGCAATGGCTCTTCTGCTCTGAAACAGCACTAGTTACCTGAAGGAGAACTCACCATATCCTGACACTGTGGTATTTTCAGGGGACTTCTCTCCGAGTGCTTCTGTAGCTGCTTTTAGCTGTTCCTTCAACCTACTGATGTCACAGTCTGCCTTTGCCTTCACGATGCTGAGTTCTGTGTAGATGTCTTTATACTTATCACTAGCATACTTCTTGTCCTTAGAAATCAAACAATAGAGGCAGTTATGTCAGTGTAGATGCCTCATGGTAAACCACAGGCTTGTCTCCCTGGTCTGGCACATGATGTGGCATGATGCCAGGGACAGAAATGGACTAGAGCCAGTGAGAACATGATAGCATGGCCACCATGAGGTACATCCCCTGGATTTCTGGGGCTTCTGTGAACTCAGGAGAGGCAGTGGCCCTGGGCTGCCCATGCCAGATGCTCCCCCAACCAGTGATTACTCAGCTCATGGGCTCTTGTTGGGAACCCATTCTGTTCAGAGGAGCCATTTTCAAAGTGACTGAATCTCCATAAGGGATTCAGTTATCTCCTTTTTTTGATCCTAAGAGTCCTCCAGAGGAGACAAGAAGGGCCTGACCCACCTGGGGGGCAGGCCAAGCCTCTTCCAACTTCTGCAGAGTCCACAGGAAAGCATAATATAACCCCAACACAGGAGATGAATCCTCACTTCATGATATCTGGCTGCAATCTGGAGTTTCACAAGAACTTGCTCATGAAACTGTTCTCCAGAGGATGACATCTGTTCTACAACAGTCTAGGCTGTGCTTGTGGGTCCTGCCCTCGGCCTTCTCCTGCCCCTTCTAAGCCCCCATTCCCTGGACCTCTTGGTGATGCAGCTGTTACCCGCAGTGCTGTCTGAAGTTCATCCTTGAGAGAACTGATTTCCTGTTTTAGGTACTGTATCTCCGATTCCTTGACCCGCAGTAAGACCTAGGATGAAAGAGGAGTCAGGATGGATGTTCAGGGACAAGGACCCTCCTGAGTCTCTTCAGTGGAGGCGAGGGTCATGCAGAAGCCCCCACCCCTGTGAAAGGACACACTGCTTTTCATGGCACCTTCCTATCAATACACAATTGAGAGTACCAAAAAAGACCATTTAAGCATTGTGGGAAACCTAAAAATTATGTATGAAAATAGGAGAGGAAAGTGACCAGAATTCCTTCCAGTACCCTGAGGCTCAATCTTATTTACTTTTGGTGTCCTGTGAAATATAACTGCTGACTTGCATGCTTGTTGGACTCCCTCACTCTTCCTTGTCTGTTCTTGGTAAAGCCTTTTTAGTATGAGATCTTTTTGTGAAGAAATCTAAGTGCCTTCACAAAAGCACACCTTACACATCAAAATTAATTACTGTAATTCAAAATGAACCTCCCGGTCCTGAGAAATAGGGTATCATTTGAAGCACCCATAGATTCACAGTTACTCCATATCACAGTTTCATTTTAAGTGGTCAATATTTGTGGTTGTGGTGAAAATCAGAGGAAGGTGGTAGAGGCAGGGTTGGGGTTAGACCTCTGTGGCCTGCAAGGGGCCCCTCCTGGTGGTGGCTCCCACGCTCTTTGGCAACTGATTTGCTGCCGTTTGCTGTCTTGGGGTAACTTTTACATCTTTCAGTGTTCTTTCATTTTGTCTCTCCCATGACACTGTCAGCTAGGGATCACATCTGTTCTTGTTTGACTCTTCACAGTGAACAGGATGGAGCTGGGTAAATGGGAGAGAGCTGGCTGAGGTATACCTCTAACTCGTAGGCGTCCTTGCCCTGTGTGAGGGGCGAACCCCCAGCCTCCCCTCCACCGTCCCCGGTCAGCAATGTCCTCAGCCGTGTGATCTCTGCAGCCAGGCGGTTATTTAACTCCTGGGGGACAGCAACACAACACCAACAGTGACACTCAACACAGATGCTCGGGGGCCACATACCAAACAACTCAACAAGGAAGGGTCATGTTCTAAGAACATGCAGTGATCAGGTATAAAGCAGAAGGTCTGCTTTATATGCAGGCTGTGTAGTGTGCATGGGGCTCAGGGACACTTCTGGCATGCTAGTCACAGAAGCCTCAAGTGGAGGCTGAGCAGGATGGGCAACACAGAAGGTGGTTTGATTTGGCACCCCTAGAATAGCTTACATTAACTTAATTCAAACTCTGTAATTAACCAAAATTTTAAACACATTCCACCTTTCTGGGAACAGGCAATTTGATGAGTGTTAAAAGATTCTGATTCCAAGAAGCCTAAGTGCTCTTCCCTCCTTCTGACCAAGGCCCTGCCTGGCAATCTGAACCAAAAATTCCAAGATGCTCTAGGGAAGAAATGAAGATATTTGAGAGTTCCCAAAGAGCTGGGACACAAGTTACCCAAATACCAGAGATGGCTTAGGTTAGCAAGACTGCCTTTGCTCCATCCTCTGCCCATGCGTGTCACCAGCATGGTGAGACACCTCAGATGGCCCTTACATGACTGAGCAGCCAGTGCGGCTCACCTGGTTGTGGGCGTTGAGCTCCTGGTTCTCGCGCTGGCACTGCCGCAGGGCCTGCCTCTCAGCCTCCAGCGCCTGGACCAGGTGGGCATTCTCTAGGCACTTCTGTGAGTACTGCTCTGAGAGAACCTCCAGCTCCCGCTGCACCGACTGCAGCTCCTCCCTGGGAGAGAGGGCACTGCTCATATTCCCATCTCACTCCATCCCCAGCCTCTGAACGCTGCCTATTGCATCCTGGAACTTGTGGTGCAGTTAGATGCTCAGCAACAGCATAGCAACAGAGAGCAGGCCCTGTGTATTCTGTCGTCACAATCATTTTTTACCCATTTAAAAAGTTAGGGATAATTTAAAAAGTATTTCAGGTTCACAGTACTGTTCCTCATCCTCTTTCAAACAGTTTAATATTCCTAACAATCCTCTGATATCAGTCAACAGAGGATTCTTTCCCTTGGGGCATGCAGGTATCAGGTTTCTGAGGAGTCCGACCTGGGCTGCTTCTCAGTAAACATGAAGGCAGACTCCAGTACTGGGCTCTGAGGACACTCAGGATGTCCAGGCCTGTGGATGCTATTCAGTCACCCTGGACTCCTGGACAATGATTCATTTTTCCCCACCAGGGAGACCAAAGATGAGGGCCTTTAATTTAAGCTTTTTTAAGACATCCCCACCCCTTGGCTTCCAGCTGAGGTAGGGATCACCCTCCACTTCTTGGTGGCTGCTCTATGGAACACAGCCCCATGTCTCTATCCTTGGCCTTGAATGCCCCCGTCTTTCCATTTCTGTCTCTTGCACTAAACTGTGAGCTCCTCATAGGCAGCGTCCATGAAATCTTTTACAATGCCAGAGACACTCAGAAAATGGCCAATAACTGATGGCCACAGCTACAATTCAAGGGTTGTATTAATTCTGCATAGGACAAACCAACTGGAGCTGACTCTGCTGTGTGCTCTCCAGGGAGGCACTGCTGTGGACAAGGCATCATGTACTAGATACCGCCATGTTCTCCTCCAAGCTACTGGAACAACTGCAGTGGAAGGAGAGAACAAATTTCTGGGGGCAGCTGCAGAGGCTTCCCAGAACAGCCCTTAAAGAATGCCTAATATTTCAAAGTTTCGTTTGCTGCATCCTGTTCTTTAAATTTTCCTTGGTTTGTTTTCTAACAGGAAGACCCTATTTGGGCCATTTCCAGCCACAAAGCATGGCAACTCAAGGATGTGTCACACTGGCAGCTTGCTGACTTGGGGCAGTGGGAAGGTGTTGCCACACAAGCTCTGCCATGAGGCAGCCAGTCTGAACCACCCTTCAGCACCACTTGCCGCCATGCCACCTGGGGACTCTAATCTCTGCATAGCTCTGGAAGATAGTTCTCCCCCCACCTCTGGCTCTCCTGCAGGCTGCCTTTCTGTTGAAGGACTCACAGGTACTGCCGCCGCAGGGCCTCAATGTCTGAGTTGATGCTGCTGATCTGGGAGCGCTGGCTCTTTTCCAGCTCCCGCTCCATCTCCTCCCGGTGGGCATTCTTCATGGCTTCGATAGCTGCAAAGTGTGCAAAGGTATGGTGCTCAGCACGAGGCTGAGGCTGCCATTCTGACAGGCAGGCCTCATGCATCAGGTCTCTGAGAGGTACAAAGGCCAGGAGAGTCCCCATTGAGTTCCCCCAGAAGGGATGGACTTGCATTTTTTTTTTTTGGTGTTAGAACAACAACAAACTGGTTAAATAAATGTCAATATTAAATTCAAGTATGAGTTCATAAGATACTCAAGTGTTTGGGTTGATACCTTTTCTCCTTGGTACTGACATGATGACTCACTGTGCAATCACACCTGATTACAGCAGTATCACTGAGCTTTGGCAGTGAGGATGTTCAACTATGCCTGCTCAGAGAACAGCATGTTGGCCCTGGAACAAAGATCTTGCCAAGGAGGAGCTGGGATGTGCTCAAGGTCCCCTAGCACCAGTCTTGCCTTGCAGAGAATTGTCCAGTTACATCTTTGTCTAGAAATGAGCCTGCTACTGTCCTGACCTGGAGCCTAGTGGTCCTGGCCCCACCCACTGCCCACCTGAGATAGTGGCAGCAGTTTCCTCTGCCAGGAGGCGGTCCTTTTCCTCTCGAAGCTTCTCTAGCTCCCGCTGGTGCTGCCTCTGCAGGTCTTCAATCTTTTTCTGGTGTGTCTCTTCCATAGCTGCAAACCCTCGCTCACATGTGGCCTGCAAAACCCAAAGGGGCTGTTGGTTTTCTCCGGACTTCTAAGTTGGGCTTCTTGTCTCATAAGTAGCCACACTCTGGCTGCACTAGCGTCCTGTAGAGCATACGCTGGCTATCGAGGTTTCCACTGAGGCCATTACAGCACTAGAAAAAGGTGCTTGCATTCATAAGCTATGTATTTTATGTGTACATGATTGCTCTGTATCTCATTTCTCCTGGGAGAGGGTAGGTACTGTGGTTGGGACGAGGGTGCAGTGGAATTTAAAAGAGCCAATCTGAGACTTTCAGGGATTCTGTGACCAGATGAAAATGATAGGACAGGAAGAGAGAGAAGACATGCAGAGGCTCGTCATTTCTGGTTTGGAATTAGATAGTGAAGAACTTTCGATGCTAACCACAAACTGGGGACTTCATGAGTGGCTGTTATAAATGACCAGGAATGGCCCACATCCTCAGGACTATTACCTTCTGAGTATCTATCAGCTGGAGGGCCAATGCCCTCCTGCTCCTTTGGGGATGGACAGAGCCCATTTCCCGCAGTCAGAGGTCTGACCCTGCCATTAGCCAGCTGGTGACCACAAGTTAACTGGCCATTTCACTTTGCTCTTTTCCCAGGTGTCAATCAAGGGAAATGGATCAGGACACACTCCGTCTTCCTTCCTGGCCTGCATCTTCTGTTTTCTTTTAAAGATGTACGGAAAAAAGGGGCATGTCATGAGCAACTGCACTCTGACCAGGTAATGCAGTGGAACTACTCTCCATACTGGTCTTTGTCTTGTCACGTGGGGGCTGATTTACCACCTGAACAGAAGCACGGGGGGAAGGACACAAGTACCCTAAGAAGAGGCCATACTCTTACTACCCATACCAGGAAGCCTGGCTTTGGGGGAAGCAGCTACGCCAGAGGCTTTCTGTCTACATCCCTGCAAGGGCCGTTCAGAGCAGGAAGCTGCCTCGTCTTGACGTTTAACAGTGGGGAAATGTGGTAAGCTTTATTTCAAAGCAAGTCTGGGCATGACCTCTCAGCTCGCACCCTATACTAACTGGCTGATGATCTTTCACATGGATTCAGGAAAGGATGCCTATCATTGCAGTCCCTCCAGGAGCTGAGTGGCCTTTCCCAGATCCTTACTTCAGTGCTTCAAATTCTTGACTAAGTCAGACTTCACTGCAATGTACTTGCTGCACCAATAAACTGGGCATCTCTTCTCCTATGGCTCCCTTGTGGAAGCCAACTGCCTCTTGGCTTTCTTTCCCCCACCTCTTTCACACCCAGGACGGTAGAAAGTTCCAGAGGTGTGGCCAGGTCTGAAGGGAGCTCTGCAGGGTCCTGGACTCCAGGCCCCATTTCTGAGTGCCTTGTCCTTCCTCCCACATGCTAGGGCTAAATCTGTCGTTTCTCAGCTAACACACACAGCTGGTAGGCCTTGAAATTCTTATTTTTGGTTTGTTTGAAATGCTTTAGAATATTTGAAAACAATGTTCAAAATTCTAACACAGACACTGAGGTATCTTTAAAGACCCAATTGCTTCCCTAGAGAGCATATGTGCTAATGAGCATGTGAACAAATTTTAATTTTTGAGTCAATTGTCACTGTGATCAACAAAAAGCTCTGCAACACCTTTCGCTAGCCATGGAGGAGAGGCCATGGGGGTGGGGGTGGGACACCAGGCCATGACCCCCCTCTCCTTGACCAGAAGAAAAATCCAGACAAAGTGATTGATATTGGCTAGGCTCTCCTAAGACCATTATTTGGTAACAAAAGATGGTTACTTAACAATTCTTCGTCTTCAGGGGGCCTCTGAAAATACCTCGATGGACTAGGTAGGGGCAAAGACTGGATGCAGAGCAATGGACTTGAGCAGTATACTGAAAAATTCCAGTTAGTGGGTTCCCACTGTGGGTGAACACTTGGAACTAAGCACAACCTTGGAGCAGTCTGTCAAATACTAGGTGTTTTTCCTGTTTGGATTTCTGCTGACTAGTGGTCTGACATCAGCAGTGTTGGGCCTCCTTTTTGTTCAGCTAGCCAGTAAAGGAGCAGAAATCACCTTCCCCTGGAAGAGCCCTTTGTGTATGTAAATACAAAGGGTAGATCCCTGGGAAGGGGCACCGTGTGCACACACTGGAGCCACAGGATGTGCATACACAGATTGGAACACTTCTGGGGGCTCTTAAAGAAGAGACACTGGGATCTGGGTTCAGGTCACTATACAAGGTGTGCTTGAACTTACCCTGATGCTGCTTTCACTTGAGCTTAGCACCATAGGGGTCAACCCATATGCTTTTGAATTTGCCTCATGATTCACAACTGGCTTGGGGAAAGAGCAGGGAGAAGCTGTTTCTTCACCCCAGAGCACCGGCTGTTGATGATTACAACTGCCTGCCTTTGGTCAAATAGGCCATGTCATCACATGGGGTAAATAAATACCAAGCCTTTCTCTCAGAGCTCTGGTGCGTAGTGCATAAGACATTTGACTGCTAACCAGAAGCTGGCAGTTCAAATCTACCAGCCACTCTTCAGAAGGATAGAGATACTGCCTTGGAAGCCCAAGGAGGGATTGCTATGAGTCGAATTGACTCGACTGCAGTAAGTTTGGTTTTTGGTTCTCTCAGAGCTGGAGGTGTATGCAGTTGAGAAACAGCCTCAGCTGTCTACAAATAGCAGCTGTGAGTGCTGGGGCCGTCAGCAGCAGCAGAGACACTGTCTATGAATCAGGATCTTGCTATCTACTTCAGTGAAGAGCTGAGAAATAGCCTGGTGTTGACCAGGTGCACTAGTAGAGGGAGGAAAAGTGCACATGGGCACCAGAAGTATGGAGAGCTCTCATGAAGGCAGTGCCAGGACAGCCATGATGCCTGCTCAGGAAGACCACTCCAAGCGGGCCCCATGCATGTGGTTCCCTGGAGGCAATAAGGTAGTGAGAGGATCTGATACTCCACATGACCCAACACCCCGAAGGGCCCAGGAGTGCCACTCAAATACCAGAGCCTGAGCTTTCTGCCTAGTGATGCTGAGTGTGAAGGAACTAGTCACTGGGGAGGGTCATTTTCCCCAGCTCTTGAAATGGGAAGTGTGGGCAATGAAATGGGAGGCTGTGCTGGATAGAGAAGCCCTTCTCAGATAGAATGCCCATAAATCTGGGCTCCTCAGGGAGTTGGAACAGGAGAATGACTGCTCTCAGAAGAGTTAAAAGAAACTAGAAAGAGTCTCTAAGGGAGCCTCTGGCCATATCTCCCTGGTCCTTCAATGGCTTTTTCCCTGTGAGCTTGAGGGCGCCCCTTGGTCCTGTGCTTTGAGTTTGGTTCTGCTCTGGTCCTGGTTGGAGTTCTGGGGGAAGGCAAGATGGGGAAGGGAGGCTTGGGAAGGGGAGTGCAGAGGCTGTTCCGAGAGCACAGCTCTGCCTCAAGAAAGGGCAGCAAGATAGCCCTAAGCAGAAGGATGTGAATGGGCACCTGTGAATGGGTGAGAAGCAGTGGGGAAGACTAATTCTGTCCTCACATCAGCAACTGGTTTTCCTTCCTGCCACCTCTCCCCCACTTTGGGTGATAGAAAACAGGAGGCTGGACCATTGGCCCAGGCTGGCTCAGAGTTCATATTGGGGCCAGCAGGGAGCAAACAGAACTTCAATGAGATTCTGTTTGTACAGGGACTTAGAACCAAGGAGCCCTGCCTAGCTCCCCCTTAGAGCTGGATGCATAGGATCACAGGAAAGAGCATCACATCATTGGAGGGAAAGGCCTTCCCTGCCCAGGGAGGGCTCTGTAGGTTAAGGGTGCATCTATGACCTTCAGATTTTCCAAGTCTCTCTGGTACTTCTTGCGCAGCATGGCCGTGCCACCCTCCAGGTTCTTGTGTTCTAGCTCCTCCCGCATAGCGTCTGTCTGTGCCTCTAGCTCCTGGATGCGTTTGTGCAGCCTGGTTGCAGACTCAGCCACCTCCTCTGTCTGACCAGCTGGCCAGCTGGGGGAGGGAGGGGGCAGACTGCTCAGGGAGTCTGGGGCTGGCAGTGCTCCAGGATGCTGCTGTTGGTAATGGCTGAGGGTTTCCTTCAGGCGCTGCAGGTTCTGGGAATAGTGCTCCTGCAGTGTCCGTAGCTCCTCTGCATGAATACCCTGAAGCTCCTTTATCTTGAGCTGGAACCTGTCCTCCAGGGTCTGCATCTGTTCCACATGGTGCTGCTCCAGGTCTTGCCGGTCTCTGGCAGAGGCATCCAGTTGGCTCAGGATGTGGCTGGGCTCAACCTGCACCATGTGCTCTGCCTGGGTAAGCTGCTCCGCCATGCCCAGAAGCTCTTCTTTGTGCTGCCCCTGCAGGGTGTACACGGTTGCACTGTGCTTGCTCTCTACTGCCTCCAGACAGTGCTGCTGATGGCCCAGCTGTGTGACCCTAGCCATGAGCTCTGCATTTTCCCTTTCAATGATGGTAATCACTTCCAAATATTCACTCTTCTGTTTTCGAAGAAGTTCTTCATACTCTTCCCTCAGGGCCCTGAGAGCTTGCAAGTGTTCCTGGCAGGGGACATCCCTGCTCTGCCATGAGTTCTTGTACAACTGGAGCTCTTTCTCATATTCCAGCCTAATTTTGCAGGCTGCATAACACACTTGAGCCTGAATGATGGCATCTTGAACTAATAATGAAGAGTATTGACTGAGGCCTCCCAAACAAGTGCTATAGGAAAGAGTCTGGGAGGCCTGAAGAAGCTTCTGACAACTGCTTAACGATTCTACAGGAGGAAGGCATGTGAGAGCAGCAGATATCTCCCCCAGGATGTGGGCCTTGGCTTTAAGCTGCTGGGCAAGCTCTTCCTGCACGGCAACAAGGGTACCAGTGCTCTGACCAGAAGGCTGAAAGGACTCTGGGAAGCTATTGGGATCTCGACTTAGCATTTCCCCTAGGGGTCTCAAGTCCCAGGAGTCTGGAACACCTTCTTCAGCACCTGCTTGAAGCCCAAGGGCTTCTGAAACCTGCTGCATCACTCTGTCAAAATCTGGAGTGTGGTAGGTACTCAGGATCTTACTTAGCATGCACCTGAGCTGCTGTAGGGCCACCTTGGCACTGTGCAGGTTTTCCTGAACGCTGCTCAGCCTATGGCGAAACGACTCCCTCACCGACTCTGTGACAAAACTCAGCTCAGCCCTGACCAGTGTTGCATCTGCCATAGAGGGGACCAGGGCAGGTGGGAGACCCTGCCACCCCCCGTCAGTAGCATCAACTGTCTCTCCTCCTAGCTTCCCCAGGTGTTGGCTGAGTGATTCAACCTGGCTCCAAAATTCCCCATCCACTAGCAGCTTTTTTGCCAGGGAATCTGCCAAAGGCTCCGGACAAGCTACAGCACTTTCAGACTCCAGGGGAAATCCTCTTGACTGAGCAATCTCTTGGAGGATACAAGAGATATCAGATGTTGTATTTTTCAAGGAGTCTCCAATCTGATTTATTAGTGAGGCTTCCAGAGCTATCTGATCTGAGAGAAGCTTCAATTGTTCTTGTTCAGTCAGCTCAGCCTGCCAGTGCTGCTGCTGAGCAGGGGGTCTCCCTCCTGGCAGGCAGCTCCTGTCCTCACGCAGAGTAGGGGCTATGCTGTCTGCAGGAGCTGGTGGGAGCTGCAGTACCCGAATAGCATCAGCTAATGTGCTCTCCAAGCTGGCCAGAGAGGCTGCAGGGGTAGCATGCTCCTCTTCCTGGCCCATCCTCAGCAAGGACCTTAGCTGCTCATGGCATTTTTCTAAGCAGGTTAGGGCCTGGCTGTTTTTCACATGGAAGTCTCCAAGCTCCCCAGTGTGGCTTTCTGTTAATGCTGCCCTCTCCTGTCTCTCCTGCTCTAGCTGAGAGGCCAGTGCACCAGCCTGGGCGAGGCTGTTACGGAGTTGCTCGCGGAGCTGTGCCTCAGTGCCTGCCCACTGGTGGTGCAGTGCCACCAGGGCCTCTTGGTCTTGGCCACGCTGACTTTCCAGCTGCAGGGTCACATCCTTGAGCTTTTCCTCCGTGATGTAGAGCTTGGTCTCCAGGGAATGTATGATGGAGAGGTAAGTGTCTGTGTCACTGGGCCCAGGGAGTGGGCTGGGGGCAGGCTCAGAAGACATACTTTCCTCTGAGAGTGAGCGGTCCTGGCTGGTGTCAGAGGATGTGCTGCTCGTCCAGGTCTTCTCTGACCCATCAAGGTGGATGTATTTTTGGCACTGGATTGTGGAGAAACGGATTCTTTGCCTTTTAACACCTGGTATCCCTGGATCAGGCCTTGTCATGCTCTGCAGGTGCCCCTCATTTTCAGGTGCTTCCAATGGCTTCAGGAGCATAGTGCCGTCTTCTGCACTGGGGATGCCTGCCCCACTGTCCTCCCCTAGGACAGCCTCTGGGTCCGTGCCCTTGGGCTTTGTGTGAGACACACCCAGAGGCGCCTCTAAAGCCTGCAGTTGCTCGCCCACGTTTGTAATGCCGCCACCATCTGTCCCCAGGGTAGCGCAATACTCTTCTGCCTCCTTTGAAGATTCATCCGCTAGCTTCCTGAGCATCTCCTCCTTTGCCTGAAGTTTTATCTCTGTCTCCTCCAAGCTGCTCCCCAAGGCCACCATCTTCACCAAGGCATTGTTGAGGTCCTGCTCTTTCTTTTCAATGACTCTCTCATGCAGGTCCTTGATGTGCCTCAGCTCCTCCTCCCTCTCCTGCAGCAGTGTGTGCAAGCGTTGGAGCTGTCCAGACACTTCCTTGAAGGAGCATTCCAGGCTCTGGTAGTCAGCCTCCCTCCCCCTCAGCTGTGCCTGCAGTGCAGCAACATCCCCGTCAGACATGGTGACCTGGGCCACCAGCTCTTGTAAGCGCTGCCTGAGAAGGTTGCACTCATCTTGGAGACTCTGGACACGCTCGGCAAGCTCCTGGATGCTGGCCTCCTTCCTCTCCAGCTGCTCCTCTAGCTGGTGTACACGTTCACTGCCCTCGAACTTGGCACTTAGCTTCTCCTTCTGTAGCACCTCCACCTGCTGCTCACGGTCCCGCAGCTGGTCCTCATAGGCGCTGGCCTTGTCCTCTATCTCCTTGAGGCTCTTCAGCAATATCTGTTTCTCCTTCTCGCAGCTCTCCAGCAGTAGCTCATAGTTCCTCTGCAGCTTCTCCTCCATCAGCCTCTGGGCCTGCTCACTAGCATTGAGCTGCTGGCTAAGGTCGGAAATGCGCTCCTGCAGCCGCTGCACCTCCCTCTGCCGGTCCCTCTGCAGTGCCTGCTGAGTCTCTAAGTCCCGCAGCTCCTGCATCTTCTCTAGTAGCAGGGCCTCAGCATTCTTGAGCTTCTGCTCACTGGCCTTGAGCTGCATGCTCAATGCAGCCTCGCTATGCTGCCACTCCTCCAGCTGCTCGCGGATCTTGTCCTTCTCCAGCTTCAGGTCACTCTTGAGCTTTGTCAATGCCTGCTCCTTGATGGCTAGCTCAGCAGCAGCGTTGCTTAGCCTCGCCTGAAGGCTCTGGGCCTCTGCCTCATGATGCCGGATCGTGTCCTTGGCCTCCCCATAGCTGCGCTTCAGAGCCTGAATCTGCTGATTGACCTGTTCCTGGCGCTGGCACTGGGCTTCCAGCTCACTTTGGAGATCTTGGTTGACTTTATGGAGCCTCTGCCAGGCACCGGGCAGGGAGGTGGCCACTTCAGTCTTAAAAAAACCGATTAGACACTAGGTTAGTAACACTCTGGCCTCCTGGTTCTGAGTGTCACACCTCTGGCCAGGATCACCACGGAAACCCACTGGGATGGGTTTGGCTTTTCTCCTTTGCACAATATATATTTTTTTTTTCCCATTAAATAATCCAACAAATCATCATAATTTTTTTGAAAGTAGCTGCTTTCAGGAAAACAGAAAACATGGACAATAACATCAAAACAGCTCTAACTGAATAGCTTCTAGGAGAAATAAACCAAACAGAATTGGATGATGGAGCACACGGATAAGCAAAACGAGGACCTGAGGGCACGAGACTGTGGGTAGGAGGGACAGGAGGGGTAGAGCAGAGAACCTGTGTTTGTTTGTTTGTTTTGCAAAACAAAAGCACACAAATCTAGACAACCGGTCCTCAAGAAGTGCAGGGTATCAGGTGCAGGTGCGTGAGGCCACTTCCTTCTTCGACTGGAGGAGAAGGAAGGAAGGTGACTTGCGGGAGATGTCAGTGTTGTGACACCCGAAACATTTCCCTTTGAAAGTGTATCCAATCCTATAGTAACAGGAAGATTTAATCTCTACCTGTAAGAAGACAAATGGGGGAGGGGGAAAGGCCGGGAACCATGGAGTAAAATATAATAACAAAACAAACAAACCTTTGTAGAACTCAAAATAAGACAGTGAAGCATGCGAAAACCAAAACAAAACAAAAAACAAATGAAACAGAACTCCCCAAACTGAAAAGCATGCAGAATGGACAGAGCTAAAATTAGAGGGGGAAAAAACAAAAACATGGACAAGGATGAGAGGAACAGCCCAGTCTAAGAACCTGGCCTGCTGTGTGGCAGCAATCTGCCAACAGGGAAGCCACAGATGTGACACTCAGTTATGGTCAGTTCCACTCCATGCTCAACGTCCCAACCATGCAAGCCCCATCCCCCCAGCACAGGTTAGCACAGTGCCCACCCTGCACACAGGCCTCCTCCTGGCCCTTCCACATGAAGGCTACACTCACATCTGGCTTTTGATCACAAGCATTCCCAAAGCTCAGAGGGTGGTTACACCCAACCAGGTGTTCAGCTTCCTGGGCAGGGATGGGGACCAATTTTCCTGGGCAGGCCGCAGGACTTCAGTGTGGGCTCAGGCCTTTTGCCCAAGTAGGCCCTCAGGCTAGCAATGTGCAGTATCTGCTGCTAGATCTTCATCACTTGGCAGGAGGGCACTGGGCATGGCAACAAATAGGCCAAAGGGAGCTGGAGGGAGAAGGGCCCAGGTCTACAATCAAAGCTGGGGCAGAAATAGAAATGGGAGAACAAATAGAAGGAAAGGGAAAGTACAACAAAGGGAAAGAATGGAGAGAGGCTAAAGGATCAACTCTGATACAGAGGGTGGCTGAGCACTACCTGGTCTACTTGGGGCCCATGACTGAGAAGGGCAGGCACCTGTTGGTCTGAAAACATCACCCAGTAAGCTCATCACAGATTATGAATCTCTCTTAGAACTACAAGGTTCTGGCCATTAGGGCTGTGTTGATACAGGTTAGGAGGATAGCCTATTGAGATGTGTGTGCATTCGCCTCTGCTGGTTGGTGGCAGGGCCAGCACTTGAACCTGGGATTCTAGATCAAATCTTGTGACTTCCCTGAGAATCTGAATTCTCTGGTACCTATCTCGTTCTATGTCCTCCCTAGCAACCATCTCTGAACATTTCTCTTCCTCTATTTCTCACTGTCTCCTTTCCCCTTGTAAGCAAAACTCAGGTAATATGAACTCTGTGCTATTGCCAGCATGTGCAGTGCCTACAGCACCATCTGAGAGGTGATACCACTGGCCTCATCTCACCAAGCACTGCCTGCTTCAGGGAGCCCCAGGCAGCCTCCACATCACTCTGCTTCTTTGTGGGGTTTGGCTGCTGGAAGTATTATTAGGAAGGTGGGCTAGGGCTCTGTATTGTGCCAATCTGGGCCTACTGGCCATGCTGTCTGGGGATGTGTTTGAGGGCTGGCCTGACCAAGGACAGGATGACCAGTTACTGACACTGAGCAGCAACAGCGTGTCAACACACTATTCCTTCTTTCCACTATTCCTTTCAGTAAAGTTCCCCAATCCCAGCTGGTACTACAAAAATCTTAACAGTCTGGCCCTCAGGTGGTTGCTGTAACCCAGAGGGCTCCTCTGAAGGAAAGAGGAAGTAGGAGCTGTGTGCCCCAGCTGTGCTTCCTGCCCTGGCACTTGCTAGGTGTACTGCTGGTGCCCTACATCAGAGCCCATAGGTCAGCTCCTCGCCTGGTGTGGGGATTCTCCTCTCCTGATCCCAGACTCATCGTGCTCAGAGAGCATGGTGTAGTTCCCACATGCTCCTGCTGCCCAAGGACACCCCACCATGCCCTGGGTCCCAGAGGCCAGGCTTGTGGTATGGCCATGTAGAGGCTGACCCTTACTCAGCTCCCCTCTAGGATGGTCTAGTCTGCTCAGGTTGGGGGTGACACACTTTCCCTGAAACTTCTTGTTGGGAAGAAAGGGAAAAGCAGGGCCTGGCTGAGATGTGGTGTGGCCAGGGTGTTGAGGGAGGGCTCTGACTCCAGCTCTGCCAATACTGTGGTTGGCCTTAAGCAAGGCTCTCAACCTGCTACATTCTTTAAGTGCTGGCACCTATCTATAAATAGGCCCAACACTGCCATTGTGGTGCCAGAGAGAGCACCAGAATGATCCGTTCATAAAACACATCATTGAAAAAGTTGGGGAAGAGCCCCTAGTGTCAGGCTGGAAGGAAAGAACACACAAGAAGCTCCCTACTGCACAGAACCCCTCCTGAGGTATGGCAGGGTGCACTGTGCCACTCAGCCAAGTTTTGCATATTCCTACCCTGCTGGGTATTAAGTGCCCACACTGAAGCCTCAGTGTACCATGCAGTGGCCAGGCCCTACCTGCAGCACGTAGCCCTCCCGTGCACTCTGTTCCCGGCCCAGTGCCACTCGCAGCTGGTCCTGGAGAAGCCGGTTCCGCTCCAGGAGTTCAGAGGCCTCTTTCTGGCTCTGTTCCAACTGTTGGCAAAAAGACATACATTTTAAAACAAAATGACAATCATAACCAAGGCAGCAGCACAGCAAAAGATGTGCAGCAGCAATCTGTCCCCAGATGGGCACATAGCAATCCTTTTCCTGGTCTCCCACATGGCCAGAAAGAGTTTCCACGTTTCAGCACATGTGCTGACTTGGTCTGTTAAAAACTCAAGTCCAAACCACACTGGTGTGTGTGTTACACTCTGGGGTGGGGTTAGGACTGCCTTCCTATTCCAGGCAGTCTCAGGCTCTCATGTAATTCCCATACTTGCTTATGTCTCTAATATAGTACATCCCACCATGAAAGAGTCTTCTTGAGGATGAATGAACAAAATGTGATACTATACACACACACACACACACACACATATATATACATATATATATATGTATATATATATAGGAGCTCTGGTAGCATAGTGCCTAAGGCACTTGACTGTTAACCAGAAGGCTGGCAGTTCAAACCCACCAGCCACTCCTCAGAAGGAAGATGAGGCAATCTACTTCCGTAGTGATACTGCCTTGGAAACCCAAGGAGGGGTCGCTACAAGTTGGGACCGACTCGACGGCACATAACAACAACAATACACACACACACACACACACATACATACTTACACACATAATGGAATACTACTCAGCCATATAGAAAAGTCCTAATACATGCCACAACTTGGATGATCCATGAAAATACCATATGCTGCACCAAAATAAATCAGTCACAGAAGGACAAATAAATAATCTCACTTATATGGAAGAAGCAAAAACAAAGAAACCAGAGATGATTAGTGGTTACCTAGGGTAGGAGAGAAGAAGGAAAGAAATAGTTTTTGCTTATGGGCCACTGAGTTTGTTAATGCTAGTGAAATAATTTGGAAGAAGGCAGTAAAAATGGTTGTACACCACAAAGAATGTAAACAATATCACTGAATTAAACATGTAGAAACTGTTGAATTGGTGAATATTTCATTGCATATATTTTTCACCACATACACACACATGGAAATCTTCCCCCTTCTCCCCAAAAAAGCAGAAGTCTTCTTGGGCAGAGCCTCACACAAATCACTCTAAATAGATCCCATGTAAGGTTCTGCTTGCAAAGAGGTTCCTGCAGCAAACTCACTCAGGGTGTGAACCCATTGCAGGTGGGCTGCTTTACTCTCTTCCTGCTTTTGAATTCCTTCTTTCATCCACCCTCTCCTTTTCGGAGGCTTGGAGTACATGTTTGGGGACCCCAGGCAGTCAGGAGCTGGCAACTCCTCAGTTGAGGAGGGCTAGGGAGGGACTGTGGAATTGTAAAAAGGACACTGAAGAGCTGCCATTGCTTGAAACAAACAAACAAACAAAAAACCCCAAATCTGTTGCCAAATTCTGACTGATAGCAACCCTAGACAACAGAGCAGAACTTCCCCATAGGGATTCCAAGGCTATAATTTTTATGAGAACAACTTGCCACATCTTTTTCCCATGGAACATCTGGGGTGTTTGAACCACTGACCTTTTGGTTAGCAGCTAAGCACTTAACCCCTGGGCTACCAGGGCTCCTATGTACCACTTGACAGTCTGAGAAAATCACAGCCTAGCCCTGGTGCCTGGCACAGCCCATTCCAGCAGCAGCAGCAGAGCAATGTGGTCCTGAGCAGTTGTTTCACTGTGTCTTGCCTAATATTTCACTAATCAGAGTGAAAAATGGAAAAATAGGAGTGCTGCTACTAGTGATAAAGTGTAGGCTTAATACATTTAATAAAATGGTGTGGGACAGTGATTTACTCAATATGGCTCTTCTAGCCATGGTCTTTGTGACTCCCACCACATGCCTGAATCGCTTGTTAATAATTAAAGTAACTAATATTAATAACAGTACCCTTGTGGGGGTGGGATCATAGAAATAAGGGGTATGGAATCCTAATGTAGGGTTGTGTTCAGTTTTGCCATGCTGCTAGGCTTAAAATGAACCATCCCAGTGGATGAAAAGGGGTTCTCACCACAATCAAGAAAGAAGAACCAGATATGGACTGTGTCCTTAGACCCAAGATCCCTGTGCTGGACTTCCTCACTCCAGGGGAGAGAGAGAGAAAGCAAGAGAGTGAATGAGCTGTAACACTAGGCAAAGAGATGGTGGCAGGAGAGGCAGTAGGACCAAGAGACTGGCATGAAACGGAGTGATAGGCTTCTTAGCCCACAGAGTGAGGAGGTCAAATGCCTTCAGGCAAGATCCTTGCTGGCAGAATGAGGTGCTTCTTTGGCAGATCTAGAAGATCTCTATAATACTTGCCCAGTAGGGCAGAAGTCGAGTCCAGAGAGAATACTTGTAGTATGGCTGAGAAGAGGCTTCCCTGATTGAAGAACTGTATCCTGATTTATTTCTAATCTGAATCATAACCTGTTACTTCTTCATAATCGTGAGTATAATTAGTGAATTCTGTGTGGCTACTGCATTGAACTACTGAACCCAGCAGAAAAGCAGGGAGTAGAAAGTGCTACTGCAAGGGACAGTTGGTGTCAGAACTGGTAAAAAGGTTGGAGGGTGGCAGCATGTCTAACCTCAACCTCATAGGAATCAGCCTTAGGTTATTGATCTTGATTCTCTCTCCCCCTCATTAGGGGAGGTCAGATGCTGACCCCACACCCTGTTTGCAAATGGGAAGACAAGGGGAAGTGTTAGGCATGCCAAAGTGGCAAACCTTTTTTTTTTTTTTTCTAATTTTGTTGTTGAGAATATACATAGTAAAACATACACCAATTTCTATATACATAATTCAATATATATAATTATAGTCTTCCAAGTTATGCACTCTTCTTACCTTTCTTATCTGAGTTTTTCCTCCCCTATTCAGAATAAACTCACTGTCCCCTAAATTTCTTATATAAACATTTGAGTTGCTGTAGTCAATTTGATCTCATATACTTTTTAAGAGTATAATGCTCAACGCATATCTATATATCTGTGTGTGTGTGTGTGTGTGTGTGTATATATATATATATATATAGATAGATTATATAGACAGATAGATAGGTTTATATATGTATTGATATTTGTTACCTGTTTAGTTAAACTATTATTTGGTTTTAAGAAGATTCAGGAGTTCCAGTAAGATGGTGGAATATGCTGAAAGGCTGCACAGACCCTCTTCAACAAAGAAAAGGGGAACCAATTAACACAGATACAGAAGATAATTCTGGACCCATGAGCCTTGAAAGGAAGGATATAGAAGTGAACTAACCTCCAGCTAGCAGAAGAATTTGCATGAAAACACCAAAAAAGGAGACAAACAGAGCTGTAGTCTGGCAGCGATCCTGACGGCACAGACAGCTTGGATATTGCTGAGTGGTAGTAGGACCTAAGAATTAACCTAAAAACCAGCCATACTAGCCAGGGACTGCACGGAGAATGGCTCTGATGGTTGGGGAATAAAAGAGGAAGCAGCGAAGAGGAAGGCGGGGTAAGTTGTGGACTTTTGTCTGTCTGGAGGGCACAGCCATTTTGAATGTTTATAAGCGGCTTGACCATTTTGGATATTTAAAGAGACAACACTCTCCCAGATTCCAGGGACTTAAGAACAAGCTCCACTTGCCAGGAACCCCAAGGACATTCCAGACCCAGACGACTGGAAAAGTGTACCATTTCCCTTGTTACTCTCATACCTCACATCCTCTTGGTGAATGGAGGTATGGTCATCCCCCACGCCCACCCACTTTCTGGCCTGGCAGGATTTCCATGCCAGTCTGTGTGCTTGGACGGAGTTGGGGGCCCTGTCCCACCATGCCCAGATTTTTTTTTTTCCAGTGTTCTGCTTTTTTGTTTGTTTGTGTGGTGTAGTAAATTACTTAGTGTGGCTTTTCTACCCATAAGTCTCTGTCAACTCCAAGGTGGAATTTTCTATGAGCAACTGAGGAGCTCGTGATTGCTGAAGTTGTCCACCTGGAGTATTTCTGTTGGGAGTGGCACAAAACAATGCTCTGGGAGTGGCACAATACAATGCTCTGGGAGGTGCCCACTCTCTCTCTCAAGTGCTTAGAGTTCTGATGCTATGATTGGCTAGTTTGACCACCCTGCCAGGCTCAAAAGAAGGCCTCCTAGAGGCAGAACTCTCTCTGACTGCTGGTTGAGGAAGACCTGCTACTGAAAGAGACACGGGCTCCTGAGACATGTGTTGCTGGGAAAGAGATGCAAGAGACACACATTGCTGAGTG
>NW_006921667.1:6350385-6351736 GCF_000298275.1 Orycteropus afer afer | reverse complement strand
GATTTCCCTCTCCTCACCTGGATCCCTGCAGCTGACTGCTCCTCTGTCTTGGTTCCTGGCTTTTAATCCCCTTTTTCCTGCTCTCCCACACTGCTGCTTTGGGCATGCCTGATTTCCCTCTCCTCACCTGGATCCCTGAGGCTGTAGTGCAGTGAATTACTTAGCATGGCCCTTCTACTCTGGTCTTTTGACTTTCATCAGATGACTGGGTAGGACTGTGCAAATGTGAGGTGCTTGTGGCCCACCAAGGGGATGGGACAGCTTGTTAATAATACAAATAAGGTACATGACCACCCATGTGACCATACAAATAAGGTATATGGAACCCTAACATGGGGATTGTTCAGTTTTGCCATCTTGCTAGGCCTTAAAATGAGCCACCCAGAAGCAGAAAGGAAGGCCTCTCACTACTATCAAGAAAGAAGAGCCAGAAATGGAGCATGTCCTTTGGACCCGAGATCCCTGTGCTGAACTTCCTTGATCCAGGAGACAGAGAGCTATGGCACTAGAGATGGCAAAAGCAGTAACAGAGAAATGGCAGCAGAACACTAACAGAAGCAAGAGACCAGCATGAGACAGAGTGGTAGGCTCTCTGGCCCACAGATCGAGAAAGCTGAGTGCTTTTGGGCAGAAGCCTTGCTGGGAGAGTGGGGTGCTTCTCTGGGCAACTATATGCAGAGCTAAAAGAGTCTACTGACACTTGCCCAAGTAGGAGAGAGGCTAAGGTCAGAGAGAAGAGTAGATACCTACAATATGGCAGAAAAGAAACTGTCCTGATTGAAGAGCTGTATCCTGGCTCATAAAAATTAGACACTGATGCACATCAAAAGATTTCACCAAAACAGTAAAAAGAGAATGCACAGACTGGGAAAACATTTTGGCAATGACATATCAGACAAGGGGCTAATCTCTTAACTTACAGGCAACTTCAACTATTTAACAACAAAATGATAAATAATCCACTTAAAAAGTGAGCAGAGATACAAACAGTTAACATACTCTGATGGTAATCAAAAGGTTGGAGGTTCAAGTTCACCCAGAGGTGCCTCAGTAGAAAGGTCTGGCAATCTACTTCCAGAAAATCAGCCTTTGAAAATCCTATGGCTCAGAAAAGGAGGGTGAGAATGGTTGCACAACTCAAAGAATGTAATATATGTCACTGAATTGTACATATATTGTTTTAAAAAAAAAAGTAGGCAGAAAACATGGACAGACAAGTAGCTAACAAACACATAAAAAACTGCCTACAATCATTAGTCTTTAAAGGTACAAATCAAAACAACAATGAGATATCATCTCACCGCAGTACTAACAGCAAAGTTAAAAACAAACGAACAAACAAACAAACCCA
>NW_006921667.1:6346453-6347623 GCF_000298275.1 Orycteropus afer afer | reverse complement strand
GGTTGGTGAAAGGGCTGGAGGGAGGCAGCATGTCTGGCCTTGCAATAACAGGCCTTGGGTTACTGCTGGTAAAGGATTCCTCTTGTGGGATTAGAGGAGGTCAGAACATGTGGCCTCCATGTTGTTTTTTCAGTTTGTTTTTATCTCTTTTAAAACTACTACTATTATTATTACTTTTGTCCTTTTTCTACTATTCTTTATTTCTCCCCTCCCAGGTTCTAGTTTTTAGCTTTTTTTCTTTACCCTGTTTTTGGTTGCAATTTTATTTTCTCTTCCTCATGGTTAACCCTGTTCCCTTGTTTCTGTTTTTGCATTTTTCCCATTTTTTCTTCATTATTCTCCTTCTCTACCTTCTTTCTCTTATTGCTTTCTCCCCAGATACTGAAGGTTTTTTTTTTTTCCTTCTTTATCCCTTTTTTCTTTTTTTGGTTACTGTTCCTGTGTGATTACACAGTGTATTTTTTGTCCATTTGCTTTTACTTTTTCATGGTTATTCAATTGTTAGTTTTGTCTAACTGAGTGGGAGAAAAGGAACAGTTTCCATACGACACAACTACACTCACACCTCCTGAAACTTCACTTACCGAGTGAGAGCCATCACTTCTTTCTCCACCAACAGGCTAACGATAAAGAACCACCAAGAAGAGCCTGACTCACCCTTGGCTGCTCTTCACAAACAGTTAACAGAGATATAAATACAACAATGTCACAATGTCTCAGAGACAACAGACCATCACAGTCCACACAAAGAAGCAGGATAAAGTGGTAGAAACGAGGGAGCAGGACACAGACCCAGAACACATCCCTGAGGAAGATGCAGAATCGGAACTCTCTGATAAGGAATTCAAAAGAATTATATTTAGGTATCTTTAAACAATTGAGAGACAGACCAACAAAAACACAAAACCCCTAGAAGAATTTTGGAAGAAAATACAAGAACAAAATGACAAACGAAAAATTAGAAATGATTCTAGATCTACAGATAGAAATCCAGAAGATTAATACTAAATTGTCAGAGTTACATAACCATTTAAAGGGCAAAGGAATAGAACTGATGCAATGAAAGACAGAATGAATGAGATTGAAGACAAATACCTGAATACTTCTTTGGAAAGGGATCAATCAGAAAAAAGATCAAAACAAAATGAAGAAAGCCTAAGGTTCATGTGG
>NW_006921667.1:6323573-6344797 GCF_000298275.1 Orycteropus afer afer | reverse complement strand
TTATGCACCGGGAAACAGCTTAGGGGGCAGGGGTGCACAGAGGGATGGACACAGGGAAGAGGTGACTGTTGGGAGGAAGTGGGAAGGAAGCTGTTGCATTGTGGTGAATTGTAATCAATGTCAGGAGACAAAGTATATGTGAAATGCTGTATGGAAAATGAATTTACTCTGTAAATTTTCACCCAAATCACAATTAAAAAAAAAAAAAAGAAAAATATTCTTTGATGGTTACCAGGGTTGGGTAGGGAAGAGAGGTAAACCACTAACTAGAGAGTAGATACATTCTAACTTGGGTGAAGGGAAAATTAAAAAAAAAGAACTGTATCCTGATTTATTTCTGATCCTTCATTGTAACCTATTACTTCCCTAATAAACCCCATAATTGTGAGTATTGCCTCTGAGTTCTGTGTGGCTACCACAATGAAGTATTAACCCAGTGGGGAAGTAGGGAGTGCCACAGGAGGGAGGGATGGTGTCAGAATCGGTAAAAGGTTGAAGGGTAACAATAGGTCTGACCTTTGCCTCATAGGAATCAGCTTTGGGCTCTTGATGTGGATCTCTAGACTCCCACCCCCTTGTGAAGTAAGAGGTGCAGCCATGCCTTTTTCACAGACCCCATGCACTATGCAATGAATTAGGAGGCAGAACAGAAACACTAAACATGTCATTATGCCAAGTGGCAAATCTTTGACCTTAGTTAGCTAGTTATGTAAAAGAGTACATTTGAAACATGTTGGTGATGACTGTGCCTCAGAATGTTACAGCAATGATAATGTGTAGCTCCTTGGTGATATATTCACGCACAGTTCAAGTAGGGTGGATTTGATTTCTGGATACAATCTTAGGTAAGAACTTAGTATTTCACAGATGTAGGGGCTGTTATTCACCCTATATCCCGAGGCTGTGAAGGGGTTTTGACAGAAGCTAGCCCTAGGAGGCACATGATAAAAGATGGATTTGAGAGGATTTCAGATTAGCTGCCTGAGGCACCCAACCACTCTTCAACACTGTGGCTGTGGAATCACTCAGCTACCATCTCCAGCTGAGCCATCCCCAGAGACTACCTCCACTCATGGCCACATCACTCCCTGGGCCTTCAGTTTCACATTCTAAACATCTAGACTTTTGCCAGTGTCCCAACCCTATCACCTCATCTAGACCACCAGGACTAATGCCAAAGAGTCTTGGCTCTTTCCTCCAGTGTTGCAGCCAACATCCATGTTGTCTCAAGCAGTTCAGACTTGAATCTGATCATGCCATTGTCCCGCTCAACCCAGTGACTAGGCACCAGGCCCTGTACCCAGCCATCCCATTAGCCTTGTTTGAATCTAAAGTCAGCAATGCCTCCTTAGTTAGCCTTCACACCTTACTGTAAGGACTTGCTCATGTGTCTGTCTCTCCAGCTGTCTGCATATCATATCCTTCTGGGTATTGTGGCTATCCATGCCTATCAATGAAGGTATCTGAGTGCAGGGCGCCAGTCACCTCTCTTAGGCGTACCCACCCTTACTGTTACCTCCTTTTCTAGTAGAGAGGTCAACTCATGCATGGGGAGTCGGTCACTTCCATCCTCTGAGGGGGCCAGGTGTAGTGGGGCGATGGGTACTTGCTTCTCTTCCCGCAGAGGGGTAGTTTCCACCTGATGCCAACGCTGCTCAATCTCCACATGGACGTTCTGTGTCTTGAGGTCTGAGGTCATGGGCAGCCCTGAGCTCCGGTCAACCTCCATCCGTAAAACAGTGTCATCTGTCCCTGGCCCATCCACAATGTCGAGTGCCCCAAAGCGTCGGCGGCGTTCCTCCCGGCGCCGGGTACGCTCCCGCTCCAGCTCCTGCTCCCCTGTGTCCACCTCAGGGCACCCGGACTCTGGAGGACTGCAGGGCCCTGTGGCACTGGCTCTTTCCTGGGCAAAGGCTTGCTGGATGGGGCGGAACTCGGCCCAGTCGAAGGTCTTGGAGCGTCCCTCACGCCTCCGCTCCCGAGCACGGCTTCGTCTCTGCTCAGGGTCTGGCTCCCCTGAGTCACCCTCCTGCTTCTCACTCGATCTGGTGCAGGTCTCAGGGGAGCTGCTCTTGTTCATTTCCTCCGGCAATGAGCTGGTGGAACAAGGAGGACACAGCACCGGTCAGCCAACTCTCAGTAACAACTATACCACACTGTACAAAGGCACAGATGCCACTGGGGCTGTCAGAAGCCTGAGAGAAGGAGTGCCTTTTCTATCCCTGTGCTTAGTTGTTACTTTTTGGGAGAGAACTAAAACCTAATTTCAAGTGGGAAGGGTAAAAATACAGGAGGAGCCATAGAAAGTCCAGAGAGTTCCAGTCTGGGGGACCCAGGTGGATGGGGATCATCTTGACTGACAGATGATGCTATGGTGAGAGTGTCACAATGGCCCTGCTGCCCAGAGTGGAGAGAGAGGAGAGGGAGCTCCGTGGAGATACCAACCAACTCCCAGGAGAAAGAATGAGCTCAGCCTACTCTGCCAGACCATGGTCAAGTGCGTTGCAGGCTGCACTGGCCACGGCCACCACTCAGACTCCTGATGTGGCCAGCTGCCTTTGTAGCATCCTTGTATTGGGCAGTGACAGCAGAGTAAATGAAAAACAACCACTTCCCTAGAAGGGAGCAAAGTGAGGACTTTGGTGGGTGAGTTGGGGGCACCAAGCAGAAAAACAGCATGATCAGATCTATGATTTAAAAACTACTCTGGCTGCCGGCAAGGATGATGGGTCAAAAGAAATGGTTCAAGACTATTTATGGGTGATTGAGATGGCCCAGGTGTCTCCACAGTCCCGACCACACAGTGGCTAAGAGGATACAAAGGTCAGCCAGAGCTTTAGAAGGAAACTTGATAGAACCTAACACAAAAGCACACTAGGGAGGCAAGGGAGAGAGGTCTGGAGATGACTTGGGACACCAGGTAAAGAGACTCAGGCTGGGTCCTGCTTGCCCATGGTGGGCTTGGGAATGGAGCTGTCTTTGTCTAATCTGCTCAAAAGCACAGATCCTTGAAGAGTACTCAATTTGAGCAGTGGGGCGACAGGGGCATCATTTTAGTGGTGATTTGGCGAGGAGATTAGGTGCAAATTTAAGGCAGCAGTTTCCAGGCTCTGTGGAAAGGCTCCAGGAGACCCCAACCAGTACTGGGATTAAGAGTATGGTCTCTGTCTTGTCTAAACCCTCAGAGGAAACTTGGAAGCCACCCAGGGAGAGGGAGGGCCGATGGTGGGGCTCCAGGGAATTTTAGGCTTAAATTGGGCCAAAGAAAGAGGCTTTGCCAAAGGTCCAGTCCTAGCAGCAAGCTGAGGCAGAAATCAAAGTGTGTCAGGGCTATTAGATCTGCAAGCTTCCACCTGAGATTACACTTTACGAATAATAATGATCTAAGCACATCCCACCACTGAACTAGAATTGGCCAAATGACAACTGTACAGAGTGTGAAAACATACGGAGGGGTGGCTAACATGTATGGTCCTCTCAGCTAAGAGAGGCTGCCATCCATGAGTGCTGACTAAAGAGCAGCTTTGGAACAAGGGCCTCCACTCTCCATGGACAGCAAGTCTACTCCTTGAGATGTCCTCAGCCCCAGAGGCAGAAACCTGGCAGCAATCTCCTCAGCTTAAGATGGCAAGAGTAGGTGAGATGCAGAACAAGGGTTTGTGCCTCTTGACATTTTTCTGTTTGTAATGTCTTCCTGGGACTGGGCCTCATGGCACTACAGAGTTCCTGTTTTCCTCAAATACTAATCAGGAAGTAAATTAGTAAATTCTAATAGGAAGATAACTAACAAATCAACCTTTGTATAGTAGCTGGTTTCCTTGAGGTAGGAACCACTATTGCTCATCATTGTGATCCTCAGCACCTGCCCAGTATATACTTGGATATCAGAGCACATTGAAGGGAAACAGAAGAGCAAGCATGGGGACCCTCCCTCTTTCTCAACCTGTGTGTACACAGCATTCTGAGGCCAAAGATACACCTGTTCAGTGACAATTCAGAGCAGACAATATCAGGGTCAGCATCCTGCAGTTAGGACCCTAGATCCATCACACAGAGCAAGACTTCCACTTGGGAGCAAAAGCACTGTGCCGGGGTCCTTAGAATTCAGAGCGTACCCTGCAGGTTTCTTCTGCTGCTGTCAGTGTTGGCAGAGAAGCCCAATTCCTGCTCTTGCTTTGCTACAGGAGCATCATGATGCTCAGAAAAGGGTGTTAGGCTTGAAAAGGGCATTAGGCTCTGCTTCTCACTTAGAGAAAGCCATGGAACACCGAGCCTGCTCAGCACTGCACCCTTCCTGCCTCACTGTGAGAAGAGAAGACACTCCACTAATAAATGAGTCAATTTCTCTAATAGGAACATTGAAAGATGAAAAACGGGGACTTGTTCCTGTCATTATCTCCTGGTCTTACTGACTCAGGAACCACTGAATACTCTTTGAAGGAATGAATAAATGATGCCAATAAACATAGGAAAGAAGGATTAAAGAAAATAATCAAGGTCCTCAGAAAGTTAAACACAGAATTACAATAACAAAACTAAACTCACTGCTGTCAAGTCCATTCCAACTCATAAACCAAACCAAAAACCAAACCCACTGCCACTGAGTCGATTCCAACTCACAGTGACCCCCACGGGGTTTCTAAGGCAGTAAATCTTTACGGAGATAGATTGCCCCATCTTCCTTCTGTGGAGCGGCTGGTGGGTTCGAAGTGCTAACCTTCTGGTTAGCAGTGAAATACCTTAGGCACTGTGCCACCACAGCTCCTTTTATTCCAATTCTTATTACTGTATGTTACCTATATACCCTGTATTACCATATGTCTCACCAATAAAATTACTGTAAGACTCTCACTAATCCCACTCCTGGGTATATACTTAATAGACTTGAAAGGAGGAACTCACACACATGGTACACCAATGTTCACTGCAGGATTATTCACAATAGCCAAAAGGTGGAAACAACCCAAGCATCCATCAGTCAGTCAGTAGGAATTGGGCTTCTCTGCCAACAAGACTGGATGAAAAAATGTGATCTACAGACATACAATGGAATATTACTCAGCCATAAAGATAAATGAAATTCTAGTGCATGCAACCACATGGATGAACCTTGAGAACATTATGCTAAGTGAAATAAGTCAGTCAAAATGAAGAAACAGTATATGTGCTCACTTAAATGAAATATCTGAAAGAGGTAAGTACTTAAAGACCAAAGTTTATTAGTGGTTATTAGGGGCTGGGGGAATGGGAAAGGGAGAGTTATTTTTGAAGGGAGTTTCTGTTTGTGGTGATGAAAAGGTTTTGGAAATGGATAGTGGTTGTGGTGGTTACACAACATAGTGAATATAATTAATGTCACTAAATTATGCTAAAAATGGTTAAAATGGCAAATGTTTTCTTATATATTTTACTACAATAAAATTTAAAAAGAATAATTCAGGTATCCTTTTCTCACTTCTTGTTCAAAGTGGTCTAGGAGCGGCAGAAAGGTCCAGAATGGCAAAAGAGAGGATGACCAGCAGGCAGACACACTCAGACTTGGCCTCATTGCCACTGCTTAGCTTAAACTCAACATAAGAAATGCATTTGAGGGATGATGGCTGATGATGTAAGTTAGAGGTTCTCAAAACATATGAAGTAGCTGCAGCCCAGAGGCTGGGAAAGCAAGAGTTCTGGCCTTCACACCACCAGCCAGAACATTAGAATTTTTTCCTTTCTTTTTTAAAAGGAAAACTATCAGGTTTCTAGCATTATGGGCAGGAGAGAGGAAGCATGCAGCCAATAATGAGATGCAGGAAGCACAAAATACTAATATAGGAGGGAACAGTATTTTTTTTTTTTTTTTTTTTTAATTCTTCTCTCCAGGCTATGAGAACACAGGCTACTCCTGGCTTCTCTCTCTCTTTTTTTAAATTTTTATTGTGATTTGGGTGAAATTTTACAGGGAAAATTCATTTTCTATACAGTTCACTGTAAAGCAGTTCACATCCACTTAGTCTCATAACACTGACTACAATTTCCCATAGTGCAACAGCTCTTTCTCAACTTCCTCCCCATAGTTACCTCTTCCCTGTGTCCTTCCTGCCCCAAGCTGTCTCTCTGTGCATACACAGACCTTTTATTCTCCCATGATTAATCTCTCTAAGGAGTGTATCTATCTAATATAGATGTTCAGCTTATATGCCTGTCTTTTGTTTGAATGGAAGCCACAGGAGTGGGTTCAGTTCCAGACCTGAAGGGTAGCTAGGGGCCATAGTCTCAAGGGTTTCATCAGGCTCTATCAGACCAGCAAACCTAGTCCTTTTTTTTTTTTTAAATGATAAGAGTTTTGTTCCACATTGCTCTCCTACTCTATCCAGGATCTCCTACACAGATTGAGAGGGGACAGTTTTTCAACCATGGCTTCAGCACCTAATTTGAAACAAAAATCTTTCCTGTTGCATAGAAATCAAATATATGTAGAAGAGAGGTGAAATGAGGAAAAGAAAGACTATGGAAGCCTATGAGCGTTGGGAGCTCTGGTAGCGTAGTGCCTAAGGCACCTGACTGCTAACCAGAAGGCTGGGGGTTCAAACCCACCAGCCACTCCTCAGAAGGAAGATGGGGCAATCTATGTCCATAATGATACTGCCTCGGAAACCCAAGGAGGGATCGCTGTGAGTTGAGTCCGACTCAAGGGCACAAAACATGAGTGTTGGCATGCCAGGGATGCCATGACCTAGCAGACTGCAGTAGAGAGGTGTAAGAACCATATCAGGCCCAAGCAATGGCTAACAAGGCAGGGCCTACACAGGATGGTAGGCTCTACCCAAGTATACCCTGGCACTGGCACCAGTGCTCCTAGTATGGTAGAACTGGTGTACTTGAGAAAGGGTATGCTAACAGAAGCAGAAAACCAGGAGGCTAGAGGTAGAACAGGGCCAGCTGGTGGTGGGATGAAGAGGAAAGGGTGAAAGCTAGGCTGGAACAGGTTCTGAGCTCAAGTCTTAGAAATAGTCATCCAGAAAGAACTGCGGCTCAGTCCAGTTAGAGTGGTGAGTGCTCCAGAGAGGAGAGAGGAGGCACCAGCCAGAAAGATGGCAGGCCCTGAGATCCTAGACAGGCTTACCTTGTTACATCAGGAGCAGTTGTTGGATGGACATGCTTCATGATGGTTTGGATCCAGTTCCGCCGGATCCCTGACGTCATGGCTGAGAGGGCAAACTCTCCTTCCTTTGTCTGCATGAAAAATGAGTGTGGTCAGTGACTCCTGGAAATATGCCTGCTGTCCCTAACACTGGCAATCTTAAAGGGGGCATGGCTGAGCAAGATAGCCCTTCCAGGAGCTCAATGTGTACATTAGGTGGACAGCAGGGATACAGATACTGTGAACTCTCGCTGGCACTCATTAGGATCTCTTTTCCAGTAGGATCCTCTAGACATCAGCTGAGTACCACTCCTGATACTGTACTGAGAACAAATAAGAGATAACATGGCGCTCCCTTTCTGGGGCTCATAGTGGGAGGGGACAGTCACAGGGACAGTGTAGTAGGACTTGTGTGCAATCAGCAGTGGTGAGTAAAGCCTCACAACAGAGAAGTGAGGGGCTGGGTCTTGTGGGCTGACAAAGGTTGGCAGGTGGACAGAAGGTGGACACATGTCCCAGGAAGGGTGCACAACATGAGAGTATGGCACCATGAAATAAATAACATGCAAGGTTCTGGAACATGCACACTTGGTGTATGGGGTGACAAGGGAGAAAGGTAGACGATGAGGCTTGAAAGGCAGGGTCAGTCAGGGCCGAGACTGTCATACTGAGGAAAGGCTAGGTAGGTGGTTAAGGCAATGATCAGGAGTTGGGACTTAGTCAGTGGCAGTAGTGACAGAGAAAGGGCAGTTAACAAGGAGTAAAGGAGAAAGAGAAACAGCAACCTTTGTGAATGATAGCCTCTGGGAGGGAAAAGAAGTACCCCCAGAGCAGTTCCTGACCACAGATGGGGTGAGCTGGGGCTAGTGGGATCTTTCATAGGAACAAGTGGGGCTATTCCCATAGGAACATGGGTCAGGCTGGGGGACAGATCTGGTTGGAGATAGGCTCATTCAGCTCTACTTGGGAGACATCTCAGCTGGTGATAGAGAGGGGAGCAGAAAAAGACTGAGTAACTGGTAGGAATTGATAGCGAGAGCAAGAGTAAGGAAGGTGTGGATCCAGGCCTTGGGCTCCACATGAGGCAGATGAATGGGTGGGGCTTCAGTGTTGCGCTTTCAGCTGCACAGGCTACTTGTAAAGAGACCTGTCAGCCAAGCTAGCACACATCAACTGATGGAAAGACCAAGATGGTCCGAAGATGGTTTGGGACAGGCCTAAACACAAGAGAGTCTGCCCATCTGGTGTGCACACGAAGCCAGCTGGCACTGCCCTCACCCATGTACATGGTGCCTCTACCAGCAGCCCAGGCAAGTGCTGTACCCCCACTCCTCAACCACCACCCCATGCTGAAGGAGCCACCATTCATTCTCTGCAACTTGGATTTCCCCATGTGAGATGGGGACATGGTTAGGGTGGCTTCTAGGCCCTTGTCCTCCTGCACACTCCATTCCCCCAGCATGGGAGTTTCTAGTCTGATCTCGCACTCTGCACTCTTTCCTGTGACTTCACTTCTCACCTCCAGCCAATCCTCTTCCCTAGCTCTAGGTCCCCCTGTCCTCCAGGAGGAGCCCTTCCTCCTATGCAGGCATCTTTCCCTGACCACACCTTCCCAAATGACATGTCCTTACTCGTCCTTTGTCCTTCTAACCCCTCTGCCCATCTAACCAGTCCTGTGCCTTGACCTTCCTCTCCTTTCTAGCCACCTGCACATTCTGCTGGATGCAGCTTGCTAAGGTATCCTGGCTCATGTCTCTGACCCATTCTAGCATTTTCTGCAACCTCAGAACAACAGCCAGCCCCCAGCCCAGAACTCCAGGGGCTGGTGATCCTGCTGTGCTTGGCCTCAGCACCATAGCTCTCAGCCCTCAATTAGAGCTGGTCCTGGGAGTGGAGCTAGGAAGGATCAGACTGGGGGGAACAGCTGGGCCATAGGCAGGTAGGAGATGGAGTACAAAGTGCTCTTAGGCAGCTAATGGGATCTTCATGTTTCAATTATGGCCTAACTGCTAGAAAATGACCCACAACAACCAAGTAGCAATCTGTTCAGGGCAGGGAGCTTCCCTGGTGACAGTTCATTTTCTGTCCTCAGTATGGCTGCCTAAGGAAACCTGTTATTCAAGATGGTGGAGTAATGGGATCTCAGCCTAGAGCACATCAGGCAGGCATTCACTGTGTCTGTCTACAATGTTGCCAGAGAGGTGGTCCAGAGTTCAACTCATTCAGCATGTCTACTCCTCCCAGAGGAGCAAGGGGATAATTTAGGCACCTGAGCTGGAGGCTACTGCCCACTAACAACACCTTCCTCTCTCTAGCCCTGGGGCTGAGCCAACGCACAACCTCAGATTACACCATGGCTCCTGGTAGAGGCCCTGCTGGAGGAGCCTGGCAGTCCTGTGGGACTAATAGCTGAGTTCCTCATTAGCATTAATGCACTGGCTGCTGGCCAGGGCCTTGGTTTCCTCTAAGTCTGATTACCATGAACCAGTCCCAGGGTGCCTGACTGATTCTGAATATGATGATATAATGGAGTTTTCGGACATCTAAAACAAAGGTGCCCCATCAAGGTTCAAGGCTCTGGTGAAAGACAAGTTCCAGCCCCACAGAGGTGTCTTGGTCAAGCTACCCATAACCATCACAGGCTCGGAAGGCTCTTAACCCATAGCATTGATGAAATGCCAACCAGGACGCACTTTACTTGCCCAATCAGGTTATTTCTTTCAGGGCACGGGCCATGCCTTTGTCATCACTGAATTCCTTACAAGATTTTGGGAAAAAAACAGACTTGTGAGAGAGGGAATGAAAGAGTGAATGAATATAAACTGAACACTCTTAAGATTTAAATAACTAATAAACATTTTTATTATGATTCTTCTTATATCACATCCTTCCAACTGCCCCAAACTCCAACATTAAAGAAAAAGGAAAAGAAAAAGAGAAAATATTAAGCAACAGAAAACCTCTAAAACAATCTTGAGAAGGAAGATGCCGTGTCTAGTTTTTAGTCTGATCACGACTTGGGATAGGGGTTGGGACCAAAGGACAGAAATAGGACAGAAGAGTCAAGATTAACGGGAATGAATGAGGGCCAGGCAAACATGAGGAAGCTGACTTGCCTAGGGATGTCCCCAGAACTAGAACATCAATCTTGCAGGAGAAATATCCCTGCTCTCTCCAATGGTCCAGTTTGTGTCTTCCCCCTCCATATCAAGCCTATCTCCAAGTTCCATCCCACATACGTACATGTATCTGGAAGCCATAATTTCTCTGAACTGGATATTCAGTGACATTGTAACATGTAGCCAAGTCAATTTCCCCATCCAGGTCAGCTGCCTGTAGAGAGAAATGCAAGGATTTTAAGTCAGTGCCTGTGTGAACCAATTTCCATAGTGGGAGAGAAAAAAAAAAAAAAAGGCTAACCAGAAGGCTGGGGGTTCAAACCCACCAGCCACTCCTCGGAAGGAAAGTTGGGCAATCTACTTCCATAGTGATGTTGCCTTAGAAACCCAAGGAGGGGTCACTATGAGTCAGATCCGAATGATGTCCTTTATTTACTTTCTTTTTGATAGGTACGTACATCTGCACATGTAAATATGTGACCTCTCCTACCACCCCAACCCACTGTCAAATTCCTTCCCTTAAAACATTCACAGGGCCATTCCTCATGTATCCTGCCTGAGACATTCCATGTCAGTTTTCAAATATGCTGGTGTTGGAACCCTTCACATCCTAAAAAGTAGTAAGGACTCTAGAGGCTTTGTTTATGTGGATTTTGTCTACAGGTAGTCCCTGACTTACAAAGTATTCAAGTTATGATGAACCACACTTAATCATTTGGTTCTTTTTTTGTACATCTTATCATTGTTGTTGTTGTTGTTGTTGTTGTTATGTGCCGTCGAGTCAAACCCGACTCATAGCGACCCCTCCTTGGGTTTCTGAGGCAGTATCATTACGGAAGTAGGATTGCCCAACCTTCCTTCCCATCTTATCATTAGTAATATTTATTATGTATAAAGACAAGCTATCTCTGTAAGTGTATATGTAATGTTTCTAACCCCCAAAGAGAAATAAAGATTGGATTTATAAAGATACTGATAATAAAAGGCAATAAAAATGAAACCTAAAAAGGAAAAAGAGATATTTGACTTACGTCAGAGTCAGAAACAACTCCATTATAAGTCAAGGGCTACCTGTATTGTCATATTAGCAATTAAAACGGGAAAATGTTAAACAGTTATTTTTTTCATTTAAGAATAAAACAGAATCCCTTTTGGGCTTTTGGCAAGATGGTGGAATAGGCAGACAAGCTACACAGACCTTCTGCAACAAAGACATGAGAAATCACTTGAAAGAGATACTGAAGATGATCCTGGAACCCTGAGTTTTGAAGGGAAGGATAGAGACGTGGATTAAATACCAACTAGCAGAAGAACTTGAATGAAAACAGTGAATAAGGAAACAAATGGAGCTGTGGACTGTTGGCTGTCCTGACAGCACAGCCAGTTTGAATATTTACAAGTGGCTTTCTGATTTAGGTAGCAACCTAAGAATCAGCTCCTGTTGCCAACGACTGCATGGGCAACTGCACTGGTGGCTGGCAACTAAGTAAACAGCTAATAAGGAGACAAACAGAGCTGTGCACTGTTGGCTATCCTGAGGTTGCAGCCATTTTAAATATATACAGGTGGCACGGCCATTTTGAATATTTGCAAGTGGCATTCTGATCCAGGCAGCAACTTAAGAATAGGCTCTAGTTGCCAAGGACAGCAAAGGCAACCACACTGGAGGCTGACGACTAGAAAAGTACGACATTCTCCTTGTTACTCTTGTATCCCCCACACCCTCATGGTGAATGGAGATGTGGCCATCCCCCACTTCCACGGAGCTTCTGGACTGGCAGGAATTCAATTCCAGTCTGGGCACTCTGACAGAGCCTGGGTGCCCTGCCACCCTCAGTTTTGTTTTTAAATTATTCTTTTTTTCTCTTCCTTATTCTTTTCTTTTTTTTCCTTTTTCTTTCCCTTCCCTGTTTCTTGTTTTTATTTTTTATTTTTATCTAACTGGGTGGGAGACAGCAATCATGCCACATGACCCAACCATACCCATACCTACTATAGCTCTACCCACTGGGTGAGGTCAACCATTTGCTTCTGCCCTAAATGATCAACAACAGACAGTGGCCCATCTAACCTTCAGCTTCTCTTCAAAAATTGGTAATAGAAATCTGTGCACACACTCATTCTTCATCACACACACCAGATGACAGGTGGTGAGTACCTAAGTGCTGGCAACTAGTGAACAGAGGTGCACAATAGCCCTGCTCACTCAGATATATCAAAACAAAATAAGGAAAACAAAAATCTTGGGCAAATCATACCAACATAGCAATTAAATACCAATTAAATATAAATACAATGATATCACAATGTCTCTGAGACAAATGACCATCCCAGTCCACACAAAGAGTGAGATAAAGTAGTACAAACAAAGGACCAGGACACAGACACAGAAAACTTCCCTGAGGAGTAAGTGGCATTGGAACTGCCCAATAATGAATTAAAGGTAATTATATTTAGGTACCTTCAATGGACTAAGAGACGGATCAAGGAAAACAATGACAAAATTAAGGAAAACACAAACAAACTCTAGAACAATTTAGGAAAACAATACAAAAACAAAATGAAAAATAAATGAAAAATTAAAACGGTACAAAAATAAGAAACAGAAATGCAGAAGATTAATACTAAGATTTCAGAAATAGATAACACATTGAACACACAAAGGAGTAGAACTGAATCAACGGAAGACAGAATTAGTGATACTGAAGACATATCCCGCAATATTTTTTTTGTTAAAGGATCAATCAAAAGAAAGATTAAAACAAAATGAAGAAAACCTATGATTCATGTGGGATACATCAAGATGGATAACTTACACAAGATCAGAATTCCAGAACAGGAAGAGACAAAACTAAGGAGAAAACTGCTGAAAATTTGTTAGAAGAGAATTTCCCTAATGTGACAAAAGACGAGAAGATATCGATTTGAGAAGTTCAATGAACAGGATAAATCCCAAAAGAAAACCACAGAGACATATCATAATCTAACATACCAAAAGACAAAGAAAGAATCCTGAAAGCAGCATTGGAAAATGAAAATCTACCTACACAGAGCAACCAATAAGACTAAGCTCTGATATCTTGGCAGAAACCATGTAGGTGAGAAGGCAATGAGATGCTATATATAAAATCCTTCAAAGAAAAAAACTGCCAACTAAGAATTTTTTACCCAGGAAAACTGTCCCTCAAATATGATGGTGCAATTAGACATTTCCAGATAAAAAGAAATTAAAGGAATTTGTTAAAACCAGATCAAGCTTACAAGAGATGCTAAAGGGAGTCCTTTGAACAGAGAACCAACAAGAGCAGACAACAACTGATGACTAACACACATGAAAACATAATCCAACCAACCCAGTTACAGAAGCGTACAAAGTAAAATAAACTTAACAAAGGAAAAGAAGAGATGCAAATAACCCAAAGAATAAATGGAATGGGAGGCATCCCAACAGAACCAATCAAAATAAAAAGGATAATATCAGGATACGATGAAGAACTGTATCCCAACACCTAGAAGAAATAGACAGATTTCCAGAAACACACTAATTACCTACACTGACTGAGGTAGAAAATTTGAACAGACCCATAACAGAAGAAAGTGAATACATCATAAAAAACAAAACAAAACAAAACAAAAAAACACCAATACAAAAAAGTTCTGGCCCAGACAGTTTCACTGGAGAATTCTACCAAATATTCAGAGAAGAGCCAACACCAATCCTACTCAAACTATTCCAGAACACAGAAAATGATAGAATCCTTCCAGCATAACCTTGATATAAAAACAAGGTAAAGACATCACTAAAAAAGAAAACTATACACCAATATCCCTCACAAACTTAGATGCTAAAATCTTTAACAAAAATCCTACCTAACAGACTCCAACAACCTATCAATAAAATAATACATCATGACCAAGTGGGATTCATACCAGGTATGCAAGCATGGTTCAACTTTAGAAAAACAATCAACATCATCCATCACAGAAGTAAAACAAAGGAAAAGAACTACAAGGATCATACCAATTGATGCCGAACAAGCATTTGATAAAATCCAACACCCATTCCTGATAAAAACTCTCAGAAAAATAGGACTAGAAGGAAAATTGCTCACTATAACAAAGGCCATATATGCAAAACCAACAGGCAACATTATTCTGAACAGAGAGATGTGAAAGCATTCTTCTTGTGAATAGGAAACAGGTAAGGATGTCTTCTATCTCTACTTCTATTCAACACTGTATTTGAAGTCCTAGTCAGGGAAATAAGGCAAGAAAGAGAAATCAAAGGCATACAAATTGATAAGGAAAAAGTAAAACTATCGCTATTTGCAGATATATGATCCCATACATAGAACCTGAGAGACTGAGCAAGAAAACTACCGGAACTAATTGGAAGATTTTGTATTGTGGCAGGATACAAGATCAACATACAAAAATCAATTGGATTCCTTCTACACCAGCAAAGAGATCTCTGAAAAGGAACTAAGGAAATCAATACCATTTATAATAGTTATCAAAAAGAAAAAACACTGAGGAATACATCTTACAAGGGGCACAAAAGACCTATACAAAGAAAACTACAAAGCACTAATTTAAGAAACTATGAGTCTACATAAATGGAAGAATATACCATGCTAATGGATAGGAAGACTGAACATGTGAAAAGGGAAATGATACCCAAAGAAATCTATACATTTAATGTAATCCTTATCCAGCTTCCATCACCATTCTTTATGGACATGGAAAAACCAATCATTAATTTTATATGCAAAGGAAAGAGCCCTCAGAGAAGCAAAGCACTGCTGAAGAAGAACAAAATAGGAGGTCTCACACTCCTGGATCTCAAAACCTACTATACAGCCACATAGTCCAGTAAAATAGAAATGAGAACCCAGAAATAGATCCATCTACCTATGGTTAGCTGATCTTTGACAAAGGGCCACAATCCATTCAATGAGGAAGAGACAGTGTCTTTACCAAATGGTGCTGGTAAAACTAGATACCCATTTACAGAAAAATGCAACAAGATCCATACCTCATACCATACACAAAAACTAACTCCAGATGGATCAAAGACTTAAATGTGAAACCTAAAACTACAAGGGAGTTCTGGTGGCGTAGTACCTAAGGTATTTGACTGCTAACCAGAAGGCTAGTGGTTCAAATCCATCAGCCACTCCTTGGAAGGAAGACTGGGCAATCTACTTGAGTAGAGATATTGCCTTGGAAATACAAGGAGGGGGTCACTATGAGTCATAATCGACTTGACAGCAGTGAGTTTGTTTATTTTGGTTTTGGTAAAACTATAAAGTTAATGAAAGAAAACACAGGAGCAAAGTTAGGGCTGTAATTTATGGCATTAATAGACTACCAAACACAAAGTAGAAATGCACAAAAAATAGAAGATAAACTAGATGATTAGGACTTTCTAAAAATTAAACTCTCATGTGCATAAAAAGATTTCCCCAAAAGAGTAAAAAGAGAACCTACAAATCAGGAAAAAATATTTGGCAATGACATATCTGACAAGGGATTTATCTCTAAAATTTATAGAGTACTTCAACACCTCAACATCAAAGAGACAAACAATCCAATTTAAAAAATGGGCAGAAGACATGGATAGACACTTCACCAAAGAAGGTATTTAGGCAGCCAACAAACACATGACAAAATGTTCATGATCATCAGCTATTAGAGAAATGCGAATGAAAACAATGAGATGCCATCTCACCCTAGCACTAACAGCAAAGTTCAACATGACAGAAAATAACAAATGCTGGCAAGGATGTGGAGACTGCAACTCTCATACACTGCTGGTATGACTGTAGAATAATACAACCACTGTGGAAAACAGTATGGTGATTCCTTAAAAAGTTGGAAATAGAAGCACCATTTGATCAAGCAATTACATTAAAAAATAAAACAAAAAACCTCACTGCCATCGAGTTGGATCTGACTCATGGTGACCCCTCCCTGGGTTTCCAAGGTGTTATCCCTATGGAAGTAGAATGCCCTATCTTCCTTGCGAGGAGCGGCTGGTGGGTTTGAACTGCCAGTCTGCTGGTTAGCAGTTTAACACTATGCCACCAGACCTCCTAGCAATTCCATTAATAGGTATAAAAAAGAATAAAAAATAATAAAGAAGTAGTGTTGTTGTTCAAACCCACCAGCCACTCCTCGGAAGGAAGGTTGGGCAATCCTACTTCCGTAGTGATACTGCCTCGGAAACCCAAGGAGGGGTCGCCATGAGTCAGGGCTGACTCCACGGCACATAACAACAACAACAACATTCATTGCAGCACTATTCACAATAACAAAGAGATGGAAACAACCTAAGCACCCATCAGTGGAGGAAAGGATAAACGAACTATGGTACATACACACAACGGAATACTATCAACACTAAAGAATAACGTAGAATCTGTGAAACACCTCATAATGTAGATGAACTTGAAGGACATTATGCTGAGTAAAATAAGTCAATCACAGAAGGACAAACACTGTATGAGTCCATTATTGTAAAAAGTCAAGGAAAAGTTTACATATGGAAGGAAGCTTTCTTTGTTGGTTCCCAGGGATGGGAGGGTAGGGTAGGAAAACTGCTAGATAAGTAAGATACAAGTATGGATTTAGGTGAAGGGAAAGGCAATATACAAAAAGTGAGTGACCGATACAGTAACACTAAGAGAAGGACACGGAAAGGTCCATAACCAGTACAGACAACAAAGAGAAACACTTTTACATACACAATACTGCATTATCAGTAGCAATAACTGGTCTCTCCTCATCCAGAGCAAAGACGAATGAAGAAAACTAAAGATGCATGGAAACAATTAGTTCCAGGGACTAATGGACCATGTGAAATTTAGCCTACATGACCATGAGACCAAAAGAACTAGATGATAGCCAACTACCACTGTCAAACACTCAGAAAAGGATCAATGTAGGAGATCCTGGAATAGAGCAGGAGGAAAATGTGGAACAAAACTCAAAATCATAAAAAAAGACCAGGCTTACTGTTCTGAGAGACTGGTGAAACCCCTGAGACTATGGCTCCTAGTCACCCTTCGGGCCTAGAACTGAACTCACTCCTGTGGCTTCTAGCCAAATAGACCAGGGTGTAAAGTGAACATTATAACATGTAGGTATACTCCTTAGAACAACCATGGGAGATCACAAGGGCAGTATTTGCACAGGAGACAGCTCAGAGGGCAGGAATGCATAGGAAAAAAGGACACAGGGAGAAGGCAAACACAGCAAGAAAGTGGGAAGAGAGCTATTACATGATGGGTATTGTTAACAATGTCATGAAACAAAATGTGTATGAACTGTTGTATGGAAAATCAATTTGCTCTGTGAACTCTCACCCAAATCACAATTTAAAAAAAAATCGCATCCATTTTATTTTTTTATGAAAAATGATCACTTTCCAAAGCAAAATAATGAATAAGCAAAGTGGCATGGTTTTATATTTTCTGTAGATGTCTTTAACGTGTGACTTGGGGAATGTGGTTGGGTTCTTAGGTCTGTTTCTGCATTCAGTCTATTCAACACATTGTTTTAGTTGAAGTGCATTAAGAAAACAGATGCTCACACAGATGGATAGCTGAAAAAGGGTAGACTATTTTCATGGCCATTTCAGATAAATTGTGGCTAGTTTTCTTTGATAAGTGGTAGTTTCTTAAAAGTTAACTGTGATACGGAATCTGAAGTCATATAAATGAACTTTCCACACTTGGTAACATTGAACCCTTTTGCCTTCATCTGCCCTTGAAGTCTTTAACCCATGTATGACTCTAACATTAGGTATTAGTCATTGGGAACACAGTGGTTCATTCAGTTATGCTACAGATCTCCCAAATGTTGTCACGTTAAACAATGTCAAAAAATTACATCAGGAAAGTCTTCATGTAAAAAGAAGCTGTAGAGTTCATGATGGCAAATATCTATTTTCCAAAATTCTAATTTTTCCTTGAAAGTTCAAATTGTATCATTGGCAACTAATACTCAGATGTTTCCCTCCAAGGAACAGCCTAGGCTCCTTGGTTCAGTTTTTAGAAAATGTCTTTCAAATTCCAAATCTGAATAACCATATCTTGTCAGTTTTCTTTCAAGATTATGCTCCATGCAGTAAAGCTGCCAGTTCCGCTGGCAAGGGGTGTACTTCAAGCCACACAAGTGACTTATGCCCACTCCTCATTTTGTCACATAGACTAATGAGAAGATGGGTATTCAAGGGTTGAGACCTGTCTTAGTTATCCAGTGCTGCTACAATAGAAATACAACTGTATAGCTTTAACAAACTAATCTATTCTCTCACAGTTGAGGAGTCTAGCAGTCTGAAATCAGAGAACTAACTCTAGGGAAAGGTTTTCTCTCTCTGCTGGCTCACAGTTTAGAAGAAGGTCCTTGTCTCTTTTTAGCATCTGTGGGCCTATTATTCTTTGGAAATCTCTATGTGTCTTGACATCAATCTTTCCCTAGATGTAGGAGGTTCCTAGTGAAAGGACTCTGGGTCCAAAGGACATGTTCTACTCCCAGCTCTTCTTTCTTGGTGGTAGTGGATTCCTTCCTCTCCACTAGCTTTTTTCTCATTTTATCTCTTGTGATATAAAAGGTGATGAAGACCAGACCCCAGGGAAACTCCCCTTACAAGTCACAGCCCAGATGAGGGCTGTGACTTGAGTAAGGGTGTTACATTCCAGCCTAATTCCCTTACAACTGAAATAATTAGCTGATCACATCAGATCATATCACAGGATATATGGTATCATCATTTCAAAATAGCCAAACCACTGAGAATTATGGCCCAGTCAAGCTGATATGTATTTAATCCATGACAAGCCCTAGTAAAATCATACCTTTTACAGATTCATCAAGGACATTCTTAAGTGCAGCTAACATTTTTTTAAACCATAATTATATGGCACTGTAGAATGCTAGTGCAGTTTGATGTTACTGCCTTGATTCCTGCTAAGGTAGCAACAATTTTACCCACCACTGCTTTTGTATCATTAGTGCAAATGTCAAGACAATGTCAAGAAAATAGCATCTTGGCATCACAATATTTACTTTGACCACCACAGCACCCCTGGAAGGGTCTCCAGGACATGCAGGAGCCCACAGACCATGAGAATTGGTACTATGCATACAAAAGCTAATACTTACATAACTAACCCACTACCATTGAGTCAATTCCACTTCATAGTGACCCCCACTGGTTTCTGAGGCACTAAATCTTTATGGAAGTAGACTGCCCTGTCTTCCTTCCACAGAGTGGCTGCTGAGTTTGAACCATCATCCTTCTGGTTAGCAGTCAATTGCCTTAGGCACTGCACCACAAAAGCTACAGATGTTCCTTCATTCCGATTTTAGACAGCAAGAGTTGCAGGCTGCTCACATGACTCTACACCTATCTTCTACCACAAAACATCTTTCCACCATACTCCATAAAAAGCTTAATTTTTTTTTTTTTTTAAGTTGTGATTTGGGTGAAAGTTTACAGAGCAAATTCACTTTCTATACAGCACTTCACATACACTTTGTCTCATGACACTGACTACAATTTACCACAATGCAACAGCTCCCCTCCCATTTCCTCCTGATAGTTACTTCTTCCCTGTGTCCATCTATTCATGCACTCCTACCCCCTGAGATGTCTCCCTGTGCATAAACAGCCCTTCTTTCTCCCATTATTGTTCTTTCCAAGGAGTGTATCTACTTCAGGTAAATGTTCAACTCATATGCCTGTCTTTTGTTTGGCTGGAAGCCACAGGTGTGGGTTCAATTCCAGACTTGAAGGGCAGCTAGGGGCCAGAGTCTCAGTGGTTCCACTAGTCTCTATCAGACCAGCAAACCTGGTCCCACCCCCTTCTTTTTCTTCAAATGATTTTGAGTGTTGTTCTACATTGTTCTCCCTCTCTATCCAGGATCTCTTACAGAGATTCCCCTCGGAGTAGTTGACAGTGGTAGCCAGGCACCATCTAGCTCTTCTGGTCTCATAGTCATATAGGTTGAGGATCGCATGGTGTACCACTAGTCACCAGGACTAATTGTTTCTGTGAGTCTTTGGTTTTCTTCATTCCTTGCTCTGCACGAGGAGAGAGCATCGCTGCATCTAGATGGCTGTTTGTAAGCTTTTAAGATCCTAGTCACTACTCGCCAAAGTAAGAGGTAGAACGTTTTGTGTAGTATGTTATGCCAATTGAGCTCGATGTCCCCTGTGACTATGGTCCCGAGCCCACAGGTTCAACTACTTGCTCCCTCTGGGTACCTGGCTGTGACTACAACCTTGTCCCTTGTCAGCTCTACTATACACTTGGGAATTCTTACAGAACATACAAATACACTTGTAGATCCATTGTCTGCCAACCCCATACATGGTCCTGGGTACACTCCCTGCTGCACAGACATAACTAATAGTTCAGACTGTCCACCTGTCTATCCACCCGTATACCCATGTTTGCCTTCACTGACAATGCAGTACTGTATATACAAAAGGGTTCATCTTTGTTGTCTGTACCTCCCATGTACCTCTCCCTGTCTTCCTCTTCCTCAGTGCCACCATGTTGATCACTCACATTTGGTATATTGCCTTCTCTTTACCCAAATCAATACTTATCTCTATCTATCTAACAGGTGTTCCCTCCCCTCCCCTCCTACCCCTGGCAACCATCAACAATAATTTCCTTTCATATATAAACCCTTTCTTGACTTTTACAATAATGGGCTAATACAATATTTGTCCTTCAGTGATTGACTTATTTCACTCAGCAAAATGTCCTCCAAGTTCATCCACGCTATGCTGCCACACCCAAGGCTGGCAGTTCAAACCCACCAGCTGCTCCCCACCAGGTAGCCGGGCCATCTCTTTTAGGAGCTCTGGTAGTGTAGGGCCTAAGGCACTTGACCGCTAACCAGCGGCTGGCGGTTCAAACCCACCAGCCACTCCTCGGAAGGAAGATGGGGCAATCTACTTC
>NW_006921667.1:6321315-6323043 GCF_000298275.1 Orycteropus afer afer | reverse complement strand
ATGATGTTGACTGTTTTTCTAATGTTAAACCATCCTTGCATACCTGATATGAACCCCACTTGGTCATAATGAATTCAAGGTTATGCTTGGTTCATAAAACGAATTTGGGAGGATTCCATACTTTTCTATGTTTTGGAATAGTTTGAGTAGGATTGGTGTCAGTTCTTCTCTGAATGTTTGGTAGAATTCTCCAGTGAAACTGTCTGAGCCAGGACTTTTTTTTTGTTGTTGGTAATTTTTTATGATCTGTTCAATTTCTTCTTTTGTTATAGATCTATTCAAGTTTTCCACCTCAGTCTGTGTTAGTTTAGGTAAGCCGTGTATTTCTAGAAATCTGTACATTTGTTTCAGATTTTCAAATGTGCTGGAGTACAGTTCTTCATAGTATCCTGATATGCTTTTTATTTCAGTTGTTCTGTTGTGATATCGCCCCTTTCATTTCCTATTCATGTGATTTGTATTCTCTTCCTCTTTTCCTTTGTTAAATTTGCCAGTGGTTTGTCAATTTTATTAATCTTTTCAACGAACCAACTTCTAGTCTTGTTGATTTTTTCTATTGTCTATTTTCTGTTTCATTGATTTCTGCTCGAATTTTTATAATTTCTTTCCTTCTGGTGACTGTCAGCTTTTCTTTCCGTTCTAATTGTTGGAGATGCTGATTTAAAGTGCTGATTTTGGCTTTTTCTTCTTTTTTGATGTGTGCATTTATTGCTATAAATTGGGCTCTATCACTGCTTTTGCTGTGTCTGTCCCAAAGATTTTGGTATGTTGTGTTTTCATTCTCATTTGATTCAAGGAATTTTTGAATTTCATTTTTTATTTCTTCTCTCACTCAGTCTTTTGTAAGGAGGGTGCTGTTCAGCTTCCATGTGTTTACTACTCTTTTTCCGTTGATCTTCCTATTTTTGATTTCTAATTTGATAGCATTATGATCTGAGAAAATGCTTTGCAGTATTTCAGTGTTTTTAAATTTATTAAGGCTTGCTTTATGGCCTAACATTGGTCTATACTGGAAAATGATCCATGTGCACTGGAAAAGAATGTATATTGAACTATTGTTGGGTGAAGTGCTCTGTAGATGTCTATAAGGTCAAGTTGGTAGATTACATTGTTTAGCTCTTCTGCATCTTCGTTGAGTTTCCTTCCAGTTGTTCTTTCATTGAAAGTGGTGTATTAAAGTCTCCAATTATGACTATGGAGTCATCTATTTGCCTTTTCAACTCTTTTAAAGTCTGATTTATGTATTTTGGGGCTCTTTCGTTGGGTCCATAGATATTTATTTTGGTTATATCTTCATGTTCAATTGATTCTTTAGTCATTATATAATGTCCTTCCTTGTCTTGTATGGTGGTTTTTGTCTTAAAGTCAATTTGATCAGAAGTTAATATTGCCACTCCTGCTCTTTTATGGTTGCCATTTGCCTGATGTATCTTTTTCCAACCTTTGAATTTTAATCTATTTTTGTCTCTGTCTCTAAGGTGTGTCTCTTATAGACAGGATATTGATGGGTTTTGTTTTCTTATCCAATCTGCAACTCTCCATCTCCTGAGAGGTCCACTGAATCCGTTAACGTTCAGTGTAATTATCAACAAGTATGAATTGGTTGCTGTCATTTTGTTATGCATTTTTTCATGGTGTCCCTAGTTTCTTTGTTCTGTATTATTTTTTCTGTGCTGAGCTCATTATGTTTATGAATTGTTTTATCATTTCCTTTGTTGCTGTTGTTTT
>NW_006921667.1:6277366-6318848 GCF_000298275.1 Orycteropus afer afer | reverse complement strand
AGTTAAACATTTACCTCAAGTAGATATACACGTTGGGGAGAACAATCATGGGAGAAAGAAGGGCTGCTTATGGACAGGGAGAGAGCTCAGGAGGCAGGAGTGTATGGAGGGATGGACACTGGGAAGAGGTAACTATAGGGAGGAAGTGGGAAGGGAGCTGTTGCATTGTGGTAAACTTTGGTCAACGTCATGAGACAAAATATATGTGAACTGCTGTATGGAAAGTGAATTTGCTCTATAAATCTTCACCCGGATCACAAGAAGAAAAAAAAAAGGACAAAAGAAATAATAATAGTAGTTTTAAAACAGACAAAAGCAAACAAACTAAAAAAAAAGAGAAAAAAGAAAAAACAATCAGAGCAGGGTGGGGCAGGGGACCCAGGTTCCATCCAAGCACAAAAACTGAGATGGAATTCCTGCTGGCTAAGAAGGTGCATGGGAGTGAGGGATGGCCAGACCTCCATTTACCAAGAGGGTATGGCATATAAGAGTAACAATGGGAATACTGCACCTTTCCAGTCTTCATCCTCTTTAATGTCCTTGTGGTTCACAGCAAGTGGAGCCTGTTCTTAAGTCTCTGGAATCTGGGAGAATGCTGTTGTTTTAAATATTCAAAATGGTCAAACCACTTGTAAACATTCAAAATGGCTGTGCCCTTCGGACAGGCAAAAGTTCACAGCTCAACCCACCATCCTCTTCGCTGCTTCCCCTTTTATTCACCAGCCACCAGAGCAGTACTCCGTGTGGTCCCTGGCTAGCAGGGGTGGTTTTTAGGTTAATTCTTAGGTCCTACCACCACTCGGCAATATCCAGGCTGTCTGTGCCATCAGGATTGCTGCCAGACCACAGCTCCATATGTCTCCTTTTTTGGAGTTTTCATGCAAATTCTGCTGGTTGGTGTTTAGTCTACTTTTATATCCTTCCCTTCAAAGCTCAGGGGTCCAGGATTATCTTCTGTATCTGTGTTAATTAGTCCCCCTTTTCTTTGTTGAAGAGGGTCTGTGAAGTCTTTCTGCCATCTTACTGGAACTCCAAGAGCTTAATGTTTTTGAAGTTCAGACTATATAAGCACATTTAACCAGTCCCCTAATGATGGGTATTTAGGTTGCCTCCAATTTTCTGCTATTACAAGTGATGTAGGAGAGATAGACTGGTGAACAGATATTCTTCCACATGAGGGTACACATGAAGAACCCATGAGTACTCTCAAAGGCAGACAAAAAGAGGAAGCCAGAGTTGCCAAAGATTTTCGTTTGTATGTGAAGAAATAGAGAGTCCCTTCCAGCTGGTCTCCAGCAGTGGAATATGGATTGTAAGGGAGGTCACCAAAACTCAACCACTGTGGCTCATCCTCATCCAAAAGTCAGCAGACAAGATTTCTGACAATTCTTCTAATGACTCAACTCCCAACCAAACCTGAGTTTCCAAAGGAGACATATTTGAGAGTACTCAGGGGGGCAGAGAAGGAGAGCCAATGAAAACCCATATTGGACACTGAATGGAGACCTGTAATGAGCTGAGCATTCCAGCAGAGCAGTCATAAGACACCAAATACGGTTATGTTGTGCTTACTCCCCATAAGCTCTGGATGGGGTAGGCAAGGCTGCAACTCTTGACACCCTCTACTGGACAAAGAGGGAAAGAGCAGGAGTCTCAAGGCCTCTGGAGCTGCCTGGGCCCCTTAGTTGTCCTGACAATAGACGCTAAGGCAAAACACTCACCTCCTCAGCCACTGAATCCCTGTAGTACCTCAGGCTTTGATCCGCCAAGACAAACCAGTGTTTCTTCCACTAAAAGGGAAAAGACAAGACTCAACTACAAGGTAGCACCTTTCCTGCTTCAAGGTTGCCCACAGCCATGGTCCCTCAGCTCAGCTGACAAACCACTGGTAGTCATGCACTCATGCCCTGGGTGCTGGCAAAGCTGTAGCTCTTCTCTGTGTGGTGCTTGAGCCCACAGGTATGCACAGATGTGCAGTGCTTTGTGATCTTCAACCTAAACTCCAGAGGTGTCAGCAGTGGGTTGGCCCATCAGAAATGACAGAGAACAGTGAGTAGGGCATCTGCACCTACAGTGGCACCTGTGAGTCTCCCAGAGATGGGTGCCCACCTGTAGCTGGTAGGAGTGGATGGACCAGCTAGATTCCTAAGTCTTCACTCTGAGTGGCAAGGAGGGAGTCATGGCTCTTCAGGCACAGCCAAGGGGATGTGATATAGAGGAAAGAGCATGTCTACACAGCTGCCCAGGAAGCAGGAGCAACTGCACATGGGAGGGATTGCTACAGGCCTCATAAATAGGGGCCCCGCAGGTGCCTCTTCATTGCTTCTGGGGGGCTGAGCATCTCAGGGTCAAAGTCAGGGCTGGCAGATCCACCCGCAAATGGCTCTTCCTTCTTGGGTTTTGTGGTAAGAACAGGCCACATCTGCTCCTCTTGAGCCTGACGGTGCCACTGCAGAGAAGCTGCTCTCTCTGAGACAAGTCTTACAAACACATCCAACCCCACAACCAGAGGCTTTCCCTGCCCTAAGAAGCTGGGCCCCTGGAGAACATTCGACAGATCACTAGGTGCAGACGATAATGTTGTAGGATGTCACCATGGCCTGAAGTGGAGACTCTGTCCTGGTGCTTCTCAGAGCCCCATCACTGCAGAAATGGGGGCCCAGGGCCGAGTACCTCCACTTGTCTGAGGAGGTGGGAGTTTCAGTCACAGTCCTGGTCCACTAGAGAAGGTGATATGCAGAAGTAGACAGACATAGCCCTATGCTCAGAGCTGGGCCTGGGAGGAGATGCCCTCGGGGTGACCCCAGCTTACCCCACACTCACCTGGCCATCCTCATACTGCTTGGTCAGCCACCCTTTCTTGAAATTCAGCAGGTCAGGCTGAAGAAGGGAGAGGGAAACAAAACAAAACAAAACACTCAGAGGAAAGCATCATGGTGTTCAGGCTTTGGGTAAAGGAACAACTGAGAGGGCACATACTTCTGTCCCAGATGGCAGGCACCAGGAATGGAACCCTGGCCACCATTATGTGCCCACAATACACATGTCTTGAAGGAGGAGGCATGGAGGGGCCTGGTACACTGAAGAGGAGAGGTGGGAGCCCTATGGGCAGCAGTGGCTGCACCTGCTCTCAAAGAATCCCTTCACTGAGGCCTGCTGGTGCTAATGGTATGACATACCAGGAGGCTGAGAAGAACGGTGCTCAAGTGGAGAGAATCACTGAGCAGCTTAAATGAAGGGGAACATTGCAAGGGTGGTGGAAGGAGAATCAGATGCTCTCTTACAGAAGCTACAGGAAGACTGAGAGCTGAAGCTGAGAGGGAGAGGCCATGCCAGTATGTGGGATGCAGTGGCTCAGTCCTGTGAAGACCTTGGCCTCTGATTCATCAGGCTGTTAGTCTCCATCTTCCTATAAGAAACAGCACCAAGAAATAGATGCTGCCTGGTTACCACTACTGACCACTCCGATTGGGATCACAATAGAAGGTCCTAGACAGAGTGGGAGAAAAAGGTAAAACAACATTCAGAACTATAAAAAAGACCAGACTTACTGGTCTGACAGAGACTGGTGGAACTTCCAAGACTGTGCCCCTTAGACATCATTCAAACCTGAAACTGATCTCAGTCCCAGATATCACTTTTTAGTCATACAAGGAACAGGCTTATAAAGTAAATAATAATAGCTGTGAGGAATGTGCTCCTCAGAACAATCAATTTACAAGATCAAAAGAGGAGCATCTGTCCATAAACAAAGTTCAGAAGGGAGGAAGGGGCAGGAAAGATGGGTGAATAGTAACAGGGAAGCCAGGCAGGAATTGAGAAGAGTGTAGTCATATTGTGGGGACTGCAAACAATGCCATGAAATAAAATGTATATAAACTGTTAAACAGAAAACTATGGTGATCCGTAAACTTTCCCCTATACCACAATAGTCCAAAAAAAAGGGCAGCAGCATGAAGAGAGCAGACAGTGATGTGCTGTCTCTGTCCTGCCTTCCCTGCACTCCCAGACGTGCAGGCCTAGCCAGAGGAGCAGTCACATGGGAGAATGATTCATGAGGCACACCTGTGCCCCATCTGGCTCTGCCCTTATGTCCGTAGGTGCTGGTGCTCTGATCTGCCACATGATGCTCCTACAAGGCCCCATGTCCAAAAAGAAAAGGACCAGCCTTCCTGTAGCCCCAAGGACTCACTGCTTTTCTAGAGCCATCTTCATCAGAGATGGGCTTTGACATCATTTTACTCCAAGGACAGGGAGGGAATTAGCAAGTAAAGGTAAGACATGGGAGTACAACAGCTAGCAACAGTGTTCTGGGGTCCTCTGCTGCAAACTCTTGAGCAAAACTCAGACTAAAGGAAAAATCAAACTTCTTCCCAGTAGGAAATCTCCCTGCTTCTGCTCCGTGGCCTCATGAAAACCTGTTGTAGCTGGGTGCCCCCAGGCCCTCGGCTGGCCAAAGGCCCACAGAGGATCACTATGCAGGCAGCAGAGAGGAGACAGGGAGTGTGGCCAACAGGCTTCTGTCTCCTTAGGAGTCTGAAGTCAGTGTGGAAGAACAGGCTCTCTCCCAAGGAAGAAGGGCTGTGTCCCGGGCCTCTGCCACCCTGTGTCATTCTCATTGGAATCTCCCATCTGACCACGTTCTGCCTGACACACCCACTGTGGCAGCTGCAGTGGACGAAGAGACATGAAGAGCTCCCATCCTGAAACCTGAAGCAAAGACCTGCCTTCCTGTCTGTGATGGAAACTTCAGTGAGTAGCACAAAAGCTCCCAGTGCAAAATGGCTTCTGCCCCCAAAACAGCACAAACAGAAATGACAAAATGCAACAAAGGCTCCCTGTTGCTGCCCTGGATTGGAGTCAGGATTCTCCTTTGTGGCCAAAACAGCCTTCCTCACAGAACACTTCTTCAGAGCTCCAGATATCCCCATGGGTCCCCCTGGACATGCCAGGCGCAGTAGAGGGAAAAGCAAAGGGGCCACTCTAGGTCTGCTTCCAAGTCTTATGTTCTGGCAGTAGGGCTGGGTGGACAGAAGTGGTGCTTGAAGCGTGGACAAAAACAGACAAGGCCAGAGGGGAAAGAGGTAACTCCAAGGACTTGGTACGTGGGTGCCGGCTGGGCTCACCGTCATGGAGGGTTCCGTGGACCTCCTGTCCAGTGACTTGGCTCTTCGGTGTGGAGACAGGGGGGGAGCTGGCACATCTAGGAGCGGGGCTGTAGGGGCTTCGGCGGTGAGGTCCTGTGGCAGAGAGCAGTGCTGGTCAGTGTAGCCCGACCCTGGGGACATCTAGCTGCAGGCTAGGGGCCTGCAGCAGCTTGGCCAACATGTGTCTAGGAAAGAGGCCCCACAAGGTGCCCAGAGGGTGAGAAGAGGATGATCTGTCCAGGGTCACACAGCAAGCCCATTGTAGAGCTGGCATGAGGACCTTGGATTCTGACAATGTCTCTCTAGCATGCTCTGGGGTTCTGAAATCCCTCATCTTTAGAGCAAGCCTTCCCTTCTAATGCACCCATCATCATCATCACTCCCCTGGTCTGTCCCTCAGCCTCTAGCTTCTCAGTGTTCTGGAAGGATTAACCCTTTTGGAGCAGTGGACACACGAGGATGCAAGAAACTGGCTGGAGAGCCTGGCAGAGGCTACCTATCACCTGTATGATGGTGCCCTGCACAAGAAAGAGAGAAGTCAGGGGAGGGAGAAGGAGAAGCTGAACACACATGGGCTGCAGAAGAGGGGTAGGCTACCCGGGAGGAGGATGGCAAAGCTGACCTTCCCTTGTGAGTGAATAGAGAAACAGAGGTATGGTTGCCCCTCAAAAGAAAGAGAAAGGAAAGAATTTTATTCAGCCTTGTTACTGGGGCTGTCACAGACAGGAAGAAAAGATTCTAGATCCAACTTGGGATCTAAACCTCATTAGAACATCTTTCCACAAAAATGGATGAAGTCCTGGCATGAAGATTCAGAAGACAGTCCCTGCCCTCAAGAGGTTTACTTCAGAAGAAGACCAGAGACAGAGATAAGTTAACTATGAGATCATAAGGGGAGTCTAGTAGAAGGGGGACAGGCAGGCTATCCCAGGTAGGTCTGGAGGGGATTGGAGTGGTGGGATGGCCTTGACCCAGGGGTGGGCAAGGCTTTGAGAGTAAGGTGATAAGGGCCTTGAGAGCATGTAATGACCATGCCCTGAACATCACCATGAAGCCCTAAGAGCTTACTCGCTTCCTGGGGAACACCCTCTTCTCGCTGCGACCCTGGCGAGTGTCATTGGCTGGCGTGGGCCCAGCCGGTGCACTGGTCTCCATGTGCTCCGCCTTCTCAATGTCCAAGGCCTCAAACTTCTCAATCACCTGGGACCTCCTGCAGGAGAGGATGCAGAGGCTGCTGATGGAGTTGGGGTTTCTCCAGTCCCCACACGGGTCTGGCCTAGAGTTGAGGATACACTCATTTACTGACACCCACACCTTGGCTGGCCCCAGCTGAACCTCTCTGCACAACCACCCTGAGTGGGCTTCCAGGTCACACTGTGGCCAGCCCAGCTCTGTTCACTGCTGAGAGAGGGGCCGCACTGGTGCTGGCAGCATCTCAGGGGTGAGGCTGGCACCTGTCACACCTCTTCTTGCCCATGCTCCATAGCCTCCAGAGGCTGATGTGGTCACAAACTGACACTGCACAGTTGGTCACCCAGCACCCTCTCCTGACTACACCCATAGTCAAGAGGCTACCACCACCTCAGAGGGGAAATAGCTTCAGTTCCCGCTGCCATTTGTCAAAAGATCATGATGCAGTCCCCACCCCTGGGCACCCAAAATTTAGCAAGAAAAAGGCCCATGAATTAACACTGTTTCTGCCAATAGTGAAAAGAATCAAAAACCAAATTAAAACAAAATTAAAAAAAGCAGGTTGATTTCATGTGAAAAAGCTGGCGGCATCATCAGGTTGTCTACTGCTGGAGACGGAGCTGAGATGGGAGCGAAGCAGGCGGAGGAAGGACGAGTAACGTCACAGCGACACAGCAGGAGGAGGTGGAGAGGGACAAGACCTGGAAGAAAATAAGGCTGGAAAATGAATACACAGAAAAAGAATTGTTTTTAAAAATCAAATAATGGCAAACCAAAATTATCCAGAGAATTAAAGAAATAAAAACTCAATGTGATCAAGGGAGAGGGGAACCACCATCACGTCATGGTCCTGAGATCACTCCTAGGCAGAGAAGGCTGGTGGTGCCTGGAGGTTGGGGGCGCTGGCCCGGGGCCCAAGTCCCACAATGGTGTCCCCTGACCATCCCGGGGCCTGGAGACTCAGCATCTGCATGGCCCAGATCCTCATTAGATAGAACCTATTTTCCAAGGGACACCTGGGGCAGTTCAAGTACCAGCAGCAAGATCCTTTCCTGTGCTCTGCCTCATAGGGGTGCCTACTCACATTCTAGACAAATGGTGAGACTTGAGGCAGAGCAAAGGGCCTATGAGCCCAGAAGAGTGAAAACTAACTCTAAAGAGAAGATGAGAAGAAAGGGGCTCAGATCCTGAAACTCCTAAGAGGCCAGCTTTTTTTTCAGGGAGAGTAAGCTTTAGTAAAAAGTCTTCTCAAAGTAATGTCATTAAGAAAGGCAAAACACTGAAGGGCAGAACTTTAGATTTCCAGGGCTGTCTACATGGGAGGTAGTGGGCCAGCACCTAAAGCAAACAAGCAATCAATCTAGCAGTAAGGTAGAGCGGAGGGAGGGAAAGGAGCCAGAGGATGGGAGAATGCAAGAAGCTAAGGAAGCTGCCTGAGAGTCCTTGTATCAGAGAAAAGCTCTGGCAGATGCTTTGGCTGGCTGGCCACATCCTGAACAACTTTTGTGAGATGTGGAGAAGATTCTAGCACACTGAAAGGCCTCTGTGCTATCTCTGCATGAGCTCCTGGCAGTGGAGCTCAGGAAAGCAGTTAGGCACTGTACAGTGAGGCAAATCACATGCCGCAGGGAGAGGAGGGGAGGAGCACTTACAAGATCTCCACATAGGAGGTGTTCTGCCACCAAGATCACAGGCTTAGGAGCGTCAACCATAATATTCTGTCAAGGGGACTCCCTTGAGGCACTGCAAGTGCAAGAGTCAAGGCTTTGCCACTGGCTGAGGGCATGAGGACATGGCGCCACACCCATACCCAGCTATTTCACTTACAGGACTCCCATGGGGCCTGGTCTGCCAGTTACAGGCAGTTCCACCGGGGCCAATACTTGCCCACACCCACCTATTGGCAGCAACTTGCCACCCAAGAATCAAAAAAAGAGACGTGGTATGAGTCTAAGGAATAGACATGCATATGCCCAGCCAGCTGGCTCATTTGGGATCAGAGAAATGCCTGCTGTCTCAGCAGCACAATTCCTGGGCCATCTGGATGACCCACCACGCTGGAGGCCAATCTCCTGCCAATCCAAAGATTCTCCTCTAATGAACAGGGGACTGGCCCAACATGGGGTGGGCAGGCTACTCCATATCCTACAGCAGGCCTCAGGAAGTGACAGCAGCCAATCAGAAGTCATGGAGGTCAGTAAGAGAGTAACATGATGGGGTTAGTGCAAAGCTGGGTCCCAGGAGTGCCCAACACCAGTTAAAAACCCATCCCATGGTAGCAGAGAGCATGCAGAGGGCACAGTGCCAAGACTGTTATCTGTCCCAGGCCACTAGAAAGAACAATTCAAAAAGGATGCCCCCCAAAAGTAGCCAAGCCAAGCAGGCATGTGTTGAATGTTAATTCGTTGTTGTGGCCTAAACCAGGACGTCCATGGCAATCCTACCCAGGAGCCTTTGCAGCACGCAGCCCCCTGCTTGTCTTTTCTGGCTGCTAAGAGCAGGTCCCTGACTCATATTAATTGCTTAGAGGACCCTCTGGCCCCAGTCTCAGGCCATTTCATAGCAGCAGGGACTTCTAGTCAAGTGCCTGGCCAGGATCGACCAGTTCTAGCCCTGCACACAGGCTCTGGAGCTGCCTACTGGACTCCATAGTCAGCTCTGCACATGAGTTACCCCACAACAGAGCCTCAACTTCTACATCTCTAAAATGGGATGGTGATGCTAGGTGTAACCCAGGATGATGAGGAGCTGTGCAGATGGCCAAGGCACACATGGGGCCTCCCAGGCCCTCAGCAGCACTCCCCTTCTTGTCTCTCTCCCCAGGGGTGAGGCATGTTCTGCTCTTTTCTCTTTCAAGATCAACACCTCTGGGAATATCTCTCATGTTTTGAACCTCTGCTGACTTGTATATAAAATGGAGACTAGATCACAGGATCTGTATGGCGTTTTCATCTGTGATATCCAAAAGAGTGGGTGAGCTGTAGATTAATAGGGGGATTAAGGAGAAAAGGAATGGGGCAGAATGCCCTCTAGTGAGCCTGCTCCTCAAAAAGCCAGAGTCCTGCTACAATCCCTCCTGCTCCTGACCTCTCTGTCCCTGGCTTCAGGATGTGGCTGGGGAGGGAAGGGTGCTGGGAGGACATCTGGAGGTGAGGCCTAAGCATCAATGTGGGTCACTATGACTCAGGATCAACTCAATGGCAGTGAGTTTTTTTTTTTTTTTTTTGGTACCCCCTGCACCCTCCCGTGGAGAAATGTGCACACAGACACTCAAATAGTTTCAAGGTTTTATGGACCTTCAGAAGCCTACCCACAGGCTGGAGAAGAAGCCTATCCTTGAGGCAAACAAAGTGAGGCAAAAACCAGTTCACAAACCCTGGGTGAAGGTTCCTATTTCAAGGGACCATTGTATCCTTCAGTCCTCAGAGATGGCCCCAAGTTCTCTCTAAGGAGCTTGGGGCAAGCAGAACAAGGAGAGGCAGGACCTTCCTCTTCTCAGATGGTAGCCTCAGCTCCTGCCCTGGACCCAGCTGTCCAAACCCTAGCTCTCCCCAGGACGCCCTGGCGGCTGCCAGCCTCCTCCACTCAGCCAAGTCCAGGGCAAGAGCAAGGCTCTGGCACTCAGCGCACTTACAGGCTATCTAACTCTGCCAGAGCTCCCAGCAGGGGTGAGTCCCCACCTTCATTTCTTCAGAATCTTTATCCATCCTAAGGTTATAAGGACAAAGAAGCCTCTGTCACCATCCCACCTCCAGAGTCCCTTTAACAGGCCAGGAAGGAAGGATCTTGCCCATAGGCCTGCCCAGTCAAGAGTGCCTGAAGTCCCAGTACCAGAGGTGGAGGCAGCTGGCTTTGAACTAGGTTTCGAGGTGCTCATAAACCCTATATTCTGGCTATAAGGGGCTGAGTTCAGGGGGAAATCAGAGTGCAGGGCCAAGAGGGAAAGGTCTCCCTATACTCTGAACCAAAGGGGAAAATAAATATGCTTCTCCAAGGAAGGCTTAGGGAGTATATACATGTGCATGGGGTGGCGGGGGAGGAGGGGAGGAAGGGAGGAGTGTGTGTGTGTGTAAGAGAGGAGAAAGTGTACATGAGTGTGTGAAAGTGCTGACAAAGAATGCTTGTGAGAGTGAGTGTGAGAAAGAGAGATGAAAGTATGTGAATGTGAATGAAAGAAAGTATGATGAATGTGAGAAAGGAGAAAAAAGTGTATGGAGGAGAATGCGCATGTGTAAAAGAGAGGAGAAGGTGTACAAATGTACGTGAGTCTGAGAGTAAGAGAAAGGCAGTGTATGTGTGTGAAAGTGTGAAAGTAAGAAACTGAATGTGCATGAGGAGAGTGTGTGGGTATAAGAGAGAGGAGAAAGACAGTGCCTGAGTGGGTGTGATAATGAGAGTGAGAAAAATTGTGTGAGTGTAAGTGTGAGAGAGAAAAGTGTGTGTGTCCATGGTAGTGTGTATGTGTGAGAGAAAGTTTGACAGTTAGTGTGAGAAAGAAGAATGTCTGAGTGTATGAATGTGTGGTGGGAGAGGGAGAGTATGTGTGTGTGTGTGTGCGTGTGCATGTGCGTGTGTGAAAGGGAGAGTACATGTACATGAGACAGAAAACAAAGTCTGAGAGTGAGTAAGTGTGACTGTGAGTGAAGTGTGTGTATATGTAAAAGAGGAAAGAGGGAGTGTGAGTAGGGGAAAGAGGGAGTGTGTAGGGGAAAGAGGGAATGCTTCTGAGCATATAATACAAGGGAGAGTGTAAGACAGAAAAGAAAAAGTTTATAACTGTGTGTGTCTGAGAGAGAGAGAGAGAAGAGAAAGTGTGTGAGTATATATGCATAGGGGAGTGCGAGTATGAGCATGTGTGTAAGGGTGCAAGGGAGAGTGTGAGAAAGGGAAAAGTTTGTGTGTGAGAGGAAGTGAGTATGTGAGAGGGAACAATGTGCGCACATGTGTGTGTGTGTGTGTGTGTTTATGTAGGGGAAAAGGGAGTATGTTTGAGTGTACAAGGAGAGTGTGTGTGTGTTAAAGGAAAGTATCCGAATGTGTATAAGAAGAGAAAACATGTCAGTGTGTATACACATTTAGCCCTTTAATCCTCTCCTTACCTCCGCTCGTTTCCAAACAGACGGGCCACCTCTTCTCTGCCAGGGCTCCGGGCCCGAGTCCTACGCTCCAGCCGCCTTCGCTCCACCTGGAAGGCTTCTCGGTGGCTGATCCTGATGGCCTTAGGGACGTCAGCCAGGGTGGCATACTGCCTGCTGGCTTTAAAGGCAAAGGCATGCCCCAGTCTTTCTGCTCCTTGCCCCCCAGTGCTGTCAGAGTCCAGTTGAGTGGGGGGCTGGCTGGTTGCATCCAGGGAGTTGAGGGAGATGCTGCAGACCATGTGGCTGCTGGGCCGAGGACCTGGGGAAGTAAGGGGACAGCCAAGCTCCTCGGAGGGCAATTTGGGGTAACTATACCTGTTGCTGGGGGTGCTGGGGCTGGGGGGAGAGAGTGGTGGGGGCAGCTGCTGTTCTTCAGCCTTCAAGTCCTGTTTTGTCTTCTCCAAGGAGAAGTAGCCGCTCTCCACCCGGACTTTGCGGCCACAGTCTATCTGCTCACTGCTCATGGTGCCCTCCTCTGCAAGATAGGAGTGGAGGGCAGGGAGACAGGGGTAGAGGAGGGGAGACACACTCAGTCTTGCCCCACTGCCACCTCGGTTTCTAAGGGTTTTTAAAAAAGCCCCTTCAGGATCCCAGCATATCCACATCTCCATCTCCTCCCCTCAGGGCCCAAAAGAGTTGCTGGGTGGGAATGAGATGTTCCCACAAGTAACTAACTACCTTTCACCAAACACCAAGCCCAGTTAGCCTTTCAGTCTGTTAGCCTAGTTCTGGGGAGGGAAGGGTAGTAGAGTTTTTGAAGGAATGAAACAGTGAATGTGTGTTAGATATGGGTGGGTGTATGCTATCAGGGATAGGGAAACAACTTCCATCTCAACAAGCTGAGTCCACTTGCTGCCCAACTGTCAACTTGCCATTAAGGACCTGGACATGACATAAACTTAAAAAGCTGGCATGGGCTTCACTGGTCTTGGAAAAGAGGAGGCTGAGACAGAAACCACTTCTGTTCAGGCAACTCCATGGTGTGAGGCCAAGAAAGCTTGGTGATGTCCATCGTTTCCTCCCAGCACCCTCTCCCTCTGCTTTACCTGAGGGCCAGGGGCAGGTGGGGGTGGTGAGGAGAAGGACAAGGCCTCCCTAACTATTGTTTCTCTTAGAATAAGGGTTTCCACGATCTTCCCATGGAGGATGGAGGGGCTAGATTTCCTAAGAGAAATGTGACCAGGTAAGCAGACCTCCTTGGGAGAGAAGGCCAAAGGTTACTCTGCTTAAGGAGGTGATCAAGATGTGGATATGAAGCAGCCACACTGGTACAGAACCAGATGCCTTCTCACGCATATATCTCACTACACAGCATCTTTGATTTGCATATCCACTACCTCAGGCCAATGGGACAGGTGTTGTTTTACCCTTTATGAGACTTTAGAGCTTGAGCCAGGGCTCTCTGCCCAGCACCAGACCAGTTCCTGTCCACAGGGCTAAAGGATGCTGGTGGGCCGTGAAGCCCTGGCCTTGGAACTTGAGGCTTGTGGCTGAGCTTGACAGACCTTGATGGCCCCACCTACCTTCTTTGCCCTCCAGCACAGGTTCCTGCAGGGAGCTGGCAGCTGGAGGCTGGCTCTGGCCTGGACTCAGGGCTGGACTCAGGCTGCTTCCATCTGGCTGGTCCTTGGCTCTCATTTCTTCCTGCCAGAGGGTGGACTTGGTGGTAGGAACTTTCTCAGCACTGGGGATACTGCTACTGCTGGTGACAGCCATCTTGGCAGGCCCTGGCTCCTGTAAGAAGATGGGGAGTCCATGGTGGGCATGACAGCATGAGCCTGAGCCAACTCTCTCTCCCAGCTTGCCCTGTGTTTGGCTCTGGGGATGCTGAGGTAATGGCAAAGCTTAGGGCATGAGCAGAAGGGATGCCAGAGTACGGATTACCTTTTGATGGTATTATGGGAGGGGACACTTTGGATTTATGCTCAAACCCATGTTACCAAATACAGGCAAGTCCTTCCTATCCTCAAACTCAGACAGAGCTCCCCAGCAATGGACCCAGTGCTAACAGCTGAACCACAGTGTGCTGGCCCAGAGAGTGCCAACTCTAGACCTACAGGCATTTAAAGCACAAGTAAGGGGAGAGGGAGGAGCCATGGTGGTTCAATGGTTAAGTGCTTAGTTACTAACCAAAAGGTCAGTAGTTTGAACCCACCAGCTACTCTGTGGGAGAAAGATATGGCTGTCTGCTTTTGTAAAGATTTATAGTTTTGGAAACCTTATGGGGCAGTTCTACCCTGTCCTACAGGGTTGCTATGAGTTGGAACTGACTCAACAGCAATGGATTTGGTTTTAAGTGGAGAAGACTGCCAGCAGACTGGCCCATAGGCTCAAGGTCTTTCCAGAGAGCACTCACATGACTATTGAAAGACCCCTTAGCCAGAAAGCATTCACGCAGTTCTCAGAATACCCCTAAGACAGCATTCACACGGCTCTCAGAAGCCAACAGATGTATATGGCAATGGCGTCTCCTGACCACCTCCTGAGGGCTCCAGCAGAGCCAGTTCCAGGGCTGCTGGGGTCTCAAAAGGGCCACTGACCTTTGACCACTGAACCACCATGGGTCCTCCTTCTCCTCTTACTCGTGTTTTAAATGTCTGTAGGTCTAGAGGTGGCACTTTCTGGGCCAGCCCACTGTGGTTCAGCTGTTAGCACCCGGTCCATTGCTGGGGAGCTCTGTCTGAGATAGAGGACAGGAAGGATTTGCCTGTGTTTGGTAACATGGGTTTGAGCATAAATCCAAAGTCTCCCCTCCCATAATGTCATCAAAAGGCGATCCTTACTTTTTCTGTCTGGTGGTAAGGTCCAGGCCAGCTACTTTGTCTCCCAACCCAGCAGTGCTTCCTCAGAGCAGAAATCAGTCACCTTGGGCTCTGGGAGTAGTCTCCCTTTGTTATGCCCTCTATAACAGCTCAAAGTCTTCTGCTCCAGGGCCAAGCAAGGCCTGCTTAGTGGGTGAGGGGTGGAGGGGAAGGTGTCCTGCAGAGATATTGGGGAGGCTGTCAAGTCTCACCCTAGTAAAGTGGGACTGGCTAAAGGGGGTCAGTGGGTCCAGGGCCCAGACTAGAAGAATGGGCAGAGGCTAAGCCCGTGAGGGGAGACGCCTTACCACTGGCTGCTGTTGCCCCACAATGTAGGTGAGAAAGCCCAGGGCGTATACCCCTCTTCATCAGTCCTGGGGAGGGGTGGGCTAACAGTTAACCTCAGAAGGGGAGAGCATGCAAGGTACCAGGTCCAGGAGCACATGACTGGAAGCCCAGGAAATTACGCAAGTTTCTCAAAACCAAGCCCTGCAGACATCCCTCTCCCTGACTCCCCTACTGCAGAAAGGCCTCATCCCAGAGACGACAACCCCGAGATACAGCCAGCCTATCCCAACAGAGACATCTTCTTCTCTCTTGGCAACCCTGCTCCCTCCTGCCCCTGTGCCAGGTCTCATCGTGTCAGTGGGGACAGTGGGAACAAAACCACTCTTGCATCTTGGGGAATGGGGAGACAAGTGCCAAGTCCATGCTCTGGGTAAAGATGCTCTTTTCCTTCAAAGTGGAGGTGTGCAAAGTCAGATGGCCTAGAAGGCCCAGGTGTGGGTGTATGCACAGCAGAACAGAGAGGGCCTGAAAGTGCTGCCTTCTCTCTCCATTTTGCTTTTGCTGTAGTTGGGAGGGTACTTCCTGGGAACACAGATGCCCCCTACTTCCTGGGAACACAGATATTCCCAGGTGAAAGGATGCAGTGGAGGCACACATGGGCTCTGTCCTGCATGGCCAGGGCAGCTGCACAGCTTGGGGGCAATGGATGCTGCAGGAATAGCATCGGGGCTGCTCAGATTGGGTTCAAAGCAAGAGAGGGCAGAGGGGCAGGGAGTCAGGCCCTATCAGAGGCCCATCTCTGCAGGAGAATCATGGGAGGCCTTCCTCTCCATTCCTGTCTGAATTTGGGAGGGCTCTACCCTAGAGCAGGAGGTAGTACAGTATCCGAGCAGAAAACAAGACATCTGTGGAAGAAGGGGGGTCCTGGGCAGGTTCCCAGGGCCGGGTGCTCAGGCCAGAGGGACCTTTCTGGTACTGAGGGCTGAGCTTGTCTCATGGCTTCTGAAGAAAGGCTGGCAGAAGTGAGGATGGAGAACCTGGCAGGCTGGGGAGATGGGACAGCCAGCCTACAGGAGGGGGAGAAAAGATGGGGGCTGGGAAAATAAGGTGCTAGGGCTGCATACATGCTTAGGGAACAATTATCAGCCTTGCCTGAGTGTGGCCTGGAACTGTGGCAGAGCCTTGCCCTGGTCACACCAAGGTGATCTTGTCCTTCTGTTCTAGGCTTTAGGTGCCAAAGAAGAGCTCTTCCTACTGAGAGCATAACAGGGCTGAGAAAGGAGCACCCTCAGGCTTCAAAGGCTCTAGAGTGGGCTCTGCCTGACCCCTTCTAGCCCTGGCCTTCGTAGGGAGCCCCTGCCACTCTGGATCCCTGCCTCCCACTGAAGGTGCTCTGCTCCCCCACAGCCTCTTAACTGTCACCATTCTCTCTCCTCTGCGACCTCCTCACATACTTGGCTTGACCCTCCAAGGTCCAGTCTCCCACTGACATTCTTCTTTAAGGGGACTCTTAGTCCTCTGCTGGACTGAGTTCCTAGAAGGCAGAGGTCAAGAGCTCTCCTGGGTCATGTAGGTCATGGAGAAGGGGCCAGACAGGGGCTGTGAGGTCATACCTCCAGAAGGCCCTGGAGCTTTTGGTCTAACACCCTCACCTTAGGGTTCTAGTATGCCCACTGCACTAGGTGGTGAGGGGAGGCTGGCCCAGATCCCAGTGCAGCCATATTCCCCCAACTCCCCTGGGGGTCTCCACATCACTGTCCCAATACTGACTCCACAAGGTTGCCCCTGATGTAGAGTACAACAAGCCTGACCCCATTTTGCAAAGGCCCTGAAAAGCAGCCATGCTGCTAGACACAGCTGCCTTGAATGGGATGCTCCTCGGGCTAAATGGCAAGAGGAAGCAGAGGACCTGTCCAGGGCCTCTATGGGGATTTAGGAAAGGGCTGAGTGGAGTTCGCCAGGTTAACAGACTCCAAGTTTCCTGGGTCTAAGAGACCTTCAGATGACCTCTCTGCTCTGGGATCATGCTGGTTCCTGCTACTGACCCATGGCTCAGGGACCAAAAATGTAAAGCCAGTGTGGTGATGGCCAGTATTTGGGGGGTGATGTCACATGGGAGGAGCTGCCAGGGAGCAAGGGCAGTCACTAAATCCCCTAGTCTGGCCCACCATGTCCTCTGCATATGGAATTACCTTATTTGGAGTCAGATGCGTTCTGATCCCATACCATTGCCAAGGTGTCACCATGGAAACGCAGCATAACCCTAAGTGCTGTTATTCTGCCTGAGACTTTTTTTCTCTCAAACCATGCAGATTTGGGGGATGTGGGTGTTTAACTACTGCTCCCAGAAAAAAAAAACAACATCATGGAAGTCCAATTTTAAGTCTCTAGGAATGACTCTGACTACTTTTTTCCCAATTGCCTGACAGAGGCACACTGTCCTGGGATGGACACAGGGTAGACTGAGGCAAGGAATCTTCAGGGAGTCTCTAATGGGCATGGCAGGGAAGAACAGCCAGGCCAGAGCAGCTCGTGGTCCCACTCATACAGACCTGTGTACACAGCAGGCAGAGACAGTCAGGGGGACTGCAGAGACAGGGGCAGGCCCACCACAGCAGGCTGTTCGCCTCCTCAGGCCCCACTCTCCGCCCTTCTATGGGGCTCAGGCAAGATCAATGCCCACAGCTCAGGACCATGGTCCCAGGGGACATCAAGCTCACTTGGCATAACATACTACACCAAAACATTGTTCCACATCCTACTTTGGTAAATAGCAATGGGGATCTTAAAAGCTTGCAAGTGGCCATCTAGATGCAAGGATGGGTCTCTCCTCATTCAGAGCAAAGAAGAATGAAAAAACCAAAGACACATGGAAACAATTGGTCCATGGGACTGGTAGACCATGTGATCCTCAGCCTATATGACCATGAGACCAGAAATACTAGATGGTGCCCAGCTATCACCGTCAACCACTTTGGAGGGGGATCTGGATAGAGCAGGAGAACAGTGTGGAACAAAACTCAAAATTTTATATATATATATAAAAGACCAGGTTTGCCAATCTGATAGAACCTGGTGAAACCCCTGAGACTATGGCCCCTAGCTGCTCTTCAGGTCTGGAACTGAACTCACTCCTATGGCTTCCAGCCAAATAAAAGACCAGCATATGGGCTGAACATTTACATCAGGTAGATATGTTCCTTGGAGAGATCAATCATGGGAGAACAGATGGGCAGTTATGTAAAAGGGAGATCACTTGGGGGGCAGAAGTGCATGGTAAGGAAGGACACAGGAAAGAGGTAACTATGGGGAGGAAGTAAGAAGAGAGCTGCTATTCTGTGGGAAAGTGCAGTCAATGTCACACGCCAAAATGTGTATGAACTGCTGTATGGAAATGAATTCGCTCTGTAACCTTTCACCCAAATCACAATAATAAAAAATAAATAAATAAATAAAAAAGCAATGGCCATAGCAGAAGATGGCACAGAGCCCAGAAAAGACACTGGCACTTGGTGAGCTCGATCCTCCTTTTCAGGCTGCAGTAACTCTGTAACTAGGATATTAACCCTCCCATTTTGCAGAACAGGAAACTGAAGCTCAGAAAGGTAAGATTGTTCCAGCAAGACCCCAGGAGTGTGGGGGGTGTGGTAGGCAGCTGTAGAACTCTTCCAAGCACCCTAAGCCCCTGTAGATTGGCCCAGAGGAGAGAGGAGGAGGGGTCATCAGATTCTAGGTGCCTTTAGGGAAGAACTAGACAAGGTGGCATGACCCCAGCCAGTTCTACTCTGGCTACAAAGCAGTTGGGTATGCATGTGTATGTGTGCACACAGAGAAACCAAGGCCAGTGCCAGCGTTTACCATTTATGATCAAAGCCCAGAGCACAGCTGGGCCCTCTGAGAGGCCCTCACTGCACCAGGATGCTCTGGGATGCTTCCCCACCCCTATCCTCAGCTTGCCATCTGCAGGGTCATCTCTGAGGAAAGTGAAGTGGCTGATTCTTTCCTGGATGGTGGTTGCATGGGCATTTGTATGCAACATGTAGCTCCTCCCAGTACATCCTCTCCCCGAGTCAGGGGAGCACGCCGGCACATGCTGTGCTGCTCTGCATCTGCCTTTTGGCTGGAAGCGTCATCGTAGTCCTAAGCACACCCACCAGGCACCCTATCCCGTGTTTGCAGTGGAAGCAGGTATAACCCCCAGACAGCAAAGAAAGGGTTGTGGGGTTATAGCCCTCAATGTTCCCCCTATTCTAGATTGGGTCCTGAACCTCCTGACCTCTGGGCACTCTGTCTTTTCCTCAGCCCACTGAAGGGGTACCTGGCAAACCCAGCACCTACCTGTGGTGTGGGAGGCTCCACTTTTCGTTTCTTCTTCTGGTTCTGTTTATTGGTTCGAGGGTAGACCATGAGTATCTCCAGCCATCTGGAGAGAGAGAAGGGAGAAGCACCAGGTGAGACTCTTGCTGTTGAGGACCATGGCTTTGGCCCTGGTGGGCCAGCCTATCACCAGGCCCCATGCTCTGCCCACCCAGTGGCCAGATCTCTAGTTTTTGCCTGCCTGTGGGCAGAGTACTGTCTCAGGTAAGAGTCTGCCACGCCAGGCAGGCTGGGCCAGGAGAGCAGGCCATGAAAGCACAGGGTCAGACACTGACTCTGTGATAACCATGGTACCAGTGGAAGGGCTCTGTACAACCCAGGTTCCATTCAGGCCAAAAGCATCCTGACTACAGGGCCATCAAGGTCAGAGCACATCACTGTTTCCACTAGTAGCCCTATCCTCTGGGCTCCCTCTCAGCTCTAAGTTTCCTCCCAGAGTGGACTTGGCAGGTACACAGATGGGCTGGGATTTGAGTTGTGCAGGGCTGTCTTGAGGCAGATGCTTGCCCTGCACAGGAATGCAGGAGTTGTGCTACCAAAGATCCCTACAGCAAGTCACATGGGTGGCTGAGCAGTTGACCTAGACCTTCCAGTCCACTTCTGGGTCCCGCCCTGCACAGGGGGGCCCAGCACTGAGAACACAGATCTACCTGGACAGGTAGTAGGGAAAGGGGCAGCAGACAGGGTAGAACACAGGCCTGTAGCCAGAGACCTGGATTCTAGATTGGGCTCTGCCATGTTCACTAACAACCTTGACTGTCCCAACTCTCTTGGCCTTGGCTTTCATTCTGAAACAGGGCTGTGGCATCTACTGTACAGAGTTTTACAGCAGATAAAGAAGTGAGCTTCATAATAGTCCTGCATGGTTGATGGAAGGTCAGGAGGCGGGAGGCTCAATCCAACACACTCTGAGGATCTTCCCTCTGGCCCTAGGCCCTGGGGATGGAAGGGCAGTCCATGATCCTTCTGATGGGAAAATACCACCAGAGATGCCTTGCCCTGCTGTGGCCTATAGTGAGGACCTGCTGGTGGGGCAGAAGCCAGCAGTCTGAGTGAATCTGGCTAGAGTGGCCATGTTGACCCAGCCATGACACTAAGCTAGGGTCAGAGAGTGGGCATGCCTTTAGCATCAGAGGTGCTGTTTTAATTTGAGTTAACTGCAGGCAGGGAGAGAGGGAGGTCAAGTTACAGTCAGGGTCTTCTGGTGAGCTCTGACAGCTGGCAGTGGTGAAACCAGGTTTAGGTGTGAGGATCCTACTGACCAAGGGGCCACCTGCAGCCTAGCAAGTCCTGTAGCAAGGAGCTCTTGATTTGCTAAGAATGAACCAATGCCTCTGTGCCTATCAGAGCCTGAGCCATAGGCCTGAAGGCCCTTTTCCATGTGCTCCAGAAGAAAGAAAGCACTCCAATGATCTATGCCTGCACAACAACGCCCCCCAAAAAATCCACTGCCACTGAGTCAATTCTGACTCATAGTGAAGAGTAGAATTGCCCCACTGGGTTTCCAAAGCTGTAAATCTTTACAGAAGCAGACTGCCTCACCTTTCTCCTGTGGAGCAGGTAGTGGGTTTGAACCACCAACCTCTGGTTAACAGCTGAATGCTTTAACCACGGTACCACCAGAGCGCCTCATTAGTCATTAGAGATGCAAATCAAAACAACAATGAGATATCTCTTCCCAATACTAATAGCAAAGTTCAAAAAACCCCAGAAAACTGATGCTGGCGAGGGTGTGTGTTTGAACCACTTACCTTTTGGTTACCAGGCCAATACTTTAACCACAGTGTCACCAGAGCCTGCACAAGGTCCCTCTAATACTTTACCCAGGAGGGGAAGATTCTCACCAAAAGGGGAAATCACTTGCATAGGGCTCCAGGAAAAGGAGGAATACAGTGGCAAGTGAAACATCCACTCTACTTCTATAGGCCTCACCACTTGGGGTCGTGCAGGAACAGGAGATCCTAGGGCAATCAGGGCACATAGGGAGGAGGCATCCATAGCAACACAGAAGGACAAAGGGTGCCTGGCCCTGAACCCCCAGTCCGTGGAAACACTCGAGACAGATGTGCCCTGGGGGCCACTCTGGTGTTGAGGGGAGCATGACTCCTCCCAGGGTAGGGGCCCTCAGAGGATGGCAGGTACTGTCTCTGTGCAGTGGGGTGGGAGCTGGAATCTGAGAGACCCAGGCACAGGAAAGGGTGGTGGGTCATGTCCGCTGCCCTTGAATTTCTTATAGGAGCCAATGGGAAGCATAACATTACCCAGGGGTATTAGAAATCTTAACAAAGTAAACTCAGTACAAAGGAGGGGAGGGAATGAATACAGATGGGAGTTAGGGGACTCAGCTTGGACAGGTTCTCCATGTCTAGGAGGTACAGCCATAGTGAGTGAGAGTGGAGGGCAGGGGGCAATGCTGAAAGGCAAGGACATGGAAAGGAAAGCGTTTTCACACCCCACCTAAGGCAGAACACAGAAGAGGCTATTCTGGCCAGCCCTGATCTATGCCCTACTTGCCTCCAAAGGAGCTGTATGACATGGTGTAATGTGGGGCCCATTAATCTAGAAGCCCCTTCATGTTCTCCAGTCAGCTTTGGTAGTGACACAGTGGTCCATTCAGCGGCCTCTGGACCTTTCCTGTTCTGAAAGAGGGCTAGGTTGGACTTCCCCAGTGGCTCCCTACCCCACATCTGCTGAGCAGAGTAGCCAGAACAACCCTAGGGACCTAGCTTAAATGTGGAGCTAGACTGACCAAATGACCAAAGCACAACCATGGCAGAGGCTTCAGGGCCTAGGACCAAGGAACCTGACCTGTCAGAGCCCCCAAAGCCTGGGGGGTGGGGTTTACTGAGCAAAGGTATGAGACCCAGCAGAGGACAGAGGAAGAGCTCCAACCAAGGAATCTGACCTGTTCCAACTCTCTGAAGGGCAGGACTCAAGTTGTCTGCCATAGGACTGCATATAGGCTGAATGCCACCACTCACTCTCCTGATACTACACGTCACCTTCATGTGCACCCTTGACCTGCTCAAGGAAAAATGCAAAGGTAGAAGGGAGAATGAGTCTTGGGTGCCTATCCTGGTGACCAGGTGTAGGTGGTGTTATGAACTGAGATGGAGGATAAGCAGAAGGCACACGTTTGAGGAAGGAAATGACGACCATTCTGGATCAGCACAGTCATGAGGCACTGGTACTAATGTGGGTCTTGGTCCAAGAGGGCCCACATTGTTGCAGCTATTACCCATCCCAGCATAGTGGCCACACTCACCCGCTGATGATCTCCTTGTTCTCAGCCCGGATGAAATGCTCCTTCTCAGGTGTCAGGATGCACAGAGAGAACTTCTGACCAGTCCGGCCCTCCCCATCTACCACGTCTGTACACTGGTTCATGTTAATGGTGCCCTGGGGAAGGGTGGTAGGCTGCAGGAAGAAGAGGGGACAGAGTCACTCAGAAGGAAGCTCCATGGCTACAGAACAAGGTGGCATCTACTGTCCTCTACCCAGGCCACTTCTCCACAGGCCCAGAACTTTTCCTGGCTGCTTGATACCTGCCCACGATAAAAGAATACAGGCACATTAAGTGTCTTACCAGCCCTCATTTCTCTATTTCCTACCGTCCAATTGTCAGGGAGGAGGAAGGACAAGGGCTTGGCTTTCTCCAGAGACATTCATTATTTCCTTGTTGGAGAAAGGGGTGGGGAGAGACAGCTCTGTGAGGACAGCTGGGAAGAGAGAGGCAGCCAAGAGTCTAGTCTCACAAGAGAGCAGTTAAGACAAAGCTCCAGAGGACTTGGCTTTAAAATAGCCAGGATATTTTTAGAGGCAAGAAGGGGGCCAGAGAGAAGCCACATCTGTGAGAGCAGGCTGTGGGACTGGATGGGAAGGGCCAAGACATCCACAGATTTTCTCAAGGTAGGCCAAAGAGTCCAAAGGGGCTTGGGGGAGGCGCACAGCACCTCCTGAGGTCTGCCTAGGGGCTACACTACAAAGTCCACCCTTTCAAAACAGTATTTTTTTCTGAGAGCAAAAGCTCTTAGACACTGAAATGGACAGAAAATGAGAAACAAGAAACAAAGTCTTTGAAGAATACTTGCTGAGGCAAAAATGAGGTGAGAGGACCTTTCTAAGATTATTTTTCAGCATCTTTTAGCCTCATGCTTTCCCTCCCAAACATGAGGAAGCACTATAGATGGGGGAGTGGGGTACACAGAGCAAAGAGACCATGGTTACCACAAGCCAGGAGTTTCTCCCCAGGAGATTAGAGAAGTACTACCCTTAATGCCTTCACCGCTAATAGTGCCACAACCTGGGCAGGTTCCAGTAGTAGGAAGGTTCCTTGTTCCTCCCCAACAAGGAGCTCTCTGCCTGCTGGGAAGAGGCCTGTCCTGCCATAAGAATATAGGGCCTGATACTGACTGAGCTCCTGCCAACCACCCCTGCCCCAGCAGGGGCTGGGGTCCTTTGGGCCTCTATTGACAGGGTAGTGGGCCTATCACTCTTTTCCCCACAGGGGAAGAAAGGAATCTACTTCCTGGCTCCAACAAGCCTGTTCTCATGGGATTCTGGGCTAAGCCCATCTTCCCCAGGCTTCTCCTCCATGGAGGCCCACACCCGCCCTGGAGACTGTGTGGGTTTGGGCTTGGGTCACTGTGGTAACTGATCTGTTCCTCAAAGCCCATCTCCCCTTTTTCTGCAGGACAGTTCTCTCTGGCCAGGTGGCTCAGAAGTGTGGAGGCCTAGACTGGGTGTGTCTGTCTGATTTTCAAAGAATATACACCCTCAGTGATGTGTACAAGGTGTGTACCTTGCTTCAAAACTGGTGGGGACATGAGCCACATCCACAAGCCCAGTGTTCTCCATAGACTAGATGCCCTTGTAGATTTCTCTACTAGTATTCTTGGAAGGCCTTTGGGTGGGAGCCAGGAAAGGGAGCTGGGTGGGGCTGTCCCAAGATCAAGCAGAGGGAGGTTTCTCAGGTGAGCTATGGGCAGGGATGTGTTTAGTTTAGGCCAAGAGGGTTGGGGCTGTTCCAAGATCAGGCAGAGGGAGGTTTCTCAGGTGAGCTATGGGCAGGGATGTGTTTACTTTAGGCCAAGAGGGTTGGTCCAAAGTCATCCTCCCCCCCCCCCCCCCCCGCCCTCCTCAACCTGCCCTGTGGCTGGGGAAGACCACACAGGGCCCAGCCCTTCTCACAGATCAGCACTATCACTAAATCACCAAGCAGAAGAAAGCGCACCTTCCAGCCACGGCTGGAGTCTGGTGAGAGAGTGTCCAACATTCCCAATTGTCTCTGTTCAGCTCCAGGTACTTGATTCTACAGAAATTCCAATTCCCTCATCCCTATTCTCCAGCATCATGGAAACAGCCTATCTGTACCCTATGTGGTCTGCTCAGAGTACAGATGCCCACATGCAGAAGTGAGTTTTCCCCAGCTGGCTTTGGACAAGGCACACTGTCACTCTGACCTTAAGTTTCCTCTTTGTTAAGTGAGGAAAGTGATCCCAATGGATGCATTAACAGAAAGCCAGGAGCAGAATCAGAATGGAAGGAAAACAGAAGGGTTTCAAAGGCAACCTTTCTTTCCTTGTCCTAGATTCCCACTCTGATTTGCAGGCCTATGGTCTTGACAAGCTGACAGCATACACCCACCAGTGAAATACAGATGCACAGTAATTTAGAATTTATACCTCCATACCATGATGCCACTATAGCAGTATAATGTAAAAACAGAACACACATCACACACACACACACACACACACACACACAAGCAGGGACAGTGAAACATGCATGCAGGAATTCAGATGGCTTCTCCTCCTCCATGGAGGCCTATGCCTGCCCTGGAGACTGTGGGGGTTTGGGCTTCGGTCACTGTGGCAAACTGTGATCTGCTCCTCAAAGCCCATCTCCCCTTTTTCTACAGGACAGTTCTCTCTGGCCAGGTGACTGCCTAACTAAAGACAGCATTTCCCGGCCTGCCTTGTAGCTATGTGTGGCCATGTGGCCACGCAGCCAAGTGTCACCAATGGAATAAGCAGAGGTACTTATACAATTTTACCACAGGACTTCCAGACACTCCACCTCTCTGACTTCAGTTTCTTCATTTGTGCAGTGAGGGCTCTATCTCCTTCCAAAAAACTATTTCAGATGCATCAATAAAAGGCAAAGACATAATCAACTAGGCAAGGGCTGAAGGAAGTTGAAGTTTCCTTGCTATCTATGTGTCAGGATCTCTTTCAGGTCCTGTCACAATGACAATCTCCTCTATACCCATTTACATATGATACACTATGAGGGAGGCATTATCTAGTCTACATATACAGAACTCCAGATGGTAAATAATAGTCATAAAAGAAGGAAACAGTGGGCTTAGGATCCTAACCTGTGTCTGTGACTCTAAAGTCCAATTTCCATTGGCTCATCGGGCATCCAGAAGGTGGGAAGAGGCATGTCGCTCTAATATCAGATGCTCCCATTCATAGTTACCCTTGGGATTAATACTTTTCATAACAGCTTTATTAGGATATGATTCATACATTTAATTCCTTTATTTAAAGGTACATCTTCAATGGCTTTCAGTATATTCACAGAGGTTGTACAACTATCAACATGATCAATTTTTTAATATTTCACCCCCCACAAAGAAATCCCTTACCCATTACCAGTCATTCGCCTTTTCTCCCCACTAATCAACCTTACCAGCCCTGGCAACTACTAATCTTTCTGTCTCTTATCAATTTTCCTAGTCATATAAATGGAATTATATAATATGTGGGCTTTTTTTCAGGTCTGGCTTCTTTCACTCAGCATAATGTTTTCAAGGTTCATCCATGTGGTAGTATGTATCAGTGTTTCACTGTTTTTTTATGGTTGAATTATATCCTATTTATACACATTTTGTTTAATCCATTTATCAGATGAAATAGGTGGGCTGTTTCCACCTTTTGACTACTGTGAATAGTGGTGCAATGAGCACTGATGTTTAAGTGTCTGAGTACCTGTCTTTTATATATATATATATATATATATCACTCCTTACTTACTGACATAATTGGTACCGAAGACCAGGTCGTTAATGTGAAAATCAGCATTATGAGAAAATGGAGGCTGACCACATCATCGTGTAACTGCCAAATTACATCATTATATAACTGCTAAACCACTGAGAATCATAGCCTAGGCAAGCTGATATGCAACCTTAACTATCACAAAGTTACTGCCAGACATACATTGTTAATGTGCAAAATAGAGAGATTTTTTTTACTATTGTAATAAATGTGAAATGTCAAATAATGAGATAGTTGATAAGTAAGGAGGAGGTGTACTTAAAAGTGGAATTGGTGGGTCACATGGTAACTTTATGTTTAACTTTCTGAGGCACTGCCAGATTATTATCCAAAACAGCTGTATCATTTCCTACAATTGTGTGTGAGGGTCCAGTACTAACTTTTAAAAATGTATTTATGTCTCACTTTCAACCAGCACTTTTGTACAATACGTCCAAGTGTGCACTGACATCCCTTTTTACTAGAAATAACTACTATAATGCCAGGCTTGGTCCAAGTCCTTCATGTGTGTCATTTCACATAAAACTCAGAGCAATCCTATGAAGCTTGTGCTAGAGCGCTTCCCATTCTATAAATGAGGAAGCAGGCAAGAGAAAACTAAATAACTTACCGAAGGTCACATGGGGAGTAAGCAGAAGAACTAGGTTTCAAACCCTGGTCCTCTGGCTCTGGAGCTATAGCCCCTTCACTACTCCACACTCTACTGTGTCTCAGATTCATGAAGTTGGGGCAGATTCAACTAAGAGCTTACAGATGGCCCCGAGTCCAGGCTCAGGTTTAGGCTAAGTTTAGGAGTTGGCTGTGCTAGTTGCATGCTAACCCTCTGAAGAGAGGAGAAAACATGGCCCTTGACAATCATTACCTGGCCAGGCTCAAACCTTGTGCTGCAAGAGCAAGGGCAGTTATCTAGGTTGTGACCTGAATCTACTGGAGGGAACACCTGGCCCTCTGCAGTCATGCTCCCTGCCCTAATTCTGCCCCTCTAGGGGCATAGAGGCAGGCCTCCCAAGAGGCCAGCTTCACCTAGTTTTGCTAATCGCATTTTCCAAAAATAGGATGACATGGACCATCCAATTCCTCTGTTTGCAATGCTATGGGCTCAGTCCCTGAAAGCAATGTCATTAGGAGGCACTACAGCCCTCTGGAAGCCGCTGATCCATTTCTGGCCTCCGAGCCACATCAACTAAGCTGGCAATGCTGCTCATGGCTGTGATCACCTGAGCCTCAAGAGGTGACCATGCTGGAAGGCACAGATGAGGGCCTCTCTCGACAAGTGCTCCCACACCCTGCTGAGACTCCAGCTCATGCCTTTTCTGATAGCCAAGAAGGGCCAAAGGCACCTCTGTTTACTGCCACCAAGGCTTGTGTCATAGGCCAGAGCAAAACCTCCTGGATCATGACAGTCAGGCAGCCTTGCTACCTGGGAATCTTTCCCCAACCCGTGGCCCTGACAGCACTCTTTTGGGAAAGCTGGCTGCCTCCATTTCTTGTAGATCCCAGTAGCTTGGGCAAGCAGATCTGCTAAGGGCCAGAGAAAATGGAGAGGAAAAGCAGGACAGTGTATTTCTCAAACTCCTGTGACTGACCCATGGAGAACAACACATTTCCCACATGATCAGCATGCACACACAAATAAAATAGAAAACTCATGGAATATAACTTTTCTTAACCAAGCACAATGCTTTATTTTTGTTGTTGTTGTTATGTGCCATCAAGTTGGACCCAACTCATAGCGACCCTTCCTTGGGTTTCTGAGGCAGTATCACTATGGAAGTAGATTGCCCAACCTTCCTTCTGAGGAGTAGCTGGTGGATTTGAACCACTAGCCTTCTGGTTAGCAGTCAAGTGCCTTAGGCACTACACTACCAGAACTCCTTTTATTTTTATTGTTTAATATTTATTATGACCTGCCCAAGGACCATGAAAAGCACCACCTGAAAAGAGTTTTGAAAGACAGGCACTCAGCAAGTACTTGCACATTGCCAGTAACAGGGAGCTTAGCTGGTGGGCCTCCGACTCTGAAAAGCTGTGTTCAACTTGAACCAGGTGTCGATATTCCAGCAGCTGACACTGAAGCAGTCACCATCACATCATCCCCAGTAAGGGCAGCTAGTGTTTATGGATGCTCACCTTGAGCTGGGCATTGTTCTGAGGGACTATATGATGCTGAGAGGTAATGCAAAGGTAATGACAGTAGTGTCCAAAAGCAGACAGAGTGGGAGCTATAGGAGGCTTCCCAGAGATCACGGGTAGCCTATAAGCAACTGGGTTCTGCCATGTGAGCCAGGTCCCAGAGAGACCGCTTCTTTTCTTTGGGTTGAGGGGGTTGGAAATGAGTCTTCTAAAGGAGCACTGGTTGCCCTCAGGGAGCACCACTGAGCACTCCATCCTACCCCCAAGTCTCCTCATCAATTGCCACATCCTGGCTGACAGGGGAACCCCACCCACCTTTTTGCCACAGCCTCCTGAGTCTAACAAACCATGAGTTCTCTCTGAGAGGAGGACCATCCCCAAAGCCACCACAGTGTGGAGAGAATGGCAGAATGGGCCCTCTGACCCTTGGCCCAGAGGCTCTTGGTAGCCAGTCTCCACAGGACTCTTGCCCTTTACAGACAGACATCCCTGGGCACACTCATGGGATCATGATCCCACTCAGGCTTCCACAGTGAGCAAGATACTGCCTAGTCTTTTGGATACAAGGCAGAGAAGCATCTTGCCAATGACCTTCCTCCCTATCATTCTCAGTAATGAAAGAAACCACCCAACACTGTGATCCCATTCCAGTTGCTATTGCCACAACCTCACATTATCTACATTACTCCAGCTAGGTAGAAATGGTCCTTGGCTCAGACGCCAGAGCTGTTCACACACTACCTACCACCTCTTCTTCGGGGAGCTGTGCTTCTGTATCCCTCTCATCCTTAGACTTCCAACATGAAACCTACATGTTACAAGTCAGCTGCCCAGGAGGATTCTTGGGCAAGGAGTTGGCTGGCCTGGAACTACAGCATGGGAGGATCTCCTGGCCTTCCACCAGTTCCAGGACAGAAGGGTGGGTTAGAACCATAGATTCCTGCTCTCTCAATCCCAGTCCCTTCCACTCTGCAGAGGCTCTAGGCCCTAAGGCAGACTCAGGGCTTTAGGTCTCCAGAACCCACTAGAATCGCCTCAGTCTTAGAATCAAATCCTAGCTCTGCCATTCACTAACTCTGTAATCTTGGGCAAGTCACAAATTACGAGCCTTAGTTTCCACAAATGTAAAATGGAGGTAAGCATATCACCTCACCTCAAATGTAAAATAGTACAGCCACTATGGAAAGGTTTGGTGTTTCCTCAATAAGTTAAATATAGAGTCACCATATGACCTAGCCATTCCACTCTGAGGTATATACCTAAGAGAAATGAAAATAAGTATCCAAACAATAACTTGCACACAAAGTTCACTGCATCACTATTCACAAAAACCACAAGGTGGAAATAACCTAAACATCTATCAACAAACAAATGGATAATTACATTGTGACCCAAACCGACAACAGAGTATTTATTCAGCCATAAGTTTCGATAAATGATATAATGCAGATAAATTTCAAAAACATTATGTTAAATGAAAGAAGCAAGATACAAAAGGCTACATATCATTTGAGCCCATTTATGTGAAAAGTCCAGAATAGGCAAATCTACTGAGGCAGAAAGCTGACTGACTAGTAGTTGCCACAGGCTGGGTAGTGAGTGGATGATAACAGGCATGGGGTCTCCTTTTGTATGATGAAAATGTTCTGCGACTAGACAGAGGTGGTGGCTGCACAACTTTGTAAATGTACTAGTAAGTGCCACTGAAATACCCGTTTAAAATGGTAAATTTTATGTTATATTAATTTGTCTTAGCTCTCTAGTGCTGCTATAATAGAAATATTACAAGTGGATGGCTTTAACAAACAGAAATTTACTCTTTCACATTTTAGGAGGCTAGAAGTTTGAATTCAGAGTATCAACTCTAGAGGCTGGGTGAAGGCCTCTTGACCTTAGGCTTCAGCTCTGCCTCTTGTTCCAGGCCCACTGGAGCTGAAGGCATCTTCTAACTCATGCAGCTGCAGGCTGCTGAAGCTGACAAACCCAAGATCAGCAGATAAAATGACACAATCCTAAGATAGCAGGCAACATGGCAGGCTACTGGTTCAAGTCCAGGAACAATCCCAAGATTGCCAGGTTAACACGGCAGGCCACTGGTTCAGGTCCAGGAACTGGAGACAAAGACTTGGCCAAAGGCAGGATCCAAAACGTGCCAAAAAGCTAGAGACCTTTCCCAAAGCTTCTCTATATATACTGGAAGCACACCACACCCTGAAGGCAACTCCCTCCCTGAAGGCAACTCCCTTTCCAGTGATTAATGTCTCACAGCAGATTCTACCAATGGAGGTGATTACAATCTCATCTTGGAGAGTAAAACATCCAGCTGCCAAACCAAACCAAACCAAACCCTGCCACTGAGTTGTATGTGACTCATAACGACCACTCCTTGGGTTTTTGAGGCGGTATCACTATGGAAGTAGATTGTCCCACCTTCTTTCCAAGGAGTGGCTGGTGGGTTTGAACCACCAGCCTTCTGGTTAGCAGTCAAGTGCCACAGGCACTACGCTACCAAGCCACTCAAAACCACACCCAGCCAACACGACACACAATTTTAACTATACAAAATATTACCTCAGTAACAACCCCTCCCCACACAAAGCTGTCATGAAACTGGAGGTGATAATGTTCACATAAAGTGAAGGCTCAGGGCTGGCAACTACATATGCAAACCTCTCAGCCTGTTTCTTAATGCAAACATACTCACCCACACACACTCCCCACAAGGCAGGAGATGGTAAGAACTGATTCAACACCTCTTCCCTAAATGCTCACCAGAGGGATGATGAAGGACTGCTTTGAATACATTTTGTCTCCTACCCTGAGACACTGACACAGAGAAGCAGGGGCTCACAGGAGCAAGAGAGAAACCTAGCTGGATGTGGATGTGGTAGGCAGCACATCCCACCTCTTACTGAGGGGATCAAGGTTTCTGTGTAGACATTGAGGTCCCACTGCTTGCCCTGAGATGGCTACCTGGAAGCTCCTGAAGGAGTCAGCACTAAGGGCTTTACCCCAGTGGCAATCTGCTGATATTCCCTACTCTGAGGACTGGGAGAGGTTGGAGTCCCCTTAAGGAGAGATTGTGTCCAAGCCCCATGAGCTCTCAGGTCTAAGGGTTGCAGCCTCCTCTCCCCTCCACCAAATAATTTCGGTTTTGTTGTTACTGTTGTTAAGAATATATACAGCAAAAACATATAGTAACTTGGCTCTGAGTCACCCTTCATACCTGGAATCGAACTGATTCTGTGGCTTAAACTCTCAGCCAAACAACAGACAGGCCTATGAGCTGAACACCAGGGAGATGGACTCTTTAGAACAATGTACCATGGGAGATCAGAAGGGCAGCATTTGCACAGGGAGAAAAGTAGGGAAGCAGGAATGCACAGGCAAGAAGAACACAGGGAAAGGTTAACCACAGGAAGGAAGTGGGAGGAGAGCTGTTACAATGCAGGGAATGTAACCAGTGTCACAAAATGTATATGAAGCTGTTGAATGTAAAATGAATCTACTTTGTAAAATTTCACCCAAATCACAATAAAAAGTTAAACAAAACAAAATAAAATAAAGAAATCATATGCACCTGCTCCCTGTTTCAACTGATCTACATATTCTTAAAGACACAGTTAAGAATGGATCTTGTCAAAACTCGGTTAATAGCCAATCACTCAACCACTCTGAAAATAAATAAATAAAAATAAACACACCAATTCAAGTTTCTACATGTACAATTCAATGACGCTGATAATATACTTCAAGTTTTGTAACCATTCTTACATCCATTAACATAAACTCACTCAACAAATCCAATATAGATAGATCTTAAATATATATCTATATCTATATCTATATATATATTCTTTACTAGTTAAACTACTGTTTAATTTAAAGAAGACTTCAAGGGATATTTTTGGTTTAAGGTTTAAAGGTGATCTTAAGGCAATAATTTTCAGAGTCCAAACAGCACTCACGGTTCCAGAAAGTCTGGAGTCCATGAGAATTTGAAATTCTGTTCTGTGTTTTCCCCTTCTGATTAGGATTCTTCTATAGAATCTTCGATAAAAATGTTTAGTAATAGTAGTTGGGCACCATCTGGTTCTTCTAGTTTCATGGCAGAGGAGGCAGTTGTTCACGGAGGCAATTAATCACACATTCCATTTCCTCCTCCTGTTTCTGACTTTCCTTCCTCCTCCGTTCTTAGAGGCGAATAGAGACCAACTGCTGTAATTTAGACCAGCACTGGCAAGCTTTTGAAACCCCAGGCACTATGCAATGAACTAGGAGTTAGAACAGAAGCACTAAACAGTTATTAGGCCAATTAACTGCCTTGTCCCATAAAACCGGGACGGCTGGCGGTTCAAACCCACCAGCCACTCACTCCTCGGAAGGAAGGTTGGGCAATCCTACTTCCGTAGTGATACTGCCTCGGAAACCCAAGGAGGGGTCGCTATGAGTCGGGGTCGACTCGACGGCACATAACAACAACAACAAACCTCCAAACCAAGGAACCAAATCCCGTGAGGTGTTTTGTTGTAAATTAGCAGGCTCAGCAGCTACTCTCTCTCTCTTTTTTCTCCTGTCGTTACAAATATATCCCACAACTTTTGCCAATTCAACTTTTTACAGGTGTACAACTTACTGACAGCAATTACATTAATTGGCTGTGCAACTCTACCATTAGTCAATGAAATTTTTCCATCACCAGAAATCAAACTCAGTATTCCATTAGCAATAACTCCCTGCTTTCCCTCTTGCTCTTGTCCCAGGACTAATAAACTTTGGTCTCTATACATTTGTCTATTTTTGTCTTTTTATATAAGGGAGGTCATCCAGTATTTGTCTTTTTGTAATTTACTTAGCTCACTCAGCATGATGTCTCCAAGCTCTATCCATATTGCAGCATGCATCAGAACTTCAATTCTTTTCCTGGCTGAGTAGTATTCCACTGTATATATATACCACATTTTGTTCATCCTTTCATCTGCTGCTTCCACCTTTTGGCTAAAATGAACACTGGTGGACAAGCCTACTGAATTGTGAGAAAATAAATTTCTGTTCTTTAAAACAACCCACTTGTGGTATCTGTTATAGCAATACTAGGAAACTAAGACAGGTGGTCTCCATTCAGCTTGTCCCTGTCTTCTCTAATATTGACTCTTGGATGATATTTCACACACACAATTCCAGCTAGTTCCTTCCGCTTCACATCTCCAGCCTCTGGGCTTGGTCTAAGGCCCTCCATGGTCTTTCCCTTGCCTACTAGCTTGGGTGACCTACTCCCTAGGTAGGAATAGGTTTGTCTCCTTCACAGCTGTCCCAGCCGGAAAGGTCCCACTCACGTCCCTTTCCATGTTCGCAGCACAAGTGTCCTTCTTGGGTGAGGTCTCCCTGTCTGCCCAGAAGCCGAGTACGTAGCCTGCTTAGACTCCCTGACCACTGTATGGGTCTGCGCAAACATATGAGAGCCTTCATAAAATTAGTGTTTTAACTCTGCAAACCGAGATTGGCATCGACCAAAATGAGCCCGAGTCAATATTTCTTTTTTGAACCTTCTTTCATATATTATAGATATTTCCCATGCATTACTAATTTTTTCTTCCACTTCCTATTTGCTCATCCCAATATACAAATGGAATCCCTGGGTGGCACACACAATTAAAAACTAGATACTAGCCTAAAAGCTGGTGGTTTGAACCCACTCAGAGGTGTCTTGGAAAGCTGGCCTGGTGATCTGCTTCTGAAAGGTCACACACAGGATTGCCATGAGTTGAAATCAACTTAAAGGCAACTATCAACAACAGTGTGTTGAATCTTTATTATTGTTATTTTTAAATATTACTCTTGTACCCTTCTCCAACTGAGCTAAATTTACCTTTTGATGCTGCTGTTGTGTGCCGTCGAGTCGGACCCGACTCAAAGCGACCCCTCCTTGGGTTTCCAAGGCAGTATCACTACAGAAGTAGATTGCCCCATCTTCCTTCCGAGGAGTGGCTGGTGGGTTTGAACTGCCAGCCTTCTGGTTAGCAGTCAAATGCCTTAGGCATTACACTACCAGAGCTCCTTTTGCTCCTAGGAACTTAATTTTAATTAAATTTTTAATTTTTTTCAGTGAGGGGAAATTCATATAACATACAATTAACAGGTTTTCTTTTTTTTTTTTTTTTTAAGTACAAAAAAAAAAAAATCCCCATTCTTCCCTCCCTGCAGCCCCTGGTAACCAATAATCTTCTTTTGTCTCAAGGGATTTACCTATTTTAGATCTCATTAAAGTGGACTCATGTAATATTTATTCTTTGATGTCTGCCTTATATCACTTAGCATAATGTTCTCAAGGCTTCAACCATGTATGAGAAGTTCATGCATGTATCATTTCTCTTTATGACTGAGTAATATTCTATTGTACACATATACTACATTTTGTTTATCCACTCATCTGCTGATGGACGTGTGTGTTGTTTCTACTTTTGAGTTATTATGAATAATGCTGCAATGAATACTGGTATACAAGTATCTGTTTGAGTTCCTGCTTTCTAGTCTTTTGGGTACATACCTAGGAGTGAAAGTGCTGGGTTCAAGTAGTAATTCATCACTACCCATCCATCAATTTGTCCTGTTGTGGTGACTTATGTGTTGCTAATATGCTGGAAGCGACACCACCAATATTTTAAATACAGGAGAGTCATCCACAGTGAACAGAATTCAGTAAAGCTTCCAAATAAAGATAGACTAAGAAGAAAGACATAGCAATTCACTTCTGAAAACTAGATAATGGAAACCTATGGATCAGAACAGAATACTGTTTGACTGTATTCAAACATGAGAATGATCTTGAGGAAGGCACAGGACCAGGTGATGCTTCATTGTTATACATAGACTCACCATGAGTCAGAGTCAACTTGACAGCAGCCAACAGCAATAACAACATGGTAATTCTATGTTTAACTTTTTGAGGAACTGCCAAATTATCTCCTACAGTGGCTGTACCATTTTATACTCCCACTAGCAATAGATGATGGTTCCAATTTGTCCACATCCTTGTGAACACTTACTTCTCCCTTTCTTTTTAATAACAGTCATCCTAGTGAAGTGGCATTTCACTGTGGTTTTGAATTAAAGTTTCCACTGTGGTAGCTTGTGTGTTGCTGTGATATTGGAAGCTTTGCCATAGGTATTTAAAATACCAGCAGGGTCACCTACGGTAGACAGGTTTTAGTGGCACTTTCAGATTGAGACAGACTAGGAAGAAGGACATGGCCAGGTTCGCTTCTGAAAATATTAGCCATTGAAAACCTTACGAATAGCAGGGAAACACTGTCTGATACGGTGCCAGAAGATAAGTTCCTCTGGTTGGAAGGCACTCAAAATACAATTGGAGAAGAGCAACCTCCCCAAAGTGAGGTTGATATAAACAATGTGGATAGAGTAAAGCTTTCTGGACCTTCATTTGCTGACATGGCATGACTCAAAATGAGAAGAAACAATGGCAAACATTCATTAATAATTGGAACATGGAATGTACAAAGTATGAATCTAGGAAAATCGGAAGTTGTCAAAAATGAAATGGAATTCATAAAGAGCAATACCCTAGGCATTAATGAGCTGAAATGGACTGGTATTGGCCATTTTGAATTGGGCAATCATATGGTTTACTATACTGGTAATGAAGAGGAATGGTATCATATTTGTTGTCAAAAAGAAAATTTCAAGATTTGTCATGAAGTACAATACTGTCAGTGATAGGATAATATCCATATGTCTATAAAGAAGACCAGTTAATACTCCTATTATTTAAATTTATGCATCAACCACTAAAGACAAAGGTGAAGAAATTGAAGATTTTCACCAGTTTCTTCAGGCTGAAATTTACGAAACATTTAATCAAGATGCACTGATAATTGGGAAAGTTGGAAACAAAGAAGAAACATTAATAGTTGGGAAATATGGCCTTGGCAACAGAAATGATGGTGGAGATAGCAAGACAGAATTCTGCAAGACCAAATGACTTCTTCATTTCAAGTGTCTTTTTTCAACAATATAAATGGTAGCTATGCATATAGAGCTTGCTAAGTGGAATACACAGGAATCAAACTGACTACATCTGTGAAGAGAGACAATGGAGAAGTTCAGTGTCATCAGTCAGAACAAGGTCAGAGGCCAACTGTGGAACAAATATCAACTGCTCATATGCAAGATTAAGCTGAAAACGAAAACAAGTCCATGATAGCCAAAACATGATCTTGAGTATATATATTCCACCTGAATTTAAAGACTATCTAAAGAATAAATTTGATGCATTAAATACCGATAACCAAAGAGCAGTAGAGTTGTGGGATGACATCAAGGATGTGAAGACCAAAATGAGTGACAGAAGAGACTCTGAAACTTGCCATTGAATGTAGACTAGCTAAAATGAATAGAAGAATGGTTAAGTAAAAGAACTGAATGAAAGATTTCAAAAGGCAGTTCTAGAGGACAAAATAAAGCATTATAATGAAATGTGCAAAGATCTGGAGTTAGAAAATTGAAAGTGAAGAATATGCTTGGCATTTTTCAAGCTGAAAGAAATGAAAAAATTCAAGCTTCGACTTGTAACACTGAAGGATTCTATGGAGGAAAATATTGATGCTGCAGGAAGCATCAAAAGAAGACAGAAGGAATACACAGCGTCACTGTGCCAAAAAGAACTGGTTGACGTTCAGTCATTTCAGGAGGTAGCATATGATTAACAATTGATAGAAAGAAGGAGAAAGTCCAAGCTGCAATGAAGGAATTGGCGGTAATGACGGAATACTCACTGAGGTGTTTCAACAAACAGATTCAGTGCTGGAGGTGTTCCATCTTTATGCCAAGAAATAAGGCATAAAGCTACCTAGCAAACTGACTGGAAGAGATCCATATTTGTGCTCATTCCAAAGAAACGTGATCCATGAGATGCAGAAATTATCAAACAATATCATTAGTATCACACACAACTAAAATTTTGCTAAAGATAATCCCAAAATGGTTGCAGCAGAAAAGATGTTCACACATTTCATGTACTTGTTGGCCAACTGCCTTTCTTCTTTGGTGAAACGTCTATTGATATCCTTCACCCATTTTTAAATCAGTTTATTCATCTTTTTGTTGTTGAGTTGTTGTTGTTATGTACTGTCGAGTCAGACCCAACTCATAGCAACCCCTCCTTGGGTTTCCAAGGTGGTATCATTATGGAAGTAGATTGTCCAACTTTCCTTCTGAGGAGTGGCTGGTGGGTTTGAACCACCAGCCTTCTGGTTAGCAGTCAAGTGCCTTGGGCACTATGCTACCAGAGTGCCCTGTCAAGTTGTAGGATTCCTTATATATTCTTGGTATTAGAACCATACTGAAATATAGTTTCCAAATATTTTTGCCCAATCTGTAGTTTTCACTTTTTGATAAAGTCTTTTGATGCACAAAAGTCTTTCATTTTGATTACGTTCAGTTTATGTACTTTTTCTCTTCTTGCTAATGATTTAGGTGTTGTGGTAAGTAAGGTTATGTGTCAACTTGCCTGGGCCTGGTTTTGAGTAGCTGGGTAGATGTAGTATTTCCCATGGTGAGACTGGTAATCAACTCTGTCGTGGAATCTACTGTGAATAGCTGAGTAGCTGCATTAGGGATGTGATCTGCTCCCGGAATGTAAGGAGAAGCTTTAGGAATAGTTTGTAGCTTTTGGCATGCTTCAATCTTACATGTAGCCAAGTCGTTGTTCAGCAGCCTGCCATGTTGTCTGCTGATCTAGGGACTCTGAATGGACTTGAATCAATGGCTTGCTGTGTGGTTTGGTAATACTGGGAATGTGCCTTTACATTTGTCAACCTTGGGTTTGTCAGCCTCAGCAGCCAGCAGTGCCTGAGTGAAGAAAGCCTCCAGCTTCAGTGGGCCAGGAGCAAGAGGCAGAGCTGAAAGCCAAGGTTGATGGGCTTTCACCCAGCCCCTATAGCCTGGACTTCTAGCCTTCAAAACTGTAAGAGAATAAACTCCTGTGTGTTCAAGCCACCCATTTGTGGTATTTTCTGTTAGAGCAGCATAAAGTAACCAAAACAGGTGTCTATCAAAGAATCAATTCTCTAAAAGAGGTCCTAAAGTTTAATCCTTATGTTTTCTTCTAAGAGTTTTATAGTTTTAGCTCTTATATTTAGGTTATCTATTTTGAATCTTTTTTTTTGTATATGGTATAAAGAATGAGTCCAGCTTCATTCTTTTGCACATGAAAATCCAGTTGTCCAAGTACCATTTGTTGAAGAGACTGTTCTTTTACTCATTGAATGGATTTGGTACCCTCATAAAAAAAAAAAAAAAAAAAAATCAACTGGTTGTAGAAGTATGAATTTATTTCTGGGTCCTAAATTCTATTTCAATGGTCTGTATGTCTCTCCTTATACCAGTACCACACTATTTTTATTAAAATAACTTCACAATACATTTGAAATCAGGAATTCTTCATACTTTTTTTTTCCCCAGCTATTTGGGCCCCCTGAATTCTACATGAATTTGAAAATTGGCTTTCTCATTTCTGCTAAAAAAAAAAATTAAAAAAAGGCTGTTGGAATTTTGATAGATTACATTGTGTCTGTATGTAGATGACTTTGGATAGAACTAACATCTTAACAATATTAAGAATTCCCAGAGTACTCATATTCTGCTTAATGGTCCCACAGTTCTCTTATGTTTATTTTTCTTCATTCTATTTTCTGTTTCTCTGAATGGGTCATTTAACTTATCCTATCTTCAAGTTTGCTTATTCTTTCTTCTGTCAGCTTAGAGCTGCTGCTGAGCCCCACTAGTTAATTTTTAATTTCAGTTATTACATTTTCCAGCTCTAGAATTTAGTTTCTTTACATAGTTTGTATCTCTGTTAATATTTTTTTATCTTGTTTAAAGATCATTTTCTTGATTTCCTTTGTATCTGTGTGCATATTTTCCTTTAGTTCTTCAAGCATATTTAAAACAGTTCTTTCAAAATCTGTATTGCAATAGGTCTAATGCCTAGTCTTCTTCCTTAAGGTTTTATTCAGTTCCTTTGAATTGGTCATCTTTCCTGGTTTCTCTGTGTGTTTTGTGATTTTTGTTGAAAACAGAACATTTGAATAATATGGTAGTTCTACAACTCAGAGTATCCTTCTTTATCAGGGTTTGCTATGATTTTTTTCTTAGTTTTTTCCCTCCTTTCCTCTCTCTCTCTCTCTCTTTTATTGTTGAAAGGTGTAGCAGGCTTAGAGACTTTCAGAAACTATTTTTGCAGAAACAAATGGGGAGGGCGAAAACCATTGAGGGGATGGGAAACAAAATCCTGCAGTCTTTGTAGAATGGCTCTGTGCTGGGGCAATCCTTAACCAGACTTACACTGAGCCAAGAAATTGAACCTAGGAGAAAATTTAGGATTACTTCAGGTCTTTCTGAATATTTGTCTTGCCCTGGGCATATTTTTGACTACAAATTATACAGACTCAGGTGCTTTTAAATGCCTCAATTTCCCATGAAAGTTCTCTCACTGGGGTTTTCACTCTGGAAGCTCACTTCCCTTCTTTTGCCCTAGGTGTCTACAGGTTCTTCAGTGTGTCTTAGAGTGTCACAGGCTATGCCTGTCACTCCACTGCCATGAGCAATCTCTAAGATAAAAGAAACAGAGATGATTGCTTTAGTCTTTCAGGAAGTTACTTGAAACACTATAATTTGTTAATCAAGTATGCTTTGCTCACTCCAGAACCAGGGACCAAGATCCCAAGCTGGAAATATGGTTGCTGTCTCAAGTCAGCTGCCAAGGAGGGATGGATGCAACACTCAAGTTAATATCAAAAAGTGTCTCAGCCTTTGCTGTAAGAACGTCCATATAAATAGAACTAACAGTGGGCAAAATGATGATCCCTCTTAGGCACAGTCAACCACCCTGACAGAGTGATCTGTTGGACCTGCAGGCTCGGGACCTTGGTCGCAGGAGACATCAAGCTCAATTGGCATAACATACTACACAAAAACATTGTTCTATATCCTACTGTGGTGAGTAGCGACTGGGGTCTTAAAAGCTTGCAAGTGGCCATCTAAATGCAATGCTTGGTCTCGTTCAGAGAAAAGAAAAAGGAAGCAAACCAAATACACATGGAAACAATTAGCCCAAGGGACTAGTGGACCATGTGAATCTCAGTCTATATGACCAAGAGACCAGAAGAACGAGATAGTGCCCAGCTACCACTGTCAACCGCTCAGAAAAGGATCAGTGCAGGAGATACTGGATAGAGTGGCAGAATAATGTGAAACAAAACTCAGAATTGTAAAAAAGACCAGGTTTACTGGTCTGATACAGACTAATGAGACCCGAGACTATGGCCCCTAGTTACCCTTCAGGCCTAGAACTGAACTCATTCCCATGGCCTCCAGCCAAACAATAGACAGGCACACAGGGTGAATATTTACACCAGGTTGATATACTCCTTAGAATGATCAACCATGGGAGAGCTGAAGGGCAGTATTTGCACAGGGAGATAGCTCGGGGGCAGGAATGCATAGGAAAAAAGGACACAGGGAAGAGGTAACTACAGGGAGGAAGTGGAAAGAGAGCTGTTACACTATGAGGACTGCAGTCAGTGTCATGAAATAAAATATGTATGAACTGCTGTATAGAAAATGAATTTGCTCTGTAAACTTTCACCTAAATCAGAATTTTTAAAAAAAAGTTTCAGTCTTCCTACCCGTGATAGTTAAGTTTGTGTGTCTACTTGGCTACGCCTAGTTGAGTGGCTGGGCAGCTGGATGTAGTATTCCCCATGATGAGATTGGTAATCAACCCCATGGTGGAATCTACTGAGTAGTTGAGTAGCTGCCTTAGGGATGTGGTCTGCTTCCTGTGTGTAAGGAGAATCCTTGGGGAACGGTCTCTAACATATGACACACTTGTCACTGTTCAGCAGCCTGCCATGCTCTGCTGACCTTGGGACTTTCAATGGACTTGAATTAATGGCCTGCCATGTGGTTTGTAAACATTGGAACTGTGCTTTTTTACTTGTCAACCGTGGGCTTGTCAGCCTCAGCAGCCAGCAGCTGTCTGAGTGAAGAAAAGCCTCTAACTTCAGTGGACAGGGAGCAGGAGGCAGACCTGAAGCCCAAGGTTGAGGGGCTTTCACCTAGCCCCTAGAGCCTGGCACTTTGAACTCAGACTTGTTGTTGTTGTTGTTAAGTGCCGTCGAGTCATTTCCGACTCATAGTGACCACATGAACAACAGAACGAAACACCGCCCGATCCCGCGCCAGCCCCACAATCCCTGCTATACTTGAGCCCCATCATCGCAGCCACCGTGTCAATTCATCTCGTTGAAGGCCTCCCCCTCTTT
>NW_006921667.1:6254655-6274241 GCF_000298275.1 Orycteropus afer afer | reverse complement strand
GCTCAACTAATCCCTTTGGCTGATTGCTCTTCTCTCTGGCTTCCTGGCTTTTAATTCCCTTTCTCCTACTCTTCCCGCTGGCTACTTTGGGCTCCCTGAGTTGTCTCTCCTCACCTATAACCCTGGGGCTGACTGCTCTTCTGTCCGGGTTCCTGGCTTTTTATCCCCTTTCTCCTGCTCTTCCGGCCTGCTACTCAGACTTAAAGCCTCCAAATTTTAAGAATAAACTACTATTTATTAAGGCCATCCCATTTGTGGTATATATTTCTGTCAGAGCAGCGCTAGGTAACCAAAACATTACCATTCTGACAAGTCTTTGCCTATCTGCCATGATCCCCAACTGGTTCACCAGAATTCTGGCAAAGTTAGTGCTTGAACAATTTATTTTAGAAAGATCACCACAAGGCCAGTCCCTATGAGGCGGAGGTTAAAGATGTCCCAAATGTCCAACTTTTCCAAACTACCGTGCCACTCCAACATCTCTGATATCAACTCCTTCTTCTCCCCTCAGTAATCTTCCTCCTGTCTTAGAGTTCCGTATTCCACTGTAACATCTCACAGAATACACAAACTCCCAAAGAAACAGCTCACATGGTGGTGGAGGAGGCTGGGAGGTTGGCAGGCTGGCAAGTCCTAGGTGTGTGGGTAGGTCTGGAGAATTCTTCCAACTCATGTGGTTATAGAGGTTGGCGAACCCAAATCGGTGGGTCAGAATGATAGCTGCTGTCTCAAGTCCAGTGTGGTATGATGATGAATCATATGCAGAACCATAGCAAGGGAGTGAACTTTCCCAGGACGTTCCTATATACACCTTCAGGGAAGCTAAGGGTGGTGACCTGAGTCACACCCGTCAGCAAGGCAGGACTCAAGATACATCCCATCCTAAACAGGCATAGAGAATAGGATTTACAGTACATTACAAAATAGTGGTGACTTGAGTCACACCCTCCAAACAGGCAGGGCACAAGATGCATCCTGTCCTTAACAGGCTTAGAAACTACGATTTACAATACATCATAAAATGGTGGATGATGGATAGAAGGGACATAGTAAGCAATTCACTACACTACAGGCTACTCCCTGGTTCTTCTAGCCATTAGTCCTTTCACACTTCAAGGATTAATTTGCCCCTCTCAATCATTTTACCAGTTCCAAAGTCATTAACAATTAGTCCTTCAGTATGGCAAAGAATCTTAAGGGTGAGGTTACTCAGGTAGCAGCCATTCAAGTCTGCTGCAGGTGTCCATCTGATCTGTCAGGTACTCCAAAAGTGTATTTCAGCATCACCCTTTCTAGCTTCTGATAAAATTTAACTGAAAGAATATTATTCCCTTGCTCTGAGCTTCTCTTTAGGTATCAGCATAATGTTTGATTTTGCCTGTTGTATAACCCATTTATTCATTCCTTTACCTTTACCTTCCTTCCATTTGTCATTTATTTTTACCCAAACTTTCCTATCTTGGGAAGGGACATCAGGTTCAGCTGCTATGCCAGTCCAGATTGCTGGTAGCAAGACCAGTCTAGCAAGGGCTTCCCCCCTCAGCCCACTCCCATTCATGTTGGGTATGGTTACATAGGTACAAAACCAGTAGAAAAGTGCCTAAGGCACTTGACTGCTAACCAGAAGACTGGCGGTTCAAACCCACCAGCCACTCCTCGGAAGGAAGGTTAGGCAATCTACTTCTGTAATGATATTGCCTTGGAAACCCAAGGAAGGGTAGCTATGAGATGGGTCTGACTTGACGGGATGTAACAACAACAACAACAACAACCATCACAGCCACTGGGCAAGACAGAAGTGTATTCACTGTAAGCCTCAATTGTGCAAGATGGGGGGAAGGTACAATCTATCCCATAAGTCCCTTGGGAATTCTGATGCATAGGTTCAGGGGTTGAGTTACAGTCCCTTGCTTAGGGATCACCCTTGCCTCTGGCACCTGCAGCTGCATCCCAGGTCCTGGGATCACAGCTTCTGGCCTGAAGAAAGCAATGTCATGTGATGTGGGGAAGAATTATACAGTGGCAACCAGCATCCTCTGCTACCCTCTTCCCCAGAGCCCCCAGAAAAATGTAGGAATCTTCCAGTGGTGATCTTTCCTTCACCCCCCCTCATGTTGATTGTGAGCACAGAACTTGTGAAGGTGTGTGAGCCAGCCCTTCAGGCTTTTATCTCCCCCTGTTATGGATAACAATGTTTCAATGACCCATTCCAATTCTCTATCAAACCATTACTTTGAGGATAGTATGTAACATGGTATGTCCACTTAATATGATGTTTCTTGGCCCACTGCTGCACTCTGTGGGCTGTAAAGTGTGTTCCTTGGTCTGAGGAAATATAACTTGGTGGCCCAAATTGGTACAGTATCTTTAGTTCCAATCCTTTAATGGTGTTTTTGGCATTTGCATATGTCACAGGATAAGCAAAACCTAGTCCAGAGTAAGTAAGTATTTCTGTAAGGATCCATGTATAACCACCTGGAGCCACAGGCATCATTGGTCTCATATAATCAACTTGCCAACTGTGTGCAGGGTCTTGTCCCCCAGGGAATCTGCCCCATAGCCATCTGTAACCTCAGCCTTTCTTGCTGACAGAGCAATCCTTATTGACATTTTGTGCCACAGAGGGTGCAGGAGGGATGTGTCTAGATTCAGCCCATCTCTGCATTGCTACAGCACCTCTGTGTCCACTCATTTCATGGACCCAACTGGCCACTTCAAGGGAGCATATTAGCGGATTCAAAATGGAGTCTCATCAGTAATCACCATGCTATTTCCCTCTAGCATCTTAGTGCTTGAAAAACTAGGTACAGCAGCTTGAATTAGGGATTCTGGTGCTCTGAACAGCTCACTGAGTCAGAGTGCACCAAACTCAGAGGAGAAGAATTAGAGGAAAGGGATAGGGGAAGAAATTAAAGAAGATCTACCCTGTGGAATGTGGACAGGCAGCCGAGAAAGGCCATTAGAGACTTCCCTGGGGGAGCAACTGGCAGGTGAGAACGGCCATTTGAGATCCCTGGATCAAGGCAGAAGACACTCCATATCAGAATACCAGCGAGCACACCAGCATACCAGAGATCACCCCATGGATCTACCTTCATCACCTAATTTTATCGGTAACCTGGGTTGGCTAGGTGCAAATGGGCACATCCAGCACCACTGAAACCCAAGCAGAGAGCCCACTGGTGCTCCAGGAGGGTGGGCTCACTCCCCCCTCAACAGGTCACTCACTGAATAGGCTTGGTCAGCTTTGTGACACTGAGACAGCTGCGCTTGACTTTATCACTAATATGAGGACCACAGATTACCAGCAGGTACTCTACCGACTCCAGAGCAGCTGAAACCAAGTGCATCTTTGGCCTGCAGGTGGGCGGACTCACAGAAAAACTCCCAAGCCAATGGCAGTCTGGGCAGGTTGGGCCAGCACCACAGGCAGGCGGGGAGCAGAGAGAAACACCCAAAGAGGATGGCGGAGCCGGGAAGTTGCCTTGGATTGGCTTTTTGGCGCCAAGGGGCCTCAGGAGCAGGAGACAGTTGCGCAACCCCCTAACAACTGGAGTCTTTCCTGAAATTGAGCCCCGGGCCTGTAAATAACAGTACAACGTCATCAGTAGCAGCTCTCTCAAAGCCCTAGAAACCGTCCCTAGCAACAGCAAACTTTCCTTTTTCCTCTCCCACATTCTCCACCAATAACTTCACTCATCCAATAGAAGAAACCACATTCAGCCAACATAAAACCTCCTGGTTCGAACTCTAAACGCTCTTTACAACAAACAGAAACCCATATCCAAATTCCACACAGTGATTCCACCATCACAAAGAAAACTGCAGAGCAACCCACCATATCTGAATCAATAACTAAATAAAATAAAATACACCAACTTCACCTTTTTAAGACATTAAACCATGAAACCAAGACAAAACAAATCAACACATAACCAATAGTTAAAGAAAAACTCAAAATGTCTAGGAAACAACAGGCAACCTCAAATCAAACAAAAGAAAAGGACAAGGCATTAGAAGCAAAACCACAAACAAAGGTCTCATTATACATGGAGGAAGAGGAGGCAATAGAACTATCTGAGAAGGAATTTAGAAGATATGTTTATAGAGCTATAAAAATCCTAAGGAAATCCCAAACAGAAACAAGGAGAACACAGACAGTTCCGTGGAGGAACTCAGGAGAATCATTCAGGAACAGAATAATACGATTAATGCACAATCAGAACTCATACAAAAACAGCACTTAGCAAAGCAGAAGATGAGTACCAAAATGCAGAAGATAAGTACCAAAATGACAGAACTACACAACACAGTAGAAGCACAAAAGAGTAGGTTAGAACTGGCTGAAGAACGCATATCCCAACTAGAAGACAAATCCCTGCACACTACTCTGTACGAAGAAAAATCAGAACAAAGATTTAAGAGAAATGAAGAGAACCTAAGAATTATATGCAATGACATGAGAAAAAATACAAGACTCATTGAAATTCTAGAACAAGAAGAAGCAAAAAAGACCACCAAGAAAATTGTGGAAGACATGCTAACAGAAAACTTCCCCCATATCATGAAGGAAGAAAAGGTATTTGTCCAAGAAGCTCATAGAACCCCACACAAGATAGATCCCAAGAGAAAAACACCGAGACATATTATAATCAAACTTTCTAAAACCAAAGACAAAGAAAAAATTTTGAGAGCTGCTTGGTAAAAAAGAAGTATTACTTATAATAATCAAAGAGGCTGAGCTCTGATTACTCAGCAGAAACCATGCAGGCAAGAAGGCAATGGGACAACATATATAAAACACTGAAGGAAAAGAACTTCCAACCAAGAATCCTATATCCAGCCAAATTATCCATCAAATATGAGGGCTAAGTCAAGGCATTCTCAGACAAACAGAAATTAAGGGATTTTGTGAAAACCACACCAACCCTACAAGAAACGCTTAAGGAAGTCCTTCCAATAGAGAACCTACAACAGAGATCAACAAAACCAGGATATGTGGCATCAACACTAAAACCAAATCAGAAACAGATACTCAAAATAAGACCACAAAACACTGTACCTTAAAAACCAAGGAACTCAATCAGCACAAAACAACAGCAACTAACCTATCAGAGGAAATAAAACTTCTAGGTACAGACCCTCAAATGGAGAGGAAAACAGGACAATGTCTTCACAGTAAGCACTTTTCTAAAAATGTACAGACAAGAATATACTCCAAGGTAACCACAGGGAAAAGTAACAATCCTTCTAAGCAAATCCAGAAGGAAGGAAAACATATTGGTTTAATAAGCACAAAACCAACTATAAAGAAGAAAAGGGAGAAAACATTAGCCAACAAACTGAACTCAACACAGAAAACTATAAGGACCAAAGAAACACCAACAACATGACAAAAAAACACAATAGAATGACAGCAATCAATTCATAGCTATCACTAATTACACTCAATGGGAACGGACTAAATGCACCTATCAAAAGAAAGAGAGCGGCAGACTGGATAAGAAAAGAAGACCCAGCAATATGCTGCCTACAAGAGATCCACCTTAGACACAAAGATAAAAACAAATTAAGAGTTAAGGAATGGAAAAGAATATACCAAGCCAATGGAAACCAAAAAAGGGCAGGAGTCTCAATATTGATTTCTGATAAAATAGACATTAAGGTGAAAAACATCATAAGAGATAAGGAGGGATATTTTATGATGCTGAAAGAGTCAATTGACAAAGAAGATGTTACCATAATAAATATTTATGCACCCAGTGAAAGTGCTCCAAAATATGTGAAGCAAATATTAACTGAATTAAAAGTGTAATAGACAACTCTACAATAGTTGTAGGAAACTTTAACACACCACTTTCAAAGAGGGACAGGTCAACTGGATAAAAACTCAACAAAGATACAGAAAGACTCAACAGTACAATCAACCAAGTCAACCTCATAGACATATAAAGAGCATTTCACCACCCCCCCTCCCAAAAAAAAAACACAATTCACATTCTTTTCCAGTACACATGGATCCTTCTCCAGAACAGACCATATGCTAGGACATAAAACAAGTCTCAATAAATTCAAAAGCATTGAAACACTGCAAAGCATCTTACCGGACCACAACACTATAAAACTAGAAATTAATAATAGGAAGAGCATGGAAAAGGCATCAAACATATGGAAGCTGAACAACGCACTGCTCAAAAACTACTGGGTAACAGAACAAATAAAAACTGAAAAAAAAAAATTCCTAGAAACAAATGAGAATGAAGATACATCCTACAAAACCTATGAGACACGGCGAAAGCAGTACTCAGAGGACAGTTTACAGCTATAAATGCATACATCAAAAAAGAGGAAAGAAACAAATTCAACACTCTAACTCATCAACTCCAACAACTACAAATAGAACAACAAAAGAATCCTACAGTATCTAGAAGCAAGGAAATAATAATGATCAGAGCAGAAATAAATGAAACAGAACACACACACAAAAAGAAAAAACATAAAGAAAATCAAAGAAAGAAAGACTTGGTTCTTTGAAAAGTTTAATAAAATCAATAAACCATTATCAGACCTAACAAAAGAAAAGAAAGAGAAGATCCAAATCACAAGAACTGTAAACGAAAAGGTTTCATCACAACAGAACCAACTAAAATAAAAAATACTGACAGAATATTATAAAAAACCATACACCAATAGATTTGAGAACCTAGAAGAGATACACAAGTTTCTAGAAGCACAAGACCTACCTAAACTATCCCACTCAGAGAGAGTAAGTTTGAACAGACCCATAACAAGGGAAGAAATTAAACAGGTCAAAAAAAAAACTTCCCACAAAGAGAAGCCCTGGCCCTGATGGCTTCCCTGGAGAATTCTATCAAATATTCAGAGAAGAGTTGACACCTATGCTGCTCAAGCTATTCCAGAACATAGAAAAAGATGGAATACTCCCAAACTCATTTTATGTAGCAAGTATAATACTAATACCAAAACCAGGGAAAGCCACCACTAGAAAGGAAAACTACAGACCAATATCCCTCATGAACATAGACACAAAAGTCTTTAACAAAATCCTGGCCAACAGAATCCAACAACATATCGAAAAATTAATACACCCAGACCAAATGGGATTCATATCAGGTTTACAAGGGTGGTTCAACATCAGAAAATCAATCAATGTAATCCACCACATAAACAAAACAAAGGAAAAGAACCATATAATTATATCAATTGATGCAGAAAAAGCATATGACAAAAATCCAACATCCATTTCTGTTTAGAACTCTCAGCAAAATAGGGATAGAAGGGAAATTCCGCAACATAATAAAGGGTATATATGCAAAGCCAACAGCCAACATCATTATTAATGGAGAAAGACTCAAGGCATTCCCCTTATGAATGGGAACCAGACAGGGATGCCCTCTATCACTACTTCTATTTAACATTTTATTAGAAGTCCTGGCCAGGGCAATAAGGCAAGAAAGAGAAATAAAAGGTATACAAATTGGCAAAGAGGAATTAAAACTATCTCTATTTGCGGATGATATGATCCTGTACATAGAAAACCCAAGGGACTTAACGAGATCAACATATAAAAATCAGTTGGATTTCTCTACATCAGCAAGGAGTTCTCTGATAAAGAAATTAGGGAAACAATACCATTTACTATAGCTACGAAAAACATAAAATATATAGAAATAAACCTCACCAGAGACACAAAAGACCTATACAGAGAAAACTATAAAATATTGCTATAAGAGACAACAAGGCCACTACATAAATGGAAGAACCTACCTTGTTCATGGATAGGTAGATTAAACATTGTGAAAATGTCAATACTACCTAAAGCAATCTTTACATTTAACGCAATCCTGATCCAGATTTCAACAAAATTTTTTAAGGACATAGAAAAACTAATTACTAATTTCATATGGAAAGGACAGAGACCTCAAATAAGCAGAGCACTTCTGAAGACGAAAAACAAAGTGGGAGTTTCCACACTCCCAGATCTTAAGAACTACTATACAGCCATAGTAGTCAAAACAGCATGGTATGGGTGCAGTGATAGACAGATAGACCAATGGAACAGAATTTAAAGTCCAGATATAAACCCATCCATCTAAGGACAACTGATCTTTGACAAAGATCCAAAACCCATTAAATGGGGAAGAGACAGCCTCTTTAACAAATAGTGCTGGCAAAACTGGGTATCCATCTGTAGAAAAATAAAACAAGACCCATACCTCACCCCATACACAAAAACAAACTCAAGCTGGATCATAGACTTAAATGTAAAACACAAAACTATAGAATTCATCAAAGATAAAATAGGGGCAAATCTGGGAGCCCTAATTCACAGCATAAATAGACTGTCAAAGCATAACCCAGAATGTGCAGGAGAGAGAAGAGAAGCTAGATGACTGGGACCTTTCAAAAATTAAATTCTTGTGCACATCGAAAGATTTCGTCAAAAGGGTAAAAAGAGAACCTACAGATTGGGAGAAAATATTTGCCTGTGACATATTTGATAAAGGACTTATCTCCAAAATCTATAGAAAACTTCAACACCTCAACACCAAAAAGACAAGTAACCCAATTCACAAATGGGCAAAAGACTTGAACAGACACTTCACCAAAAAAGATCTACAGGCAGCCAACAAACACGTGAGAAATTGCTCATGATCATTAATCATTAGAGAGATTAACAACAATAAGATATCAAAACAACAATGAAATATCATCTCACACCAGCAATAACAGCAAAGTTCAACAGGTCCAAAAGTAACAAATGCTGGCGAGGTTGTGGAGAGATTGGAACTCTTGTGCACTGCTGGTGGGATTGTAAAATGGTACAACCATTGTGGCAAACAGTATGGCATTTCCTTAAAAAACTGAAAATAGAAGTACCATTTGGCCCAGCAATTCCATTACTAGGAATATATCCTAACGAGGTGCGAGATAGTGCACGAACAGACATATGCACACTTATGTTCATCGCAGCACAACTCACCATAGCAAAGAGATGGAAACAACCTAAATGCCCATCAATGGATGAGTGGATAACCACATTATGGTATATCTACACAGTGGAATACTATGCCACATTAAAGAACAATGAGGGATATGCAAATCATCTCACAATGTGGATGAACCTGGAGGACGTTATGCTGAATGAAATAAGTCAATCACAGAAGGACAAGTACTGCATGAGCCCATTACTGTAAAAAGACAGAGAAGCGTTTGCTTGGGAAAGGGACCTCACCTAGTAGGTTACCGGGATGGGTAGCGAAGGAGAGGGATTAATTTCGGGCAAGTTGGGGCCTACATGCTGACATGGGTAGGGGGAAGGATATACAGGAAGGATATATGACCACCATGATAACATTGGGAAATGAGAGGACACTGAACTACGCACATAAGAGATAGATGACAGATGCTAAAACCAAGTAATGTGCCCACAATACCACATTGCCATTAACACCAAACACTAGGCTATACAGATAAACACATAAACATCTGAGATGATCAGATGGGGGTCAGTGAACAGGAGTACAGTCCAGACCAAGGATAGATTCAGCTGAGGCTAATCTTGCACAGACACCAGTGATACAAAATACCTGCAGCCCTTACAGAAACAATAGAAGACAGATGCAGAGTAATCCCTCACAGACAACCAGACACTATGGGAGAGAGATCGAATAGATCTACTGCCTCAGGACCATAATACCGGGGGACATCAGACTCAATTTACACAACAAAAATACATAAAAGCATTGCTCCACATCCTACATTGGTGAGTAGCAACTGGGGTCTTAAAAGCTTTCAAGCGGCCTTCTAAGATGCATCTAACGGTCTCCTAGTGTTGGAAGTGAAGAAGAATGCAAAAAAAAAAAAAAAAAAAAAAAAAAAAAAAAAAAAAAAAAACCCAGGGCATTTATAAGCAATCAGCCGTAGAACACGATGGACCTTGAGACCAGAAGAACTAGATGGTGCCCGGCTACCAATGCCAATCACTCAGGAAAGGATCAAATCTGGAGATCCTGGATAGAGTGGGAGGGAAAACGTGGTACAAAAGCCAAAAACTCAATAATGACCAGAATTACTGGTCAGATGAAATCTGGTGAGACTCCCAATACTATGGCCCTGGAATACATTCTGTGCCTGGAATAAAACTCACCCCCAGGGGAGGGCTCTCAGCCCAATAGTTAACAAGATGTGTACACAGACCACTCAACCCAGGATGACGCACCCACATACTCTACGGGAATACAACCCTTAGAGCAATAGACCACGGGACACCAGAGGACCAACATGCAAATTGGGAAATGCAGGACAAACAGGAGTGTGTAAATATGAAGAGCACAGAGGCAGGGTTACAGGATATGGAGGGGAGGAAACTGGGTTAGGGTTGGACATGGCGAATGGGGAATGAAACTAAACGTATGCATTATGTTGAATGTAAAACAAGCTCTTAAAATAAAAAATAAAAAAAGGGAGCATAATAGCACATCCACTTGCTGATTCCAATCATCTTCTGATCCAGGAAGGGGATTCTTCTTATGGGCACTGACATGGCCTACTGTAATGTGCCCTCTGAATTTCCATAGGTCCATGCCCCACAGGGGTGTCCCCTTAATAATCCAATTTTTCACTGCCTATTTGCCTGACAATATAGCCAGGCCATTGGCCACTGTCCATGAAATCAGTAAAAATCCAAACATATGGGCTCTCACCATTGCCCAATTCTTCCACGACAGCTAGGAAGACAACACGCAGTTCAGCACACTGAACTCACTTGCTCTCACCTTCTTCAATCAGTGTCTTTTCTGCCTGCTCATCTTAATGCAGCAGATTTCCTATCAACTGCTGTCCATGTACCCTGGAACTGCCATCTGTGAACCAAGCAGCCTACTGCTGATCTGCATATAGTTGTTCACAGAGCACTGTCTGTGTGGCAATGGGTTCTAGCAGCTCCTCAGGTGATTCCAGGGTAGGACCTTTGGGAAAGGAGACTACTTACTCATGGATATGATGGGTGCATCCCTGCATTCCTCCAATCACTTGTTCTTGTAGGAACCATTTCCATTTTATTATAGAACTATTCTGGGCACCACCTTCCTTATTAGAATGGTTTTCTGACATCACCCAGGACAGTATGGGTATTTCAGGTCTCTTGATGATTCTATGTCCTTTTGTGATTGAGGAAACCTCCATCAATGCCCAATAGCAGGCGAGTAACTGCCTTTCAAAGGACATGTATCGTGCTGCAGCATCTGGAAACTTTCTAGTCCAGAATCCCAATGGTCATCAAAGAGTAGTGTTCTCAGGTTTTTGCCATAAGTTCCAGTCTGTATATGACACCTCCAAAATCATATCTGAATGTGGATCATAAGAGCCTAAAGGTAAGGAAAATGAGACTGCTTTCTCTGTTTCAGACATAGCCTGCTGTTGCTCAGGCCACCATTCAAATGCAGTTTTCTTCTGAGCGGTGTTATGGATGGGAGCCAGCAATATTCCAAGATGTGGAATACACATTCTCCAGGATCCAAATAGACAAATTAAATGTTGGGCTTCCTGCTTAGTCCTGGGGATAGGTGGTGATAGCAACTTATTCTTGCTTGCCTGTGATATGTCATGGGTACCTCCTGCCCAAGTTATTCCCAAGAATTTCACCCTTTGCAGGGCCCTGGATTTTTGCTGGATTTCATAACCAGCCTCTATTGGTCATACAGGCCACTACTGTTTTCAAATCTCCCCTAGCCTGTTCTTGATATCAACATTATATCATCAATGTAATGTATCACCATACTTGAAATCTGCACCAAGTCCAAGTCTCTTCTAACCAAGCCATGACAGTAAGCTGGTGAATTCAAATAACCTTATGGTAAAAGACTGAAAGTATATTGAGAGCCTTCCGACTCTCCTGTTAATCACTCTTATGTTTTTTCCATCCACAAGACCCATGTGGGGGAGCTGTCCCAATAGACCTGAAATGGCTTCTTGTATTGTTGCTTTGATTTGCAGTAGCACAGTTACATGGGGTGCCCATGAAGAAGGGGCTCCTTTGATTACCATATCTGCCATGACCTGTGTAAGGGGCATACTCATTGGGTGAATATCCTGATCACCAAAAAGCCATTCCAGCATGGCTTGTATAAGCAGCACATTAGCTGCCTTCCTCTGGAGTGTTCCAGGGGGTATTTAGAGGAGGAGAGGGGCAGTTTCCCTTCTCAGGATACACAAACTGCAAATTTTATCCAGTCCAACAGACTACCTGCCCCCTCTGGGATACCCTGCCCTGTAAATGGATATTGGATCAACATTTGTGCCTGTTCCATAGTGAGCTGTGGGTCTTGCATCAACCCAAATATACTTTTCTATTCCTGTAGCATTCAAAACTACAGACACAGCCCCTAAATTAGTCACTCTCAATCCATTTTAGTAAATGTTCCTCAGAAGCTGGCAATACTGATCTACAAACTGAAGCAGATCTTTTACACTACACACCCTGCTTTCATTAAGTTTCTTGGTTTTGTGTTCCCCTCCTGGACTACATTTCTGGTGGCCAGCAGTCATGGGCCTGTTGTTCCAACACAATTTTTCTTTTCTGGGTAGGCTCTGAGACAAACAGTTATAGTTCTGATCAGAATGGATCTGAGCTTAAATCAGTGCTACAGCCCATCTCTACATTATTTTTCCCTGTCATTGAAGCTATTACAGATAACAGTAAGCAAGGAATTTTAAGTTTTTCCCTTTCCTTATTACTCTGTATGTATGCATGCAACTAACCAATTCCTCAGGAGTTAGATCTACCTCCTCTAAACCCCACGAATAGTTTTTGTCCTGGGTAACTGATCTCAACAAAACAGCTGCTTCAATTCGTGTTTTTTTTTTAATCCCATTCAGAAACCAAAGGTTTTTCTCTTCTGTTTAATCTCTTTTTTCCCAAAGTCACATATTCCAGTGAGGCTGGCCCATTGCAGTGAACCCCACCAATGCCACCAACTGCTTGAATAATTTCTTTTAGAAAGATCACCACAAGGCCAGTCCCTATGAGGCAGAGGTTAAAGATGTCCCAAATGCCCAACTTTTCCAAATTGCTGTGCCACTCCATCATCTCTGACATCAACTCCTCCTCCTTCCCTTGGTAATCTCCCTCCTGTCTTAGGGTTCCATATTTCACTGTAACATCTCACAGAACTCACAAACTCCCAAGGAAACAGCTCATGTGGTGGTGGTGGAGGCTGAGAGGCTGGCAAGCCCCAGATATAGGTCTGGAGAATTCTCCCAACTCACATGGTTGCAGGGGTTGGTGAATCCAAATTGGTGGGTGAGATCATGGCTACTGTCTCAAGTGCAGGGTGAGATGATGACAAGCCAAATGCAGAACCAGAGCAAGAGTGCAAACTTTCCCAGAACATTCCTATATACACCCTCAAGGAAGCTAAGGGTAGTGACTTGAGTCACACCCTCCAGCAAGGCAGGCCTCAAGATACATCCCACCCTAAGTAGGCATAGAGAATAGGATTTACAATACATCACAAAATGGAGGACTATGACTAGAAGGGTCATATTAAGCAATTCATTGCACTGCAGTCATTACTGTCATTTTCTGCTTGTTTTAATTATTTTGTGTTGGAGGGTAGAAGTGTGTTGTTCCTTATTCTATCGTCTTGTTTCCCTAGGGGAATGAATTTTGAAAATGTTCCCTAGCCAATATTTTTAAATAAAATATGGAAGAAACCAATCTTTCTGAACATGTTTCCTTATTTATAAAATAGAAGTAGCCACCCTTACCAAAACCCCATGTTGGCTAAGAGGATAACAGGATGACACAAATACAAAGCCCAGGCAGGAACAAGTCCTCCTTAATCTGAGGGAGCAGGAGATGGAGAAGCTGCCATTAAAAAGATACAGGGCCCAGCAAGGGAATTCCACCTCCAGGATCCAGAGCCTCCCCATGCTCAGCATCTGGGGGCACTGAGGCCATGGTCATGTTCTTAATCCACTAGTTGTCATAAGGCCAAGACTCTATCACATTAAAGGATGATAAAATCAAAAGGCATGATGTGGTTGCAGAGATACTAAATCTATTTTTATGACATGTCCAGAATAGACAAATTTATAGAGAGAGCAAGTAGATTAGTTGTCACCAGGGGTTGAGAGCATTGGAGGAAGATGGGAGAATGACAGCTAATGGACATGGAGTTTCTTTTTGGGGTGACAAAAATGTTCCAAAATTAGATTATAGTGATAGTTGTACAACTCTGTGAATATACTAAAATACACTGAATCATACACTTAAAATAAAACAAAACATTGTGTGCGCACACACACACACACACACACAAAGAGGTAAGTGTGGAAGCCACCTGGCTGTGGTAACTCACAAGGTATGTCTCTTTATTCAGATCACCTTTGAAAAAGAACACTCACTCCCACAGCTTCCAACCCAGACACAGAAGAAACTCATACCCCTCCTCCCCACTCGCTAATATGGAAATCGAGGCCCAGAGAGGCACAACTCATGCCCAGGTTTTCTGACTCCTAACCTTATTAGGGAAGGTATATGAAGTGGCAGGAGCTAGGGCAATCTGCTCCCAAGGTCCTAACTGTAAACTAACCAGGATCTGATAATAAGTGTTCCTGCTGGTGATGCTACTCACTAACCAGTTGCTTCCTCTCCAGAAGGTCCACATTCATGATACGGCTCTGGCCCTATCCACTGACAATAGGCCAAGTGAGACAAGGCCTGAGTAGTGAAGGAAGATGTTGCTGAACTCTTATCTCAGCACAAGGTCTGTGTGGGTTTCTGATAGGTGAGAGGAAAGAAGCCCACAAGGTGGTACAACATCTGTTAATTCTAAGTGATAATGGAGAGAGGATGTCTCCAGAGCAGTGCCCACTGCATCTGTAGCCTTAATGTTAAAGTGGGAGGGGGCCATGGGGGGCCAAGGCACAGACACCATGAAGAAGAGGGGATGTGCAAGCCTGACACTGTGTACTACTGTGTTGTTGTGGAGTGTTGCTGAAATAACCCAGTGAAGACTTTCATCCCAATCAGACTCCTGTCCCCTGAGGAGGCAGAGATGGTGGGCACTTTTAGAATCGCACACTGTGATGGTTATGTTTATGTGTCAACTTGTCTGGGCCTGGTTGAGTGGCTAGGCAGCTGGTGGTAGTTATTCCCCATGATGAGACTGGCAATAAACTCTATGGTGGGATCTACCACAAGCAGCTGAGTAAGCTGCCTTTGGGATGTGGTCTGTTTCTTGTATAAAAGGAGAAGCTTTGAGAATGGTCTCTAGCATACGGCACGCTTGGACCCTGCACGTAACCAAGTCATTGCTCAGTAGCCTGCTATGCTCTGCCAACCTTGGGACTTACGATGGACATAAGTTAATGGCCTGCCGTGTGGTTTGGTAACATCGGGACTGTGCCTTTTTACTTGTCAACCTTGGTGCTTCTCAGCCTCAGCAGCCAGCGGCTGTCTGAGTGAAGAAATGCCTCTAGCTCCAGTGGGCCAGGAGCAGGAGGCAGAGCTGGACCCCAAGGTTGAGGGGCTTTCACCCAGCCCTAGAGCCTGGCACTTTGAACTTGGACTTAAAGCCTCCAAATTGTAAGAATAAACTGTTGGTTTAAGCCATCCCATTTGTGGCATATTCTTGTCAAAGCGGTACCTATAACTAAACTTAAGTCCAAGTGAACCCCAAAAGGTGAAATACCAAGTGTGACTGAGGAGGTGGTACGTTGTACCCGAAAAGACCTACTTGATTTTGCTAACATGTACAGACAGAAACCTGGAGAATATATATGTAAATGGCTACTGAGGGTGTGGGATAATGGTGCAAGGAATGTAAGATTGGATCAGTCTGAGTTTACTGATTTAGGCCCACTAAGTATGGATTCTTCATTCAGTGTTTCAGGTCAAGAGGTTAGGAAAGAATCTAATAGTTTATTTGGTTGGCTTACTGAAGCATGGATTATGTGGTGGCCTACCTTAAGTAAGCTGAAGTACCAGACCTGCCTTGGTATAATGTAGAAGAAGGTATCTAGAGGCTTAGGGAAATTGGCCTGTTAGAATGGATTTATCAGATTGGACCCCTAGAGCCAGAAATGGAGAGTCCAGAAGACATGCCTTTCACCAGTACTGTGAGGAATAAATTTGTGAAGGGAGCTCCAGCGTCCTTGAAGACTGCTGTGATTGATATTTTATGTAAACCTGATTTGACAGTGGGAACTGCCCTAATTGAACTAAGACACTTAACTACGATGGGGCTGATTGGACCCTGTGGTAGTAGGGGACAAGTGGCAGCAGTTAATTAACAAAGGCAAGGTGGATGTGGTTACCATAATGGACAGCAGAGTTGAACACTAATCGGAATAGTCTGACTCATGTGGAATTATGGCATTGGCTACTTGCTCATGGTCTTCCCAGTAGTGAAATACATGGCAAGCCTACTAAATATTTACTCAATCTGTATAGACAGAAGAATTCTAGGTCACATGAACAGCAGCCTAGATTGAATCGCCAGAATACAGAGTCACGACCTCTCAATCAATTCCCAGACTTGAGTCAGTTTACAGACCCACATCCCCTTGAGTGAAGGGGAGGCCAGGTCCCTTTGAGGAAGAACCCCACTCACTACATTGCCAAAAATCTATAATGTCAATTTTTCTCCAAGCCTTCCCCAAAGGGATCTGAGGCCTTTTATGAGAGTGACTATTCATTGGGGAAAAGGAAATAATCAGACTTTTCAGGGATTACTGGACACTGGCTCTGAATTGACACTAATTCCAGGTGACCCAAAGCGTCATTGTGGCCCACCAGTCAGAGTGGGGCATATGGAGGTCAAGTTATTGATGGAGTCTTAGCTAAGGTGTGTCCCACAGCAGGTCCAGTGAGTCCCCAAACCCATCCTGTAGTGATTTCCCTAGTGCCAGAATGCATAATTGGAACAGATATACTGAGCAATTGGCAAAATTCCCACATTGGGTCCCCGACATGTGGAGTAAGGGCTATTATGGTAGGAAAAGGCAAGTGGAAGCCATTAGAACTGCCTCTACCTACAAAAATACTAAATCAAAAGCAACCCTGGAGGGGTTGCTGAGATTACTTCCACCATCCTGGACTTGAAGAATACAGGCGTGGTGATTCCCACCACATCCCCATTTAATTCACCTATTTGGCCTGTGCAAAAAACAGATGGATCTTGGAGAATGACAGTAGATTATCGTAAACTTAATCAGGTGGTGACTCCAATTGCAGCTGCTGTTCCTGATGTGGTTTCAGTGCTTGAGCAAATTAGTACATCTCCTGGTACTTGGTATGCAGCTATTGATCTGGCCAATGCGTTTTTCTCGATACCAATTTTAAAAGATCATCAGAAGCAGTTTGCCTTCAGCTGGCAAGGCCAATAGTATACTTTTACAGTCCTTCCTCAGGGGTATAACAACTCCCCAGCACTATGTCATAATTTAGTCCGATCTTGATTGCCTTTCCCTTCCACAACACATCACACTGGTCCATTATATTGATGACATTATGCTGATTGGACCTAGTAATGAAGAAGTTTCGATGCCTCTAGACTTACTGGTTAGACATATGCATACTAGAGGCTGGGAAATTAACCTAACAAAAATTCAGGCACCTTCTAACTCAGTGAAATTTCTAGGGGTCCAATGGTGTAGGCATGTCGAGATAGTCCTACTAAAGTGAAGGATAAGTTATTGTATCTGGCTTCCCCCACAACTAAAAAGGAGGCACAACATTTGGTGGGCCTCTTTGGATTTTGGAGGCAACATATCCCTCATTTGTGTGTGTTGCTGCAGCCTATTTATCAAGTGGCTCGGAAAGCTGCTAGTTTTGAGTGGGGCCCAGAACAACAGAAGGCTTTGCAACAGGTTTAAGCTGCCGTGCAGGCTGCTATGCCACTTGGGCCATATGATCCGGCTGATCCAATGGTGCTTGAAGTGTATGCAGTAGATAGAGATGCTGTTTGGAGTCTTTGGCAGGTCCCTATTGGTGAATCGTAACGCAGACCCTTTGGGTTTTGGAGCAAAGCCCTGCCATCCTCTACAGATAACAACTCTCCTTTTGAGAAACAGCTTTTGGTTTGTTCCTAGGCTTTAGTAGAGACTGAACGCCTAACCACGGGCCACCAAATGACCAGGAGGCCTGAGCTGCCCATCATGAACTGGGTGCTTTCTGACCCACAGAGTCATAAAGTTGGACATGCACAGCAGCACTTCATCATTAAATGGAAGTGGTATATCGGAGACTGGGCTTGAGCAGGACCTGAAGGCACAAGTAAGTTGCATAAAGAAGTGGCCCTAATGCCTACGGTCTCCACTGCAGTCACATTACCTTCTCTCTTCCAGTCTGCACCTACGGCCTCATGTTCCCTATGATCAGTTGACTAAGGAAGAGAAAATTCATGCCTGGTTTACAGATGGTTCTGCGGGATATGCAGGCACCACTTGAAAGTGGACAGCAGCGGCACTGTAGGCCCTTTCTGGGACTTCCTTGAGGGACAGTGGTGAAGGGAAATCCTCCCAATAGGCAGAACTTCAAGCCATGCATATGGCTGTTCACTTTGCATGGAATAAGAAATGGCCAGATATGCGATTATATACGGATTCATGGGCTGTGGCTAATGGCTTAGCTGGATGGTCTGGGACTTGGAAGGAGCATGATTGTAAGATTGGTGATAAGTATGTATGGGGAAGAGGTATGTGGATAGATCTCTCTGAATGGGCCAAAGGAGTAAAGGTATTTGTATCTCATGTGAAAGCCCACGAAAAGGTGACCTCAGCAGAGGACTTTAACAATCAGGTGGATAGGATGACACGTTCAGTGGAAACTAGTCATCCTTTTTCCCCTGCTACTCCTGTCATTGCTCAATGGGCTCATGAACAAAGTGGTTATGGTGGCAGGGATGGAGGTTTTGCACGGGCTCAGCAATATGGACTCGTACGTACCAAGGCTGATTTGGCTACCGCCACTGTTGAGTGCCCAATCTGCCAACAGCAGAGACCAACACTGAGTCTGCAATATGGAACTATTCCTTGGGGTGATCAGCCAGCAACCTGGTGGCAGGTTGATTACACTGGACCACTTCCATCATGGAGAGGACAGCGTTTTGTTCTTACTGGAATAGATACTTATTCTGGATATGGATTCGCCTTCCCTGAACACAATGCTTCTGCCAAAACTACCATCCATAAACTTACAGAATGCCTTATCCACCGTCATGGTATCCTACACAGCATTGCTTCAGATCAAGGGACTCATTTCACAGCAAATGAAGTGCAGCAATGGGCTTATGCTTATGGAATTCACTGGTCTTACCATGTTCCCCATCATCCTGAAGCAACTGGCTTGATAGAACAATGGAATGGCCTCTTAAAAACACAAATATGGCACCAGCTAGGTGGCAATACCTTGAAAGGTTGGGGCAATGTTCTCCAGGAGGCTGTATATGCTCTAAACCAGCGTCCAATATATGGTTCTGTTTCTCCAATAGCCAGGATTCACGGGTCCAGGAACCAAGGAGTGGAAACAGGAGTGGTACCACTCACTATTACCCCTA
>NW_006921667.1:6251723-6253787 GCF_000298275.1 Orycteropus afer afer | reverse complement strand
GCCAATCTGTTGAAAGGGAGTTTCCCTAGGGGTGTGGCCTGCTTCCAGTATATCTATGGACATCCTGGGAAAAGGGACATTCTTCTGTGGATTGGGATTCTGTTGTGCTGCCTACAACTGTCCGTGAGTGAACAATCCCCCATTCAGCCTGGAGATCTTGGATTCGTCATTCGCTGAGTCAACAGCCGGTGTACTGCCTGCCAGCCTTGAGATCCTCAGCCCCTGTGGCTGCAAGAGTCAGGAAAAGCCTCCTGCTTGACGTGGAAAACCTCCAGCTTAAAGTTTGATCCAGGAACTTTGGACTTGCCAGCTTCTAGAAGTGTGTGAGCCATTTTCCTAAGATAAATTTCTCTCTCTCTCTATATATATATAAGCTTTACTGGTTTTGTTTCTCTAGAGAACCTAGTCTAACACAGTAAGTCACCCTCTGGGTCTGAGGCCACTGAGTAGACAGAGTAGGGAACTTGGTCTATGCAGGTAGCAGGCCGGGCTCCAATCCATGGCCACCTTCCCAGCCTTCCCCTTCTTGATTCAGGCCACCTTGTATGCCTCTGAATATTTGCACAAGCCTTCTTGGAGATAGTGCTGGCCTTATGCATCCTTCAAGGGGTAGCTCAAGGGGCAACTTATTTCCTAGTCCATCTTAGGCACCTTGACTGCCTTCCTCTTAATCCCTATGTTGTTGTTGTTGTTATGTGCCATCGAGTCAGCCCTGACTCATAGCGACCCCTCCTTGGGTTGCCAAGGCAGTATCACTACGGAAGTAGATTGCCCAGTCTTCCTTCCGAGGAGTGGCTGGTGGGTTTGAACCGCCAGCCTTCTGGTTAGCAGTCAAATGCCTTAGGTACTATGCTACCAGAGCTCCTCTTAATCCCTATACCACTTCCTTTATTCTTAATAATTTTTTTAGAATAGTTACAGATTTCCAGAAAAGTTTCGAAGATAGTACAGAGTTTCCTCACCTAGTTTTCCCTCGTTATTAACATGTTACATTTGCATGGTACATCCGTTAAAACTGATTCATTGTTATTAACTAAGGCCCACATTTTATTCAGATGTCCTTTTTCTATTCCAGGATCCCATGAGACACCACATTACATTTAGTTGTTACATTTTCCAAGTCTCCTCTTGGCTGTGAATTTCTCAGACTTTCCTTGGTTTTTTATGACATTGATGGTATTGAGGAGTAATGGTCAGATATTTTGTAAAATGTTCCTCAATTAGGATTCGTCTGATATTTTTCTTGTAACACTGGGGTTATGTATGAGTTTAGGGGAGGAAGGCTGCCAAGGTAAAGTGCCATTCTCATTACCTTATATTAAGGACACATGCTGTGATGATTAATGTCATATGATTAATGTTATAAAATTAATGTTAATTTGGGTAGGCTATGATTCTTGGTGGTTTGGCAGATACTGGACTGGGTGCTCTTCCATAATGTAATATAAGATACTCACCTTCTGTGATATAATCTGATGTGATCAACAATCAATTGAAAGAGGAGTTTCCTTGGAAATGTACCATGTCTTGAGTCTGTACAGGCTATATAGTCTATAAATGGGTTCTGATAAAGTACTCTCTCTCTCTCTCTCTCTTTTCTGTACTCTTTGTTGCCTAACCTCTGGTTCTTGGGACATAAGCCTGCAGAAATCTCCGGACTACTTGCCTGACCCACAGATACAGAATTTGCTAATCTCCATCATTGCATGAGCCATTTCACTGAAGTAAATCTTTCTGTATATTTATAACCATGTCTTACCAGTTTTGCTACTCTAGAGAACCTAGACTAAAACATGTTGGTACTTAGAGTGGTTCTAAAACAAACAATCAAAAAAAACCCAAACTCCCTGCCACTGAGTTGTTTCCAACTCACAACAACCCCCATTGGGTTCCCAAGGCTGTAAATCTTTTATCTTTATAGAAGTAGAGTGCCCTGTCTTCCTTCCACACAGTGGCTGGTGGGTTTGAACCACTGACATTTCCAGTTAGTAGTCAAGTGTCTTACCCACTACACCCCCAGAGCTCAAAGAGTGGTCTAGAGGAAAAAAATCTTTTTTTTTTTTT
>NW_006921667.1:6249742-6250939 GCF_000298275.1 Orycteropus afer afer | reverse complement strand
TCTGATCATTCACATAAAACTTATAGGACCACTATCTGCCAACCCTATACATGTTCTTGGATACACTCCCCATTTCATAGACATACCTAATAGTTCAGCCTGCAGAGGAACAAAATCTTAAGGCTGAGTTTTCTGAATTGGCTCTCAAATCATTAAAGGAGCTAATGACTCTATTTCCAGTAGTGACAAGGGTACTCTTAATCCACTGAGTGATGTGGCAACAGAGAAACACAAAATATCACCACCACGGGATACTCTTAATCCAATACTTGTAAGAAACAAGACCCTGGGTGATTGTGTTTTTAAAAGCGTTCAGCATTTTTCTCTGTGGACGTGAATCTTAAAAACAAAACAATAAAACTGAGGTACTGACATATCTGAATTGGATGACTTCAGACCTAAATTAAAACACCATTTTGAATTTAATTCAGATTTTCATTTCTATTTTGGTTATTTGGGCTTTTTGTCAAAGTTTTACTACAAAGGCAGAAGTCAGGATTTCTAACCTAGATAAAGAATTACTTAGTGCCTGTTTGCGCAGCTGGACCCAGAGAAGGCACCTTCATCAGCAGGAGGATAAGAAATAAAACTGATAATGTTAAATGAAGTTAGAACCTGTAAATAAACTTGCAGCTAAGATAGATACATATCAAGTTTACATCCTGACTCCAAAATTAAAATTTTCACTCCCTAGGATTTCCCACCATGTGTCTACCAAAAACCAAACCCACTGTGCCATGGAGTTGATTGAGACTTATCCTGACCCCCTCTGGGTCTCTAAGGTGGGAGATATTTACGGAAATAGATTGCCCAGTCTTCCTTCTGCGGAGTGGCCAGTGGGTTTGGACCTCCAACCTTCTGCATAGCAGTCAAATGCTTTAGGCACTGCACCACCAGAGCTCCATGTGTCTACTTGGTTATTGTTAGGTGCCGTTGAGTCATTTCTGACTCATAGTGACCCCATGCACAGCAGAACTTAACACTGCCCGATCCCGCGCCAGCTCCAGGATCCCTGCTATACTTGAGCCCATGATCACAGCCACGGTGTCAATACATCTCGTCGAAGGCCTCCCTCTCTTTCATCGACCCTCCACCCTACCAAGCATGACATCCTTCTCCAAGGAATGGTCCCTTCTGACAACATGACCAAAATAGGTGAGACAAAGTCTGGCCATTCTTGCTTCTAAGGAGCATTTC
>NW_006921667.1:6239406-6247866 GCF_000298275.1 Orycteropus afer afer | reverse complement strand
GTGATTCTTCTTTGTTTCCAACTTTTGCATTCCAGTCACCAATGATAATTAACACATCCTGACTGCATGTTTCGTCAATTTCAGACTGCAGAAATTGATCAAAATCTTCAATTTCCTCATCTTTGGCTTTGGTGGTTGGGGCATAAATTTGAGTAATAGTTGTATTAACGGTTCTTCCTTGTAAGCGTATGGATATTTTCCTATCACTGACAGCACTATACTTCAGGACAGATCTTGAATCAACCTTTGTGATGATGAATGCCAGGCCATTCCTCTTCAAACTGTCATTCCTGGCATAGTAGATCACATCGTTGTCTGATTCAAAGTGGCCAAAAACAGTCCATTTCAGCTCACTAATGCTGAGGATATCAATCTTTATGCATTCCATTTCATTTTTGACAACTTCCAATTTTCTTAGATTCATACTTCGTACGTTCCATGTTCCGATGATTAATGGATGTCTGCAGCTGTTTCTCTTCAATTTGAGTGGTGCCATATCAGCAAATGGAGGTCTTGAAAGCTTTACCTTATCCAGAGGAGTAAGGCTGGGTTTACTCAGATGATGTGACTCTTTCCCAGTCCTATTTTGAGAGCCTTCTAACCTAACCAGACTATTCATAAATTGCGCGGTAATGTATCAAACAGTGTTTCTTAGCTATTCATATGGTTTTCCCTGGCCAAATCTTTGAGAAGTGGACAGCCTCTTCCTTCTTCCTAGTCTGTCTCAGTCTGTAAGCTGGGCTGATACCTGTGCACCAAGTGCATCCCAATGAGTTTCAAACACCAGTGGCTCAGCCTCAAAACTCATATCAACACTTCACCACGGTAGGACAATCCAACAGACAAGTTTGTCTCCCTGTGTCTACTAGCCCTCCGAATCTGTAACCAAGATAAGGAGGACACACTTCAAGTGTGACAGAAAATTAACCCGAGAAAAAATGCTTTGTTAAACAACTCTCAGGATGTAAACCACCTCAGGATGCAATAGATAAACTTATTGATAATGTTTAACTTTTCAGCTTTTGTCATGCTTCCTCCTCTACCTGTGTGAGGCTGTGAGCACAAGTCCTTTGCTTAGTGCACATTTTTAAACCCTTGCTCTTCTCCCTGCAATTCAGAGCATTGTAACATCTTGCGTGTCTGGCTGTAAATGTATCCCCATTTTAATTTCTAGTTGAGTATCAGTCTAGTGTTTTCACTGAACAAGAAACAAAACAAACTCACTGCCATCAAATAGATTCCGACTCATAGTGACCCCCTTTGGGTTTCTGAGGAGGTAAATCTCTACGGAAGTAGATTGCCCAGTCTTCCTTCCGCAGAGTGGCTGGTGGGTTTGAACTGCCAATTTTCTGGTTAGCAGTCAAATGCCTTAGACACTATGCCACCAGAGCTCCTTAGTGTTTTCACTAAAACATGTCAAACTGAGAAGTATAATGGAGCTGGCTGGTTGCTTCTACTTTTGATAGACCAAGTGGACAAAGAAAAGGATGTGCTAAAGTGCTGCATAAAGGACCTGAGAGTTGCTATTTGTGCTCTGAAAGAAAACCTTACTTCCTCTAGTAAAAGAGTTGAGACTGCTTAACACTAAACCCAGAGTATTATCCTAAGAGTGGCTGAATTCCCAACCTCAAAAGGTAACTGAGGTAAAAGTGACGGCACTGATTAGGAAGAAATGGAATCCTGAAAACTGGGTCAGGGGCAACTGGGCAGATATGGGTGAACCTGGGGACACTGAGCCCCTGAATCTTATTGATCACTCTTGCCACTTCCACCCCTATCTGAAGAGATTAATCTAGATTTGTCTGCTAAATCATCTTTGCAGAAAAATCATCCCTTCTACCCCCATATGATAAGATTAACGCAGCTGTATTTGAAGAGTACTTCCCCGGAGGCAGTGCCTGAGGCAGATGCCTTACAAAACACTGACGAATGTCCCCAGGATCTACCTCCACCACTTATTGTTACTTCTAGACCTATAATTAGATTGAAGTTCCAGTGTGACACGAGAGGTGAGGTACATAAAGTATGACAAAGGAGGTATGTTACACTCCAAAAGAACTGCTTGATTTTTCTAATGTATATAAACAGAAATCTGGAGAATATGTGTGGGAATGGTTATTAAGGGTTTGGGATAATGGTGCAAGGAACATAAAGTCGCATCAATCTGAGTTTATTTATTTGGGCCTAGTAAGCCCAAATTCTTGATTCAGAGTTTCAGCTCAAGGGGTAAGAAAAGGATCTAATAATTTATTTGACTGGTTGAGTGAAACATGGCTTGAGAAGTGGCTTACATTAAGTAAAGTTGAAATGTTTTGGTATACTGTAGAAGAAGGTATCCAAAGGCTTAGGGAAACTGGAATGTTAAAGTAGATTTATTGCAGGATCCAAGATGGCAGACTAGACAGATAAACTGTCCAGACCCTCTATAAAAAAGTCTTGAGAAATGAAGTAAAATGGATGTGGATGACAATCCTGGAGCCCAGAGCTCCAAAGCAAAGGATAAAGTAGATCAAATGCCAATGCAAGGAAGATACTGAATGAAAACAGACAACAAGGAGGTAGGTGGAGCAGTAAACTGCCAAACGGCACAGTGTGGCCATTCTGAGTTATTGCAAGCAGTGTTCTGATTGAAGCAGGAACCAGATAACCTGCTTGGCTCATCCAGGGCTGCACCAGCACCCACACTGGTGATCAGCAATCAGAAGTGTGACCTCCCCGCTTACCATGCACAACTTTCCGGTGACAAGAGGCACAGCACTCCCCAACTCATAGCTAATCAAACCTCCTCCACTGCCAGTGCTATGCTGCCTTTCTTCTTAGTTCTTCCCTCTTTACCAACCCCCCCCCTTTTTTTCTTCTTCTTCCATCACCATTTTTCTTTTGGATCCCACATAGTGGACACCACTCCCCCCAGTGTCCATTCAATTAGCAATGCACACCCCATCCCTCCCCCACTAGGCAATTCATACTCCAGTGGAGCCAGTGCTATGTTCCTGCACAGCCACATTTGGCAGCTAGCACTTTTACCAATACTGAGCTGCTCTTTTCTTTTCAAAAATACTTTTCTTTTTTCCCTCGTGTTAGTTCTTCCCTCTTTGCCCTTTGTTTTCTCTTCTTTCTTTTATCCTTACTCTCCCCACCCCCAAACCACTTTCTTTTTTATTCTGTGGAGCAGATGTCTGCCCCCCTCCCCAACCACAGTCAACAGGGCCCACTCCTACCCTTTTGTGGATGGTGTGTGCACCCCCAGGGAGTCAGCTCCACCTTCCCACTACAGTTGTGCTTACCAGCTAACACTTACCCCAGTTTTTTCTTTTTTCCTTTCTTTTGTTTTTTTCCTCTCATCCATTTGGTTTATTTTCCCTCTAAACCCTGCCCCCCTTTCCCCCTTTTTTTTTTTTTGATCTGGCAGAGCAAATGCCCCACTCCCTAGCACCTCTGCATTCAGCAGCACCCACCCTTGACCCTCTGTATTAGACACTGCATGCTCCTGTGGAATGAGTGCCACATTTCTGCTGCAACTATTTGGCAGCTAGAGCTTGTGCCAGTACCATGCCACATTTAGGGTTTTTTTCTTTCTTCTTAGGTCTGTCTCCTCACTTCCCCACCTCATTTTTTTTCCCCTTCCTCTTTTCTCCCTGCTTTTTTTTCCCTATCTTTCCCCATTAGTCAGGAACCAGTGACCCTATTCAAACATATCTACCACACCTACCACCAGACAAGTGACACTACCCACTCCAGATCTTTGACAGACAATAGCCAAAAACCTCCCAGACCACCCTCAGTTGCTCTGCAAGATCAATAACCAGAGACTTGTGCCCACACTTCCTCAGTTGCTCTGCAAGATCAATCACCAGAGACTTGTGCTCACACTTCCATCTGCTACCGAATCCACCTGGAGACAGGTGGTGAGCACTCCAGTGCTGCTAAACTAGTGACCAGAGTAACATTGATTCCCTGTTGCCCAGATATATTAAAACAAAACAAAAAATCAAGATGAAGCAAACCAATATACAAGCAACAAATTAATTCAATAAATCCCTACAGTGTCTCAGAAACAAAAAAACTTCAAAGCACGTGAAAAACAGGACAAGAAGGGTCAAACAAGTAATTAAAATACAGAGCCAGAAAATCATGTGGAAGAAGAAATGCTAGTGGAACTACCTGATAAAGAATTCAAAAGAATTTTACTTAGGTACTGTCTTAGTTCTCTAGTGCTGCTCTAACAGAAATATCACAAGATAACAAACATAAATTTATTCTCTTACAGTTTAGGAGGCTAGAAGTCCAAATTCAGAATGTTGGCTCTAGGGGAAGATTAGGCTGTAAGTCTGACTTCAGAGTGCCAGCTCTAGGGGAAGACTTTTTCTCTTTAGATTCTGGGTGGAGGCCTCTTGACCATGGGCTTCAACTCTGCCTTTTAGGCCCACCAGAGCAAGCTGGAGGCTTCTCCTGACTCATGCATCTGCAGGGCCTGACAAACTCAAGACTAGCAGCAATACAGCAGGCTGCTAGCTGAGGCTGACAAATTCTAGACTGGCAGTGAAATGACAGATTGTTGGCTCACAGGCTGTGATGGCAAGAATCCCAAGATCGGCAGACAACATGGCAGACCACAGGTTCAAATCTAGAACTGGAGGTGATGATGAGCCAAATGTAGGATCCAAAATGAGACAAAAGCTAGACACCTTTCCCAAAGCTTTTCCATACATACTGGAAGCAGGCCATACTCCAACTCCCCTTCAACTAATAAGCTGCTTACAGCAGATTCTACCATGACATTACAGCACATCCATTCTCATCATGGGGAATAATTATACCACAATTGCCCAGGCACTCAAAATTACATAGCCCAGCCAGCTTGACATAAAACCTTAACTACCATATAGTTTCAATAGATTGTGAAAGTTTAAGGAGACCAAAGTCAAAATCAAGGAAAACATACACAAAACTCTATAAGAATTACATATGTCTGTGTGTGTATATACATATACATATATATGCCTAAGGCACTTGACTGCTAACCTGAAGGCTGGTGGTTCAAACCCACCAGTCACTCCTCGGAAGGAAGGATGGGCAATCTACTTCCATAGGGATATCACCTTGAAAACCCAAGGAGGGGTCACTATGAGTCGGGTGTGACTCGACGGCACATAACAACAACAACAACATATACATACAATCGACAAAACAAATGGAAAATCAGAAACCATTCACAAGCATAGCAAATAGAAATCCAGAAGATTAATACTGAATTTCAGAAATAGATAACATGTTGGAAAGACAAATGAGTAGAACTGAATCAACAGAAGGCAGAACTAGTGAGTTTGAAGACAAATCTCTTAATCTGTTAGAGGAACAATCAGAGAAAAGAATAAAAGAAAATGAAGAATGTCTAAGAATTGTGTTGGACACCATCAAGAGAAATAATTTATGTGTGGTCAGAATTCCAGAATAGGAAGACAAAATAAAGAACCAAGAAAACTGCCAAATATTTGTTGGAAGAAAACATCCCTAACTGAAAGATGAGAAGATACACATTCAAGAAACTCAACGAATCCTAGTAAGGATAAACCCCAAAAGAAAATCACCAAGACATAACAAAACTTTACAAAGCCAAAAACAACAAAAAAATACTGAAAGATCTTGGGAAAAACAAAGTTACCTACAAAAGAGAACCAATAAGACTAAGCTCTGATTTCCTGGTAGAAACCATGCCACAAAGAAGCAATGGAGTGACATACATAAAAACCTAAAAGAAAAAAATAATTGTCAACCAAAAGTAATATCCAGCAAAACTGTCTCAAATATGATGGCCAAATTAGGACATTGCCAAATAAACAGAAGTTAAGGGAATTTGTAAAACCCAGACTAATCTTACAAGAAATGCTAAAAGAAATCCTTCAGACAGAGAATCAACAACAGTAGACAAGAACCAGGGATTAAGACACATGATAATATCACCTGGAAATCAATCCAGATGTATAAGTATCTAAAATAAAATAAACCTACAAGAATGAAAACAGGGAACCAGAGATGTCAATTTGTAAATGATGGTAACTACAAAGCAAAAAGAGGGAAGAAGTTATGTAGTTACAGAATTCCAAATGGAAAAGAAGTCAAGATGACATCAAGATAGAAGTACTAGATAAGTGCCAGTAAACACTAACACAAAAGCAACAAGCAAAATGAACTCAACACAGAAAAATATATTGAATAAAGAAACCATTAACACTGTGGAGTGGATTTATGTGGGACCTACCAACCCACCCAGGGAGTGTCCAGTGGATACATGTTTCACCACATTGTGAGGAATAAACTTATGAAAGGAGTCCTAGAATCCATGAAAACCACTGTGACTGTTCTTCTTTGTAGGTAAGATATTACAGTGGAAAGTATCCTCAGTGACTTGGGAAACCTATATGGTTGCTATAAGTCAGAATTGACTTGATAGCAATGGTTTTGGTTTTTTTGGTTTAACTAAAAGGGTATAGACTGGATCCTGGAGTTGCAGGGACCAAGTAGCATCACTTAACTGCCAAAGACAAGATAAGCATGGTTACCACAATGGGCAGCAGAGTCAAAGCAGTAATAAAAATAGTCTGACTATTGGCATTGGCTAATTAGTCATGGTGTCCCTAGGAGCGAGACAGATGTGACACCTACTGAATACTTACTTGATCTGTACAAGTGAAAGACTCTAGGTCAAGTGAATGATAGTCTTTTTTGAATCACCAAAACAGAGTCACAGCCCTGCAATCAATTCTCAGACTTGAGCCAGTTTACAGACTCATGACCCCTTGAATGAAGGGGAGGTTGGGACCCCCTGAGGAAGGAGGCCACTACACTGTCAAATATTTATACTGTTGACTTTTCTCCAGACTTCCCCAAAGGGATTTATGGCCTTTTACCAGAGTGATTGCTCACTGGGGAAAAAGAAATAATCAGACTTTTAGGGGATTACTGAATTGACAATAAATCTAGGAAACCCAAATGCCACTGTGGTTCACCGGATAGAGTAGTGGGTATATGGAGATCAGGTTATTAATGAATCTTAGCTCAGGTCCATCTCACAGTGGGTCCAGGGGTCCCTGCAGTGATTCCCCCAGTTCCAGAATGCATAACTGGAATAGACAGACTCAGGAACAAGCAGAATCCCCAAAACAGATCCCTGACATGTTGAGTGAGGGCTGTTATGGTAGGAAATACCAAGTGGAAGTCATTAGAACTTCTGTACCTAGGAAAATAGTAAACCAAAAGCAGTATTACATTCTAGGAGGAATTACAGAGATTAATGCTGCTATCAAAGACTTGAAGGATGCAAGGGTGGTAATTCCCACCATATCCCCATTCAACTTGCCTATCTGATCTGTGTTGAAAACAAATGGATCTTGGAGAATGACAGTGGATTATCTTAAATATAACTGTATGGTGACTCAAATTGCAGCTGCTGTTTCAGATGTGGTTTCACTGCTCGAATAAATTAATGCAAGTATCCCCCACTTTTCAAACATTCACTTTACACTACTCCACTTTTATGACAGACCTATATTAATACTTCGGAAACCCAAGGAGGGGTCGCTATGAGTCGGGGCCGACTCGATGGCAAATAACAACAACAACAACATATTAATACTTATTTGCACTAACTGAAAGAAATCCAAAGAGGATTTTCATGTGTACAAAAAAAAGATGAAAAGTGAAACTAGTGTTCAGTGCTTGTTTTGCAGTGGTTCTTTAAAGAGGTAGCACACACCTTGACCTTGTGGTCAAGCTCCTTTTCTGGGAACTATGCTATACACACATTATTTCTACTTTATATGAGCTGTGTATTTATTACATCATTCTTGCCTTTACTATTTATTAGTGCTAGTTTAGGTTTTATGTGTTATGTGGTAAGTTATTTTTTGGGTCCAGGAACACTAAAAAAATTCCTATATAAATTAATGATACTTGCTTCTTCACTTCATACCATTTTAGCTTACAAAAGGTTTCATAAGAATGCTCTACTTTCAGATAGCAGGGGAAACCTATACATTTCATGGTACCTGCTATGCAAGTACTGATCTGGTCAATAGCTTTTTCTCAATACTTGTTTCCAAAGACCATCAGAAGCAGTCTGCCTTCTGTTGGCAAGGCCAGCAATACACTCACTGTCACACTTAAGGTGTATAGCAACACTCCCGCCTTATGTCATAATTTAGTCCTAAGGAAACTTGATGGCTCTCCCCTTCCATAAGATGACAAAAAGATTCATTACACTGATGACATTATACTGACTGCATCAAGTAAGGAAGAAGTATCAATGACTCTAGAGTTATTGATAAGACATTTGCATGCCTGATGATTCAGAATGCATGCGGATTCAGAAGAGGACGTGGAACAAGGGATATCATAGCTGTTGTCAGATGGATCTTGGCTCAAGGCAAAGAATACCAGAAAGAGGTTTACTTGTGTTTT
>NW_006921667.1:6236803-6238476 GCF_000298275.1 Orycteropus afer afer | reverse complement strand
ATGGATTGTGGGGCTGGTGCGGGATCGGGCAGTGTTTCGTTCTGCTGTGCATGGGGTCGCTATGAGTCGGAAACGACTCGACGGCACTTAACAACAACATAACAACATGTCTGATGAAAAGTCAAGCACCTTCCACCTCACATATATAATTCCTGGGAAGCTCATGGTAGTGAAATTTCTAGGGGTCCACTGGTGTGGGGCATGCAGAGATATTCCTTGCAAGGTGAAGGATAAGCTGTTGCACCTCCTGCAACTAGAAAGGAAGCAAAATGTTGAATGGGTCTCTTTGGATTTTAGAGACAGAATATCCCTCATTTGGGTGTGCTGCTCTGGCCTATTTACAAAGTAACTAAAAAAGCTGCTAGCTCTGAGTGGGGTCTAGAACAGAAGACTCTGCAACAGGTTCAGGCTGCCATGCAAGCTACTGTGCCATTTGGGGCATATGATTTGGCTGATCCAATGGTGCTTGAAGTGTCAGTGGCTGATAGAGATTCTGTTTGGTGTCTTTGGCAGGTCCCTATTAGGGAATCATATTGAATATCCTTAGGATTTTGGAGCAAAGCCCTGTCATCCTCTGCAGATAATGACTCTTTTTGAGATAGAGCTTTTGGATTGTTACTGGGCCTTAGCAGAGACTGAATGATTAACCATAATACACCAAGTTACCATGAGGCCTGAGCTACCCATTATAAACTCAGTATTATACACAGTCATTAAGTTGGGTATGCACAGCAGCACTCCATCACCAAATGGAAGTGTTATATATGAGATTGGCCTTGGGCAGGCACTGAAGGCACAAGTAAGTTACATAATGTAGTGGCCTAAATGCCCATGATCCTCACTCCTATCACATTACCTTCCCTTTTCCAATCTGCACCTATGGCCTACTGGAGAGTTCCTCATGACAGGTTGACTAAAAGAGAAAATTCATGCCTGGATTACAGATGGTTCTGTGTGATATGCAGGGATCACTCAAAAGTAGACAGCTTGCAGCACTGCAGCATCTTTCTGGGACTTCCCTGAAGGGCAGTAGTGAAGAGAAATCCTCCCAGTAGGCAGAACTCTGAGCAGTGAACCTGTTGTTCACTTTGATTGGACCACATGTGTAAATGTATACCAATTATTGAATGGAAAGCTGATTCACTCTGTAAACCTTCACCTAAATCACTATAAACCAAACTCACTACCATAAAGTCAATTCTGACTCATAGTGACCCCCTTTGGGTTTCCAAGGCAGTAAACATGAAAGTAGATTGCCACATCTTCCTTCCACAGAGCAGATGGTGGGCTCCAGGTTCATTTTGTATAAATTTGTATAAATTTCCTACTCTAGTCCTAGAATCAGCCATTTCTCCAAGGAGCTATGGTTCCTATTACTGGAGAATGGAATTAGAAACCAAGATCTGGGTGCTGAGTGTTCACTGCTATTAGGGTGTTCACTTCTCCTAGGTCCTCTCAGCTGACAGAACAAGGAATTATATGTTGTTGTTGTTGTTGTTATGTGCTGTGGAGTCGGACCTGGCTCATAGCGACCCATCCTTGGGTTTCTGAGGCAGTATCACTACAGAAGTAGATTGCCCAAACTTCCTTCCAAGGAGTGGCTGGTGGGTTTGAACCGCCAGCCTTCTGGTTAGCAGTTAAGTGCCTTAGGCACTATGCTACCAGAGCTCCCC
>NW_006921667.1:6228941-6236553 GCF_000298275.1 Orycteropus afer afer | reverse complement strand
TGTGTGTGTGTGTGTGTGTGTTTATATATTTCTGTCTGTAGCTATCTTAAAAAATATATACTGTTGTTATTAACTGCCATCCAATCAGCTCCTTACTTATGACAATGCCATGCACAATGCAATAAAATACTGTCCGGTCCCCTACCATTCCCATGATTGGTTGTGAATAATACCTCTGTAATCTACAGGATTTTCACTGGCTGATTTTTTGAAGTAGAGTGCCAGGCCTTTGTTCTTACTGACTTATTTTGGAAGCTCTACTGAAACCTATTCAGCATTGTAGTGACATGCAAGCCTCCACTGACAGATGACTGGTGGCTGCACACAAGGTGCATTGGTCAGGAATTTAGCTCAGGTCTCCCACATGGAAAGTGAGAATTCTGTCACTGAACCACTACTGGCCCCTGAGCCAAACATATGAATGTCTATTCACCTCAAACCAAACCAAACTCACTGTCATCAAATTGATTCCAACTCATAGCAACCCCCATCAGGTTTCCAAGGCTGTAAATCTTTACAGAAATAGTCTGACTCATTTTCCTTCCATGGAGCAGCTGGTGGATCCGAATCACCAATCCTTTGGTTAGCAGCCAAATGCTTTAACCACTACACCACCAGAGCTCCTTGTCTATACACCTAGTCTTCACTTAACGACTATCTTGTTATCCAACATTTCACATTTATGGTAACAATAAAAAAAAATCTAGTATCTGAGTACTTTGTGCATTGATCACGTACATCTGGCAGTGATGGATGCCAAGGTGTAAGGCGAGAGTAATGGTGGCTCTGATGATTAAGGTTATGTGTCAACTTGGCTAGGCTATGATTCTCAGTGGTTTGGCAGTTATGTAATAATATAATGAGAAGTTATATAAAAGTTACCTTCCATTTCTGCATAATGCCAATTTTTGCATAACAACCTAGTCTTTGGAACCTAACCATGTAGATATGTGTGGAATGGGTGTATTAAGCTAAGCATACTGGTATCTCTGACTCTATTGCCACATGGATACTGTAACTGCCTTCCATTGCTTATCTGTAACTTTCTACTCCAATAGTGAGAAACTTGGCTCCTACCTTCAGCCATCCATTTACTTAATTGTTCAATACCCCTACACATGTATAATGATTTCAGACTTGTAAACACATATTCCTATGGGAAATAACTTTATCAACTAAAGTACAGTGCTTATGTAAGGTAAGGTATAGATTTCCTTTTTATATCACTGCCTGCAATCTCTTCTGGTGAGCTCCTGGAGAAGAATAACCTGTCACAGTCTTTACTTACCCAAGAGCTAGAAATGGAAATGTTGAGTATTCAATGGAAATAGATTATTAGCTGAGTATTTTATATCTTCACCATAAATGAGTTTTTCAAACCTCTCCTCCAAGGCATATTTAGATGAGGAGGGAGGGAAAAATTGGAGAGAAAAAGGGGAGAACACAAAAGGGAAAAGGGGGGTAGCTGAAGATACTTCATGGCTAGATGCTGCCCTTCCAGCCTTGTCCAGACTGGGTCAGTGGTTTATGCAACAAGGCCAATAGGAAGACAGCTGCTCTAGAGAGGAGGAAAAAGAAAATGAGGAGAAGGAGGAAAAAAAGGAAGCAGTAGTTGGCATACAGGCAAACAGGCAGGCCAGAGTGCTGCCACAGGTGGCTCAGTAGCAATTTTGGCCTTACAAGGAGATTCCTGCATTCTAGCTCTCCTGGCCTCCAGTTGTTGCCACCCTTCTGAGTCTGCCTATTTACACAGTATAACTGCTTTCCTGCCAAAAGGCCTGCCAAGTATCTCTGGAGAAAACAAGCTGCTATTTGCTACAGTGAACAGCTGCTGGGGACCCATCACACCCCATCTGAAGCCTCGCTCTGCTCACCTACCAGTGCCAGGGTCTGAAACAGAGAAGAGAGGAATTAAGGAGAACAAGATGCCTGCACCTAGCTAGAGAAGACAGGCAAGTTGTCCTAAACTAGATTCTAGCCCTTACACCAATGGGTCTGACCTGCTGAATACTGGGAAGGTTTTAACTAAAGGTTCCAGCTCAGAGACTGATTCAATGGATTCTGGGCTGGATTTGGGGTGAGGCCTTGGCAATTTTCTTTTGTTAATTCGTTATTTCCTTAAATTACTTGTTGTTGTTGTTGTTATGTGCCGTCGAGTCGGCCCCGACTCATAGCGACCCCTCCTTGGGTTTCCAAAGCAGTATCACTACGGAAGTAGGATTGCCCAACCTTCCTTCCGAGGAGTGACTGGTGGGTTTGAACCGCCAGCCTTCTGGTTAGCAGTCAAGTGCTTTAGCCACTATGCTACCAGAGCTCCTACTTACCAACTTTTATTTACTTATTTTTAAACTGTGATTTGGGTGAAAGTTTGCAGAGCAAATTGGTTTTCTGTCGAACAATTCATACGCATTTTGTTTTGTGACATTCGTTGCAATCCCCACAATGTTACATTACTCTTCCCACTTTTTTCCTATGTTTACCACTCTTCCATTAGTCCTTTTTTCTTATCCCTTTCCGACTTTTTAGCTTTATCTTTGGGCAAATATCGCCTTTTGATCTTGCATGGTTGATTGTTCTATGGAACACGTACCTCCTTGGTGTACCTTACAGGTACCTTCTTTGTTCACCATATAGGTATGTCTATTGTTTGGCTGAAAGTTTGGTCACAGGGGTGAGTTCAGTTCCAGGCTTGAACAGGGTCTCAGGGTCATAGTCTCAGTGGTTCCACCAGTCTCTATCAGACCAGTAAGTCTGGACTTTTTTATGATTTTCAGTTTTGTTTTACATTTTTCTCTAGCCATGACTTTCTACTGTGATCCCTTTCAGAGTAGTCAGCAGTAGTAGTTGGCACCATCGAGTTCTTCTGGTCAGGGTCATGCATGCTGGGGATCATGTAGTCCATTAGTCCTTTGGACTAATTATTTCCTCACATCTCTGATTTTCTTCATTCTTCTTTGCTCAGGATGAGAAGAGACTAATAGTGGCACCTGGGTACCAGCATTTCTAACAGCTCCCCAAGTGCTTCTAATGCCAGCCAAGGCTGGGAACAGCTGCCTTACAGAGAGGCACTGATCCTTTGGTGATCAGTGTTCTCTACTAATGCCACAAGCAGGTTCAGCTCTGGCGATGAGCAGCTGGTAGTCACAGCTGGTCATCCAGCTGTCCTGAGTCACTCACAGCATTTGGATGGGCCAAAAAGGAGCTGATGAAATGGAAGATAGAGAGGAGAGAAGAGAGAAAACCCAGCTGAAAACAGCATGCTGGGAGGAGAAGGGGAAAGCATGGGGGTGGGGGCAGAAGGGAGAGGTGTGGAGTCGGGAGAGTGGATGCAACCAGAGACACAACTTCACAAGGTGCCCAGGGACCTGGTGCTCTAGTTAGTACCTACCAACACAATGTGTAAAGAATAGGAGACTCTTAGAGGACTCAGTCCTCTCCTCTCCCTTGGGAAATGGGAGAGATGGAGGCCAGGCCACCGGGTGCTCTCTTGACACCAGTTCAGGAAGAGAAGAACATGACAGGGGAAGCTTCACTTCTATGTGATGATGGCCCCCAGGCAAATCTCCTAGTTGCCAGTGAGGCTGGAAGTTGGCTCCCCAACTCTGTGGTCCTCCCTAGGAGCTCTGAGTCTGGCTCCTTTGGGTCTGGCTCAAAATGTCTGACTGGAGTCCAGCAACTGAAAAGGGAGCTTGCTACCAGCACAGGGAACTTGCTGAGCTGCAGAACAAATCTGTTCTTCTAACATATAGGCACCTTCTATTTCCAAGAGCTCCTGCCAACCACCAACAGACCAGAGAGGATCATGCTGAGCCTCTGCAAACCAGTAGTGCCTCGGGCCACCACAGCACAGGAAGGACTCACACTGGTGGGAGGCCCAAAGGCCTTCATATCATCCACTGGGGAAAAACTCTCATACATTTTCTAAGATGCAAACCAGGCAGAGAGAGATTTTAGACTGAGCACTCTGCAAGTTAGAACACTGATTTTCACAGCTGTTTAGGTCTGAGGACAAAAGGAAGTCAAGAAGAGAGACAGAGATTAGAGGGATCAGCACAGAGATAGCTGGGAAGCAGAAGACCTGATGCCTGGAGAATGAGTTAAGGTACACAGACAAAGGCCAAGGTGGGCCACAGTGCTCTAGCTTTTTCTTTTGCTCCAGAGGACATGGACTCCAGCACTCCTGGGAACCAGGGAAGTCAGGATGAATGGCAGAGAAGCCTGTTCTGTGAGGACAGTCCAGGTGCCTCCCCTGGCACTAGAACTGCTCGGCTCAGGATGTGTCTGCCATGCCCACTACTGCTGATGTTCCTGGAGAAGGAAAGCAGCCCAAAACTGAGAGCTCCCGAACTCTGCTCAAGACAGGCCCAGTGCCCACATGCCATGGGGACAGGAGAATCTGCCAGGAGTCTACTCCTACTGACTGTGGTGCAGGACTGTAACCCCCAACCAGGGTATTTACTCCTTTTTGCAGGTGCCTGGGGTTTGCTACTGAGGTGACTGGGGACCCCACGCTGTAAGCCCCGAATCCTGAGAGAAGCACTATGCTCTTACCAGACCCTGTTTCTCCTAGATTCATGGGGAAAACCCACAAACGTCATGCTCCTCAGGAAAGGGAATGGAGAGTACATTAAAGCTTGACATTATCCAGGTCAAACTTCCAAAATGGCAGGGTCAGAAGCTAAGAATTAAGCAAATGTGATGAAGATTCAAAACCTTCTGAGAGGAAGGAGACTTGAGACTGTGTTCTCTTGGGCTTATTTTTTCCTTTGCCTCTCCTCTTCTGTTTCCAAAGAAGATGCCATTCTGTTAAAAAAAAGTCTTGTTAGGACTAGAGGTTCTCAGCAGGTACTGTACAAGGTCAGCATTTGAGAAACAAGGTCAGGTCTCTGTCTCAATGTTCTCATCTTTCTCTCTCCCACTGGTAATGCACAATTTCCCAGAAATTCTAACTTCTTTCTGTGCTCTGAGTTGGCACTACAGTAAGGTCCATCCTTACCATTTGCCGCTCCTGATCTGTCCTGCTAAATTGAGAAAACATACAGGCTGGTCTATATGTAGGCTTAAAATTAAAAAAAAAAACCAAAAACTCACTGCCATTAAGTTGGATCCGACTCATAGTGACGACCCCTCCTTGGGTTTCTGAGGCAGATTATGCTTCAAGGTACTCTTTTTATTTTTGATTCTGATTTGGGTGAAAGTTTACAGAGCAAATTTGTTTTCCATTCAATAGTTCATATACAGTTTATTTGATAACATTAATTACAATGCCCACAATGTAGAAGCTCTCTTCCCACTTCCTCCTTGTGGTTAGCTTTACCCTGTAACCTTCTTTCCTATACATTCCTGGCCTCTGAGTCATCTCCTTGTGCAAATCCTGCCCTTCTGATCTTCCACAGATGATTGTTCTAAGGAGTGTATCTACCTGGTGTAACTGTTCACTTTGTAGACCTGCCTATTTTTTGGATAGAAGCCATGGGAATGAGTTCAATTCCAGACTCAAAGGGTTACTAGAGCCCATTGTCTCAGGGGTTTCACCACTCTCTATCAGACCCATAACTCTGTTCTTTTTTTTATGATTCTGAGTTTTGTTCCGCATTTTTCTTCCACTCTATCCAGGATCTCCTATTTTGATCCCTCCCTTTCCAAGTGATTGGTAGTGGTAGCTGAGCACCATCTAGTTCTGGCCTCATGGTCATGTAGGCTGAGGCTCCCATGGCATCCCTTGGACTAATTGTTTCCATGTCTTTGATTTTCTTTATTCTTCTTTGCTCCAGATGAGAAAAGACCAACTGTTGCACTTTCGATGGCCACTCAAGCTTTTAAGACCGCAGCTGTGCTCACCAAAGCAGGAGGTAGAACAATGTTTTTGTGTGGTATGTTAAGCCAATTGAGCTTGATGCCCACTGCAAGCATGGTCCCAAGCCCATAGGCCCAGGCCCATAGGCCCAGCGACTCACTCCCTCAAGGTGTCTGGCTAAGGAAGTTATCCTAGTTTTGCCCTGGGTTAGCTCTATTATATATACTGTTGTTGTTATGTGCCGTCGAGTCAGACCTGACTCATAGTGACCCCTCCTTGGGTTTCTGAGGTGGTATCACTATGAAAGTAGACTGCCCAACCTTCCTTCCAAGAAGTAGCTGGTGGGTTTGAACCATCAGCCTTCTGGTTAGCAGTCAAGCGCATTAGGCACTACGCTACCAGAGCACCTCTATGTGGACATTCATATAGCACATACAAATACATATGGAGAAAAACTGTCTGCCAAACTTTGGTAAAGTCCCCTTTGCCTACCCATACCTGATCATTTAGCCTGTCTATCTATGTATCCACCTGTAGATTCATATTTGTTATTACTGATAATGCACTACTGTGTATGTAAAGTGTTTACCTTTTTTTTTTTTTTTTCCCTGAATCCCTTGTGTACCCCCACCCCATGTCTTCCTTTTCTTTAGTATGTTATTGTGCTGGTCACTTGCTTTTGGTATATTGCCCTTCTCTTCAACCAAATCAATATGCATCTCTTCCATCTAGCAACTTTCCCTGCCCTTCCATCCCTGGTAACCATCAAAGAAAGTCTCTCTCCATGTGTAAACCTTTCCTTGATTTTCACAATACTGGACATATGATATTTGTCTTTTTGTGATTGACTAATTATTTCACTCAGGATAATGTCCTCCAAGTTCATCCACATCATGAGGTGTTTCATGGATCCTTCATTATTCTTTAGTGTTGTATAGTATTCCACTGTGTATATGTGCTATAGTTTGGTTATTCATTCACCCATCAATGGGCACTTGGGTGGTTTCCAGCTCTTTGCTATTGTGCTGCAAAAAACACGGGTGTGCATATATCTATTTGTGCTCCAGCCCTCATTTCTTTAGGATATATACCTCACAGTGAGATTGCTGTATTTCTAATTCCAATTTTTTAAGGAAGTGCCATACTATTTTCCTCAGTGATTCTATCATTTTACAGTCCCACCAGCAATATATGAGAGTTCTAATCTCTCCAAATCCTTGCCAGTATTTGCTATATTCTATCTTGTTGAACTTTGTTATTATTGCTAGTGTGAGATGGTATCTTATTGTTGTTTTGATTTGCATTTCTCTAACAGCTAATGAGGGAGCTCTGGTAGGGTAGTTCCTAAGGCACTACCCATCAGCCACTCCTCGGAAGGAAGGTTGGGCAATCTATTTCTGTAGTGATATTGCCTCAGAAACCCAAGAAGGGGTCGCTATGAGTCAGGTCTGACTCGATGGCACATAACAACAACAACAGCTAATGATAGTGAGCATTTCTTCATGTGTTTGTTGGCCATGGGAATATCTTCTTTGGTGAAGTGTCCATTCATGTCTTCTGCCTATTTTTTTGACATCAAGTTGAGGTACTGGAATTTTCTATAAGTTTTGGAGGTAAGTTCCTTGTCAGATTTGTTGTTGCTGAATATTTTTTCCCAAGCTATAGGTTCTTTTTCCACTCTTTTGGAGAACTGTTTTGATGCATATAAGAATTTAATTTTTAAAAGGTGGGGACCAGGTTTACTGGTCCGATACAGCCTGGTGGAACCACTGAGACTATGGCCCCTAGCCGCCCTTCAGGTCTGGAATTGAACCC
>NW_006921667.1:6223809-6228726 GCF_000298275.1 Orycteropus afer afer | reverse complement strand
GTGGTCAATGACATGAGACAAAGTATATGTGAACTGCTGTATGGAAAGTGAATTTGCTCTGTAAATATTCACCCAAATCACAATTTAAAAAAAAAAAGAATTTAATTTTTAGAAAGTCCCAGTCATGTAATTTATTTTCTGCTGTCTGTGCATTTTTACTTATGTTTGATAGTCTATTTATGCCATACTGTTGTTGTTATGTGCCATTAAGTAGGAACTGACTTATAGTGACCCCTCCTTGGGTTTCTGAGGCATATCACTATGGAAGTAGATTGCCCAACCTTCCTTCCGAGGAGTGGCTGGTGGGTTTGAACTACCAGCCTTCTGGTTAGCAGTCAAGTGCCTAAGGCACTATGCTACCAGAGCTTAGGGCCCCTAAGTTTGTCCCTATTTTTTCTTTGAATTTTATACTTTTAGGGCTTACATTTAAGTCTCTGATCCATGTTGATTTAGTTTTTGTGTGAGTTATGCATCTTATTTTTCTACAAATGAATATCCAGTTTTGCCAGCACCATATGTATGCTCCTCAACCCTGACCAAACCTGCCCTGAGATACTAGAGGCATACTCATCAGTAGGACTGCCCACTGTCTCTACCCTGGCCACTACTACCAGCACCCAGGAATGCTAGGGCCTAGAAAATGAGAGCTCAGTCCCAGATTGTGCCACAGTATGCCAGGCCCCAGAGCACTGCACAGCCCAGGGCTGTGACTGTAGAAGGCTTGGCAGGGACTGAGACACTCATGACCAATTGAAACCAGAGCCAAAATCTGCCTCCCCTCTCTTTACCCCCTTCTATAGAATCACACTGTTTTCAAATGAACAGCTTCTTGCTGTAAAGTATCTCCTTGTAACAGGGTTTCTGGATCATCTGGCATGCTTTTTCCATGCCAGTGCCTTCACCACCACCACTACCACTACTACTGCCCTGCCCCTGCCTGGCCTCAGTGGTGTGACCTGGAAGTAGAACTTGTTGAATGGTCCCCAGGTTAAGGTAAAAGGGCCCTCTTCTCACCAGCCCCCACACCCTCAGGGCCAGTATAGCCCTACCTAGTCAGATACAGACTTTGTGGTGGCTTCACCCAGCCTCAAGACCAACTCTGCCTATGTCAGGAGTATGGATGCTGAGAGATCGGTGATATCCAGCCATGACAGCCCTGGGATGAAGAGACCCGTGACCAGGAAATGGAGAGCTAAACTAAGTCTTCAGGTGACACAGTTCGATGATACTAGCCTGCTGCATCCCAACCCTCTTCCACCATGAGGGTGGGGCTAGTCCCAGGAGGGTGGAAGGTAGGTTCCTGTCAAGGGAGGAGAAATGGTATCAAATCTCAGGCTGCTTTTAAAGAGATTAGTGTCTGCTTAAGAAGGAACAACAGAAGTCTATTCTAGGCTTTTGTATGAGGCTTACATAACCGTAAAGAAGAAAAACCATGATACAGGAGGTAACCTAGGCAAGAATGCCAAAAACACACCCTGTGGAGACCAGGGTCGGGGTGTAGGGTTGCTCCACAGACCAAGCTTAAGGGAGCATGGCCCCTCTGACATGCCACCAGACTCAGCCAACCCCACACCAGTCAAAACTCTCCTCCCTCCAACAGAGACAGAAAATGTAATGAGGGGACTCAAGGAAATGATGACATGGTGCTTTAAGAACAGAGCTGGTGGCTTCATAACCATTGGGCTCCAGTTCTCTTATGGATGAAAGAGGTGAGATTGAAGAGCATGAACATTCCAAACATTCAGAGCAGAGACATCACTCCCAGAGTGAGCAGCTGGTGCAGCCCTGCCTGCTCCCCAAGGTCTATAGGTGACATGGGGTAGGGGGGATGATACAGAGAAGACACAGTCCAAAGAAAACACCAGTCTCCTGGCAGCCAGAAGAAGAAGGTGATGGAGACCACAGGACGATGGAGAAAGGGTTCTCCCTGGTGGCTTCCCACCCAGACTTGAATGCAACCTTAGGCTGTTTTTCAAGAAGGAAGGACACAGCCACCCAGCAGGGAGATGGATCCCTAATCCCTACCTGTCCTTCAAGGCATAGCTCTTCCACCAGGAGCAAGAGATCATTCTGTTTCAGGAAGGAGAAAGGTATTCTGTCCAGTCACATCAACTAGCCCCCAGCCAAAACGCTCAGGGCAACAAACCCCTGAATGTGTGGCCATCAGCAGGATTGTTACTGGCAAATTTCACTATGGGTGTGCAGAAAATAGCTCTGGCATTTACATATCAAAAAATGCTGGGCACCATGTTAGATAATTATTCACAAAGGCGCGTAACAGAGTCACCTTAGGCAAGCTACCTAAACTCTCTAGGCCTCCATTTTTCTCATCTACAAAATGGAGTTACCTAAGAGTGTTTATCTCCTAAAGTTAATATTTGTAGAGTACTTATGGACAGTGACTGGCACAGAGTAAGTGCTGTGTGACATGACCAATAAACAAAATACACAGTCTTCATTATCATGAGCAAACATGCACAGAGAAAGTTTTATATATATATATATATAGCTTGGCCAACAGGGAAATGCAAATCAAAACCACAATGAGATACCACTTCATACCCACTCTCTATTTCTCTATCTCTCACTGCCATCTACTCAATTCAACTTATACTGACCTCTCCTTCAGTTTCTGAGGTGGTATCTCTACTGAAGTAGATTGCCCAATCATCCTTCCAAGGAGTGGGTGGGTTTGAACCTCCAGCCTTCTGGTTAGCAGTCAAATGCCTTAGGTACTAAACTGCCAGAGCTCCCATACCCAGTAGGATGGCCATAATGAAAAGGATAGACAACAGCAAGTCTTGGTGAGGATATGGAGAAACTTGAACCCTTGTCTACAGCTGGCAGGAATGCAAAATGGCACAGCCATTGTGGAAAACATCTAGCAGTTCCTCAAATAATTAAACAGAGTTATCATAATGACCAATGTGATGTTCTGCCACAGAAAAAGATTTTACACTAACAACCAGACCTTCCATCCTGACCTCAATCCCTCTCTCAACCCTTGTTACCACTCTATCTTTCAGTAGAGCTTTTCCCATGTAAGGCATCTGGGGCAGATTCCCTCCTCCGTAAAAGCACAGAGTAGTTCTTATCGAGGGCACTGTGGTTGGGCAAGAGGGAATGTATATGAATCACATCCCCACCACTGCACACACAGATAAGCACTCACCATCCCTCCACCCCCAGAATGCCTGAGAGAAGCAAGGTGCAGGCTGGACTGGGACTAAAAGGAGCTTCTGTCTCCTCTTACCTCCAGTGGACTGAGAATGTCAGATTGTACAGCCTGAGGTTTCCCTAGGCAGGCTAGTTTGTCTACAGTATTGGTTAAATGCAGTCAAGACAAGACACCAAACAGACAGTGATTTCCAGAAATGCCATGGTTTGGCCCTTCAGAACAGAGGCCAAGAGTAACAGGCCCATTATGCCTGGTCTACTGGCCTAGATGCATCCACTGACACTCAGGTCTCTTTTCTCACCTTCCCAGGACACTCTGGCAAACGCTTCCACCCACATGCTGTAGAGCAGAGGTCAACCTGTGCAGGGTCACTTTGCAGTCTCCCCTCAAGTCACCAAAGAGCATCCACAGGCCTGTTGATGGGCACTGTCCAAAACTTTTCAAATCTAATCCTCACAAAAGGCACAAAATGGAGGTGGGCTTCTACATAAGAGTGAAGATATGTTCAGACATACGCTGGGAAGCATGTTCAAGTTAGGAAGTGGCAGAACCAGGCACCAGACACCTGGTCTTAGGCTCAAATGCTGATAGCCACACAGAAATGCCTGTTCAATAAGTAAATAGGACATCAGGAAGCACGACAAGGACACATCACTGAGAGGGCTCAGAGCTAAATCACTTCTTGTCTTGCTGCTACAAGATCATTCTTGCTTTCCATTGGCTCTCCCAACTCTAGAAGTCCAGCTTTCCTCTTAGTATTTCAACATTCTCTCTGTATCTTCTATAAGGCTAATTTAAGCCCTTAGTTCATTTTAGTTCCAGGATTACTCTACTTCAGGTGAACTGGGAAGCTGGGGGAATTCATAGGATGACCTCAATTGTCTCTGAAATCTTGGTGCCCAGTGCCAGATTGTGGCAGAGGTCAAAATAAGACTCTTCATTTGGGTTGTAAATACTTTCTGCACACTATTCCCATACTTGCTAGAGTCATAAAATGTGTTCCCTGTGGGGAAACACTCATTGGTGACTATTCCCAACAAAATACTCTTACATGCTCCCTGTGTGATATCCTGGTACTAAAAAGGAACAAAGACTCTTCACTCAGAGGTTTGATTCTTCCAGCTTAAAATAAAACTGGATTGGATATCCACACAGAGAAAAATGAAATGGGACCCACACCTCACACTATATACAAAAAATAACTCAAAATGGAACAAAAACCTAAATGTTAAAGCTAAAACTATGAAGTTCTTGGAAGAAAACACAGAGATAAAACTATGTGACCTAATTTATACACACACACACACACACACACATAAAATCAAATACACTAACATCAGAAGACACAACAGGTAACTGGGACCTTACAAAAATTAAATACTTATATTCATCAAAAGACTTTTATCAAAAGAATGAAACAGACAACCTACAGACTAGGAAAAAAGTCTTTGGAAATGACTTATCTGATATACTGATATACTGATATATATAAAAAATTTAAAATAACAACAAAAAGACAAACAACCCAATTAAAAAATAAGCAAAGGACTTGAATAGACACTTCACCAAAGAGGGCATTCTAAGAGCCAAAAAACACATGAAGAGATGTTTGCTATCATCACGCATTGTTGTTGTTGTTGTTATTTGCCGTCGAGTTGGCCCCGACTCATAGCGACCCCTCCTTGGGTTTCCGAGGCAGTATCACTACGGAAGTAGGATTGCCCAACCTTCCTTCCGAG
>NW_006921667.1:6204433-6223473 GCF_000298275.1 Orycteropus afer afer | reverse complement strand
CTAAAATTAAAAAAAAAAAAAAAAAAAACAAATGTTGGTAAAGATGTAGGGAGACTGGAACCTTTATGCACTGCTGGCAGGCGTGTAAAATGGTATATAACCATTATGGAAAACAGTACGGTGTTGTTTTGGCTACCTAGTGCCACTCTGACAGGAATATACCACAAATGGAATGGCTTTAACAAACAGGAGTTTATTCTTTTACAGTTTTGGATGTTAGCAGTCCAAGTTCCAGGTGCCAGGCTCTAGGGGCTGGGTGAAAGCCCTTCAGCTTTGGGCTTCAGCTCTGCCTCTTGCTATAGGCCCACTGAAGCTAGAGGCATCTTTTCACTCAGGCAGCTGCTGGCTGCTGAGGTTGACAAACCAAGGTCAATAAGTGAAAAGGCATAGTCCCAATATTACCAAACCACATGGCAGGCCATTGATTCAAGTCCATTAAAAGTCCCAAGAACGGCAGGGCAACATGGTAGGCTGCTGAACAACGACTCAGCTACATGCAGGGTTCAAGCATGCTATCAGCTGTAGATATTCCTCTAAGTAGCTTCTTATATACTGGAAGCAGACCACATCCCTAAAGCAGCTACTCAGCTGCTCCAACAGATTCCACCGTGGAGTTAATTACCAATCTCACCAGGTAGAATAACTACATCCAGCTGCCCAGCCACTCAACCAGGCCCAGCCAAGCTGACACACAAACTTAACTACTACAGGTGCTTCCTAAAAGAAACTTAGGAATAGAACTACATTATGATTCCATAATCTCACTTCCAGGTATATACCCTAGAGATCTAATAGAAGAGACATAAACAGACATATGTACATCTATGTTAACTGCAGCATTATTCACAACAGCAAAAAGATGAAAAAAATCTAAGTGTCCATCAATGAATAAATGAATAAACAAAATGTGATACAAACATACACACAATGGAATACTATGCAGCCACAGAGAATGACAAGTCCTTAAAACATGTTATAATGTGGCTCAATCTGTAGGATATTGTACTGAGTGAAATAAATCAATCACAAAATGACAAATACTGTATGATCCTACTTTTATAAAAAGACAATAGGTTTACATATAGAGACCAATGCTCCCTGGTGGTTGACAGGGATGGGTTGGGGGATGGAGCAATTATACTCCAGAGAGTAGACACTTGTTATTTCTGATGAAGGAATATGTAACACTGAATGTGGGTGAAGTATACACAGTTTGATCAAGGTAAACAAGGTCACTAAGATATACACAAGAAAAAAGGTCCTTTTGGTAGCGTAGTGCCTTAGGCACTTGACTGCTAAGCAGAGGGCTGGAGGTTCAAACCCACCAACCACTCCTTGGAAGGAAGGTTGGGCAATCTACTTCCGTAGTGATACTGCCTCGGAAACCCAAGGAGGGGTTGCTATGAGTCGAGTCCGACTCCACGGCACATAACAACAACAACAACGGTGTATATAATTTTGCGACAACAGCAGCAACAACTGAAAAATGCATGTGTGAAGATTATACACACATACATGCACACTTATATAGGCATTCCTCAGATACTGTGGGATCACTGCAACAAAGAGAATATTGTGATAAAGCTAGTCACACAAGTTTGTTTCCTAGTACATACAGAAATCACTGTACAGTATACTACACTATAGTGTAGTCCATTAAGTAAGACACAGCCTTATGAAAAAGTCTGAAATATTGTGAAAATTCCCAAAATATAACAGAGACATGAAGTAAGCACATCCTGTTGAAAAAAGAATACCAACAGACTTGCTTGACTTGAGGTTACCACAAATCTTCAATTTGTGAAAAAAAAAAAGGCAGTATCTAAGAAGTACAATACAGCAAAATGCAATAAAATGATGCATGCCTATATGTAGGTACATATTGCATTGGGCAAATCTGCTGCAAAAGATTTCTTTAAAGTGTCAAAAAGCAGGTATCATTTTGTTGACTAAGGTGTGTCAGACTCAAGGCATGGTATTTTCAATCACCTCATATGCATGTGAAAGCTGGACAATGACAAAGGAAATCTGAAGAAGAAATGATGCATCTGAATTATGGTGTTGACAAAGAATACTGAATACACCATGGACTGCCAGAAAGAAAACAAATTTGTCTGGGAAGAAATACAGACAGACTGCTCCTTAGAAGCAAGGATGGTGACAGTTTGACCCAATTACTTTGGATATGTTACCAGGAAGGACAAAAACCTGGAGAAGAATACCACTCTTGGTAAAGCAGAGGGAGAACAAAAAAGAGTAAGATTCTAAACGAGATGGAATGACAGAGTAACTGACAATGGGCTCAAACATATCTAAAATTATTAGGATGGCACCTAACTGGACAATGTTTTGTTCTGTTATATATGGGGTTGCTATGAGTCACAACCAATTTGACTATACCTGTGGTACAGTGAATGACTTAGTATGGCTCTACTAGCCATGGTCTTTGTGACTGCCACCAGATGACTGGGGGAAACTATGCAAATGTAAGGTGCTCGTAACCCACCAAGGGGATTGGATAGCTTGTTAATAATGTAAATAAGATACATGGCACCCTTGTGGTGGTTACTCACTCACTGCCATTGAATCAATTTGACTCATAGCAACCCCTCCTTGGGCTTCCAAGGCAGTATCTCTATGGAAGTAAATTACCCAATCTTCCTTCCGAGGAGTAGCTGGTGGGTTTGAATCATCAGCCACCTGGTTAGGAGTCAAATGCCTTGGGCCCACCAGAGTTCCTAAACCAAAAACCAAACTCACTGCCATCGAGTTGATTTTGACTCATAGCAACCCCTCCTCGGGTTTCTGAGGCAGTATCTCTACGGAAGTAGATTGCCCAACCTTCCTTCTGAGGAGTGGCTGGTGGGTTTGAACTGCCAGCCTTTTGGTTAGCAGTCAAATGCCTTAGGCACTATGCTGCCAGTGCTCCTAGGACCATGTAAATAAGGTACATGGAACCCTAACGTGGGGATTGGTCAGTTTTGGTATTCCACTAGTGAATGGAATAAAACATCTCAGAAGCAGAAAGGGAGGATTCTCACTGCCATCAAGACAGAAGAGCCAGGAGTTGAGCACATCCTTTGGACCCAAGATCCCTGCACTGAGACAGCAGAGTGATGGCAGCAGCAGAGGCAGCAGAACCAAGAAACCAACATGAGATACAGCAGTGGGCTTCTCAGCCCATGAAGCAAGAAAGCTGAGTGTCTCTGCTGGCGGAACAGAGTGTCTGTCTCTTAGCAAAGCTAAAAGAACTTTGTAATAATGGACCGAGCAGGACAGAAGCTGAGGCCAGAGAGAAGCATGCCTGTGGCATGGCTGAGAAGAAGCTGTCCTGATCGAAGATCCTGAATTATAACCTGCTACTTCTCTAATAAATCTCATAATCATGAATGTTGTTGTTGTTATTGTTATATGCCATATTGTTGTTTGTTGTAGTTGTTATGTGCCATCCAGTCGGACCTGACTCATAGCGACCCCTCCTTGGGTTTCTGAGGCAGTATCACTACAGAAGTAGATTGCCCCATCCTCCTTCCTAGGAGGGGCTGGTGGGTTTGAACCACCAGCCTTCTGGTTAGCAGTCAAGTGCCTTAGGCACTGAATATCTTCTGTGAATTCTGTGTGGCCACTGCAATGGATTATCAAACTCAGGAGAATAGGAGTGCTATGGGAGGGATGGTTGGTGTTAGAATTGGTAAAACCACTGGAGGGTGACAGCAGTCTGACTTCCACCTCACAGCAATCAGCCTTGGGCTATTGATAATGTTCTGGATTCTTCACCCCCCCTTGTGAAGTTAGATGCTGCCTCCAAGCCCTTTTTGCATCACAGCCACCTATAAAAAACTATTGGTTTCTACTCATTCAGAACAAAAGAGAAAAAAGGAAACCAAAGACTCAGAGAAGAAACTAGTATAGAAGACTAACAGTCTACAGGAACCATGGCTTCATCTACTGAGACAAGAAAAGCTAAATGGTGCCTGACTACTACTGCCAACTGCTCTCATCAGGGCTGCAATAGATGGATCTTGATAGAATAGGAGAAAAATGTGGAACAGAACCTCAAATTCTTAGAAAATCCAGACCTGTCAAACCAATTGAGACTGGAAGACTCCTTGAAACTATTACCCTAAGGAACTCTTTAAACGCTGAACCAACACTATCCCCTGAGGTCATTTTTTAACTAAATAAAAATTGGCTCAAAACATATAGAATATCACCCATGAGTACTGTGCTCCTTTAAAAACTCATCTTTATAGGACAAAGTGGTCAACCACTACATTAAAAACAAAGCTAAGTAGGTAAGGGGGTAGGGAAACTAGATTACTGGGAATGCAACAACCAGAACAGAAATAATGAGAATGTTCACACATTATGAAGAATGTAATCAATGTCACTGAACAATTTGACAAGAAATTGTTGAACAGGAACCTAATATGCTGTGTAAACTTTCATTGAAAACAATAAAATTATTTAAAAAATAAAAATTAAATTGGGCATCAGAAGTCAGGGAAATCAAGAGTGAAGAAAATCAAAGACTAATAGACCACAGGAACCTCGGACTACACAACCTTGAAACCAGAACTAGATGGTGCCTAGCTACTAATGCCAACCACTTGGAAAGGGATAAAAATTGGAGATCCTGGATAAAGTGGGAGAAGAAAACATGGGAAGAATTCAAAACCTTTTAAAATGACCAGAATAATTGGTCAGATAGAGAGGAGACGATGGCCCACGTTACCCTTCCAGCCTGCAATGAGACTCACTTCTGTGGGTTGATTCACTTCTGTGGATTAGCTCTCAGCCAAACAAGAGAATGCTGAACACCTACACCAGGGAGGCGCACTCCTTAGAATAGTCAACAGTAAGAGATCGGAAGGGCAGCATTTGCATAGAGGGTAAGCTAGACAGACAAGAATGCTTAAGTAATAAGGATACAAGGAAGGTAACCACAAGGAAGAGGTGGGAGGAGAGATGTTCCATTGTGGGGATTGTATCTGGTGTTGTGAAACAAAATATATATGAACTGTTGAGTATAAAACAAATCTGCTTCATAAAACTACACCCAAATCCCAATTAAAAAAAAAAAAAAAAGAAGAAGAAAAAGTTAGGGAAATCATGTGCCAAGGGCCACTGTCACTGTCTGTCGCAAGACAGAAGGAGAAGTTATTTGAAATCAGTCTGTTTTCCTGCAGAGAATTTTGCTTCCATCTTTTCCAGTATATTTTTTTTATTCCTTCAATGTCCTGAAGCAGCAGATAAGAGGAAGGTGCTTATTCATCACCATGGATCATATCAGGAAGGAACCAACACTGATGCTCATAACACTCTGGAAATCACTTAACAGACTGAGCAGGGGCCACAGGAGAACAGGGTTTTAACAGCAAAAACAGATCTATTTTGATCAGTGCATGAGCTTCAATTCTCATTAAATGTTCCAGGCATACTAGATGCTCCAGGTGTACTAGGTAAGCTCTACCAGGTCTCCAATTAGGGGCCCTGGCTTCTGCATCACCATGGCACTGGGTGCTAACAAGGTGCTGGTGGCCTGGAGGTGGTGGCAACATGCACACTCTGGGCAGTCTTCCCGCAGAGCTGACAGGGCACTGGGCTGCCTGGACTGAGGACAGGTCAGGGGCGAGGGGCCAAGCCTTTCTATAAGGGAATCTAACTGGGCCAGAGAAGGATGTGGCTGTGGCCTTATTACCCACACACTTTGCCAATACTTTTATTCTATACTTTCACTGATGCTCATCTGACCCAACTTCCTCATCTTATAGAAGATATCAAGATCAAGAAGTAGAAGTGACTTACTCAAAGTCCCCTGGCTGGCTGTAGTGACTGGGCCCTTCACAGTTCAGTGTTCCCTCTACTCTATCCCCTGCTCAAAGGAGGAAAGAAGATCTTAGGTGGTTGGAGAAATAGGTAAAGCACCTATTGGGGGTCCTAAACTGCAAGAAGTTACAATGGTAGGCTGGCTGTTCCTGGAGCTGGCACACATCTGTCCCCAACTGGCAGCCACTGTGTATGCACTGCCTATCTCACACCAGTGACTACATGTGTGTCCTGCACTCAGCACCAACTCCAGACACACATTAAACCAAAGCTGCTTTGGTTTACACAGGGAAGGATACACAAGGAAGGATAAACAAGTCAGTCCACACAAGATTGGTGGGTTTGGTTAGGTGACAGCAGGAAGAAGACTTGGGTCACACTGTTCTATGAGAGATGGTGTGTGGAACAAAGGGTGCTGCACATTTCTACCTAGGCCACAGCCCCAAACAACCTATGAGATTCTCCACGCAGAGACCTGGCAGTATGGAGAGTTCTCTGGGAAGAGGTGTCAACTAGCTGGGTAAAACTGAGAAGACAGGAAGGGCAGCTGTGTTCATGCCTGCTATATGGTCTGGATTCTCTCAGGTACATAATGAGCATAACAGGCCCTGACATGGCTACTGCTCACACACTGAGGGAAGATAGTCACCACTCCGCAGATGAGATAACTTACCCAAACTGCTCTGTGAGTCAGCTGTGAGCCCATTCAGTCCCTTACATAGACACTTCCTATGCACCACCAGCTCAGTACCTGGCCCATCACAGTTGTCACTGAGACCAGGAAGAGGCACAGCCAGACAGCCCTTCCTGAGGCTCCAGCATCATGCAGTTGGGCAAGGGCAGCACAAGGGTGTATTTGTTTGGCATCTCCAAACAGAAGGAAACACAGGCCAGTATTCACAAGAGCCCATTAAGGGATGAAGGGCTGATGAGCTCAATGGAGCTGACAGTGTGTCCACCTTCCTATCCCAGGCTCAACAGTGACTAGCCTTTGGCCATCAAAGGGCCACCTTGGACAGGACAACCCAAGAAAAATGGAAGCAAAATCCCGAAACAGGGGTCAAACCAACTACAAATCTCCCCAGGACAGACATTCCAGTCAAGACTAAGCTAACTGTCTTCTGGGCCAGAGGAGGGAATGAGGGAGATAGGCCAGCCCTCGGGCACCTACACTGGAAATGCAAGGCAGCACACCAGGACTTGTGCTGAGGAAGCAGTGTGCAAATACACAGCAAGAGTCATAAGCACCCACAGCCCTGGGGTGTTTTACTTCTATTTCTAGAATGTAACCCTTAAACAATTCTAAAAAAAGAGACAAGTATCTGTACAGCTGGGATCATCATTGTTGCCTAGGACTGTCAAAATGTCTCTTAGGCTTTTCTTCTTCTTTTTATTTTAAACAAGAAAATACAGAGGTTAAAACAATCTAGACATAGTATTATTGAGATGTTAGCAACATTTTTCTCTACAAGACATGATTACAAGCAATTGCTTTCCTTTTGAACATATATTTCTTTGATCTTCTCCTTTATATATTTCTCTTATTATCAAAACAAAAGGTATTTAATATTGTATATACAGTAACATGGGAGCTCTGGTAGCATAGTGCCTAAGGCACTTGACTGCTAATCAGAAGGCTGGCGGTTCAAACCCACCAGCCACTCCTCGGAAGGAAGATGGGGCAATCTACTTCTGTAGTGATACTGCCTCAGAAACCCAAGGAGGGGTCGCTATGAGTCGGGTCCGACTGGATGGCACATAACAACTACAACAAACAACAATACAGTAACATAACTGAGTTTAAAAATCCAAAGAGCTATAAGGAAAGATAATACTAGAAACAAACATACCAAAATGTTGCCAGAGGGATTATAATATGGTATGATTTTTTTTCTTTCCAGTCTTGTCTAAATTTTCTATGGATATTTTTATTTTTCTAACAAAAACAAGACAAGAGGGTCCCTCTGCCCACTGTGAGCCCTGCCTCAATGGAGACTCTTGGTCACCACCAGCCACTCTGCTTCCTGAATTGGCAGGTGATACCTGTCCTGCCCCAGTTTTAATCTACCCAGGACAGTCCTGACATTGGGTTTCTAATATGATTTATTTTTGTTCAAAGAAATTATTTTTTCAAAAGTATTACATAATTGGACAGAAAGAAAAGAGAAAAAGTTGCTGATCTTCCTTCAACCTGGCACAAATCACAAACCATCATCCTTGCTTCCCAAAGAAGAGGCAACATGGTTTCATCTCCATACTGCAAAGAGTCAAAACCACAATGTATCTTCTCCTTCAGCATCCCCCAACATGTTGTATCTCCTCACCACAACATCCCTAACAAATCCAAACCAAACCCTCTGCCATGGAGTTGATTCTGGCTCATAGCAACCCTCCCTATAGGACAAAGCAGAACTTCCCCATAGGGTTTCCAAGGCTGTAAATCTTTATGGAAGCAGACTGCCTCACTTTCCTTCCATGGAGTGGCCAGTGGGTTCAAACCACCAACCTTTTGGTTAGCAGTCAAATACTTTAATCAATACACCACCAGAGCTTCTTCACTCCTAACAAGGAAGCCCCTAAAACTAGGGCTGGGTAAGTTACACTCCCTGTGCCACCTCTCTGCTTTTGTGATAGTTAAGGCTGTGTGTCAACTTGGCTGGACCATGACTCTAAGTGGTTTAAGCAGTTGTGATATAGTCATCCCCAGGACTGATGTAATGTTACATATATATCAATGAAGATATAATATATATATATATATATATATACACACACACACACACACAATGAGATCTGAAGTAATGTTATAACCTTCATGATGAAATATGCTATGAGCAGCCAATCAGTAAAAAGGAAACGGCCTGCTTCCTATACACACACACACACACACACACACACAGATGTCCTGAAAAAACTCTGGCTTTCTGCTGGATCTGGACACTGCATCTAGCACATCATCATCTCTGGTGTTTGGAGGTGAACCAGTGGCCTGCCATACTGCCTGCCAATCTTGTGATTTTTGCCTTTACAGCCTGTGAGCTGTTGAATCTACCATTTTAACTGCCCATCTTGGATTCGTCATTTGCCAAGGCCAGCAGCCTTTTATACTATCTGCCGATCTTGGGTTAGTCAGCTCCTGCAGCTGCCGTGAGTCAGGAAAAGCCTTTTTAATCCACAAACTTAGAACTTCCAGCCTCTACAACTGTGTGAGCCATTTCCCTGAGATAAATTTCTTTCCTGTTCTCTCTGTATATAAGCTTCACTGGTTTTGCTTCTTGAGGAAACCCAGCCTGAGACAGCTTTCAATGCCTAATCCTCACATGGTGGTAGGCCTGCTGTTGTCAGTTGCTCTCATGCAGCAGTATGACCTGTCGCTGTCAGCTGTCCTCATGTGGCAGTATGCCCCTATCATTAGCTGTCCTCATGCAGTCAGGCACCCTTGTCATTTTTAGTTGTCATTGAGTCATCTCCAACACATGGTGACCTTATGTATAACAGAACAAAACACTGCCCAGTCCTGTGCCATCTTCATGCTCATTATGGTTGAGTCTACTGTCATGGCTATTCTAATGTAGAGGGCTCATCTTCCAATATTATGTTGTTGTTGTTATTGTGTGCCGTTCAGTTGGACCCGACTCATAGTGACCCCTCCTTGGATAAAATCCAACATTATATCAGACAGTATTTTGTTGTAATCCATAGGGCTTTCATTGGTTGATTTGCAGAAGTAGAAGACCAAGCCTTTCTTCCTGGTCTGGAAGTTCTGCTGAAACCTGTCCACCATGAGTGACCCTGCTGCTATTTGTGGCACAGCTTCTAGCATCACAGCAACACATGAGCCACTAAAATATGACAAACTGACAGATGGGTGGTGGTATGCCCTTAGGTTACACTAAAATATAACCATCTAGAAATGTATTTATAGGCTGCTTGTGTTTGTTAAGGACAGCATAAAGTAGTAAACCCATTCCTTTCCCAACAATTATTTATCCAACATCTACTTCTATATCAAGGTGATGACAACAAAATGATGCTCTCACTTACTGAGTGCCTGCAAGGAGCATGACATGCAATTATGATCCTCCTCACCCTCATCCTGCAGAGGCCCAGCCTTTTAATCAATATGGAATGAAGTTCAAAGAGGGCAGCAACATAACTTGCTTAGTACCAAGGCCAGCTTGTGTCATGGCCCCCAGCCACTGCTGACTCCCAGTCACACAGGGCTGACTGGCTTTCGAGGAGTGGTAACTAGCTGGAGAGTAAAGAGGAGGAGAACTAGAAAGAAGAAGTCCACTCTCTGCCAACTCTGGCCTAGGCCCACCTGGTTATACTGACAACACACTGTCTGCCCTTGGGCAACAGTTTGGGGCTGCCAGGTCTGGGCAGGCAGGTGGATGTCATAGGACATAGATATGTGGAAGCATGGCAGTGTAAGGTAGTCAGGGAGGTGTCAACCAGGGAGGTGCAGCTACATGCTGCTTGAGCAGAGCCAAAAGGCAGGGGCCTGAGCAATGCTGTCCAGTCCAAGCTTGAGGAGCTCTCAGGGAGAAGTAAGGCCAGGCTGAGGAAAGCTCTGTGTATCAAACAAAAGCAGGCACTACATCCCAGAAAGGGACACAACCAACCCTGCTGCCACCCAGCCCACCACTCATTTTGGAAGTGACAGTAGGCACTGCTGTCCTCTCACACCCCTTCAAAGGGCAGAGCCAATGCGGGAGCAAAAACGTGCATTCATGCTCCATTACAGGTTGTAACAACCAGTGTGTTCTGCCTGAATGCCCTACTATCCAGAGGGATCTCTGGGCCAGCAGCACAGTGGCAGGAGTACTTAGCAAGACAGCTCCAAAGGAAGGAAAGTCCTAGGAAACAGAAGATGAGGCTGGCGAGCCTTCAGGAATTTAGCTTAGTTTTATGAAAGCAGCAGTTTTCAGTTCCTCTCATGCTGCAAGTTCCCAAGAGCCTGAGTGTGGGTGTGTGTTTTCTGTGCTCAACAGCCAGTGAACAAGCTCCTGATAGCAGGGGAGGGCCTATAAAGTGCCTCCTGCTCTCTCTCCCTCCCACCTGACTATCCTGTTCTCATCTTCTACACAGGTACACACACAAGTGTGATTCAAGCACAGACACATGCACAAATACACAGGCAAACGTACACACATGCATGTACACATGCACAAGTGTGCGTACACACATGCACACACATATGGGTGTACATACACAGGCATGTATATATTTGCACAAACCCACAGGCATGTACACATACAGGTACACACAAAGATGTGCATACACACATATATGCACATGCATATACACAGGCAAAGGCACCTAGACCCAAGTCCATTCATCTCTAAGCTCCTCCTCGCAAGCCCAAGCCCAACCCATTACCATGCCAGTGTCCGTGAACACACCTTGTCCTTTCACCATGACTGCCTGCCTGGTAAACTGATCTTTCAAGATCCAGGCAAAACCTCCCCTGGTGAGTGTTTTGACACTGATCCCATAGTGCAGTGTTCCTGCCTCCATAGAGAATGTCGTCTTTTTTTTTTTCTTTCTTTTTAATTTTTACTGTGATTTGGGTGAAAATTTACAGAGCAGATTCACTTGCCATACAGCAGCTTACATATACTTTGTCTCATGACATTGACTGCAATTTCCCACAGTGCAACAGCTCCCCTCCCACTTCCTCCCCATAGTTACCTCTTCCCTGTGTCCTTCCCTCCCATGTACTCCTGCCCCCTGAGCTATGTCCTTGTGCATACATAGCCCTTCTATTCTCCCATGATTGTTCTGTCCAAGGAGTGTATCTACCTAATGTAAATGTTCACTTCATATGTCTGTCTTTTGGTTGGCTGGAAGCGCAGGAGTAGGTTCAATTCCAGACCTGAAGGGCAGCTAGGGCCATAGTCTCAGTGGTTCCATCAGGCTCTATCAGACCAGCAAACTGGTCCCTTTTATTTTTTTTTTTTTTAAATAATTTTGAGTTTTGCTCCACATTGTTCTCCCACTCTACCCAGGATCTCCTTACATAGATCACCCTCTGAGTGGTTGACAGTGGTAGCCAGGCACCACCTAGTTCTTCTGCTCTCACAGTCATATATACAGCATGTAATCGTATCCTATACTCCAGGCTTTGAGATTCTTGCCAGAGCCCCCTCCCACAGCAACATCTTGGTAGGCAGCAAGTGGCAGGGACAGGCTTGGTTCAACTCCCAGGCCCTCCAAGCATCGTCTGAATCTGTTTCCTCACCAATAAATGTGAGGGTCCCATCACCTACCTTGCAGGATTGTTCGTGAGGGTAAAATGAGATACTGTCAGTTGAACTACCTAACACATCAATGTAATATTCTATACCTGCTCTTTTCCTCCTCTGCCATGAGTCAGCAGCATCACTAGACCTGAAACCTGGCAGGCCTGCCTACAGGGGGATGCCTGTCTTTTCCATGCTATGAAAAATACAGTAGAATGTGGCCTGATGTCTCCCTTTCTTTTCCCTTACTTTTAAGATTAATTTATCAATGAAACAGGAAAGTGGCAGGTGAGGGAAAATGTAACTTCACTGTGTTCTACTATAATTTTCATATAATCTTAAAAGGCTGTTAGGATTTTCCCCATTTCATAGATGAGAACATAAATTCTCAACCATGAGGTCACAAGAACAGCTCAAGGTCAGCTAACAGAAGGCAGAGTTGGAATTCAAGTCCCCACAGTTCAATCCACGCATTTTCTGACAAACTGCTTGAAGACAGACTTCAAGGTCTGAAGACAGACTTAGGTCACTTTAGTGCCATTTTGAACGGTCCAATGAAAGGTGGTGGTGGTGGTGGTGGTGGTGGTGCTCAGTTTGCAACAAGCTGTGAAGCTGACCTCCTCCTTAGGCTCCTGAAGTCACCATGTTCTTTCCCCCAAAGACTGTACCCTGGATAACTTGGATCTCTAGTCAGAATCTCTTGGGGGTGAAAATCTGCAAGTTTCTAAGGTCAGGAGCACCCATTCCACCCAGGAAGAAGAGTCTCACCACTGCTTTAGGAAGCTCCTCCATGCTGCTGTAGGTGACAGGCTGACATGGGGGGAATATGTGGATCTTTCCTTTGGGAACAAATCTAAGCAACTGAACCAAGAAAGGCCTACCATATTTAAACCCCAAAATGTTAGTATCAGAGGTTTTCTCTAGGTAGTTGGTTAATCTTTTTATCCTTGTGATTTTCTGTTTTTACAAAATTTGTACAACAAACATACTAATTTTATAATTGGGAAAAACATTTTTAATAACAGCCAATTTTAAGGGCATTTGATCTTTCATATACCACTCCCCTTTTCTTCAAGATCAAACTCTGTGCTTAAATGTTTTTTATTATCTACATTTTAGCTACAGAGATCCTGGGTGGTACAAATGGTTACATGCTTAGGATACTAACCAAAAGGTTGGAAGTTCAAGTCCACCCAGAGGTACCTCAGAAGAAAAGCTTGAAAATCTACTTCTAAAAAGTCAACCACTGAAAACCCCATTGTGCACAGTTCTACTCTAACATACAAGGGATCACCATGAGTCAGAGTCAATTCCATGGCAACTGGGAAAAAAAAAAATTAGCTACAGGTTGCTGTGCTTTAAGAAATCTGAATAGGAAAATTCCAATTTACAAGAAAAGTAAGCAAAACAATGATTTCACATTTCCTAATGAATTTTCACAAAAGGATGAGGCCATTCCTTTCAGTACACTTAAATCTGACCAATGACCCTTGGAAGCCTTTGCTGGGATCAGGGAGGATATGGTCCTGGGGGCCAGAGCCTGGGAAGAAAGGGCATGGAGAGGGGAGAGGGAATATGTGTGTGCTTCCTGGGGAGTATCAGGGCACAAGATGAAGACTCCAGAAGCAAATGGCTTTCAGCTGGCTCTTCTGGGCCCGTTTGCAAAGTTGTACTTTTGACATGGCTATTTTTGGGTTTCTGAGTGCGGGTTAAAAAAAGAAAGAAATCCTTCTCACAGCCACAGTCTCTACACTCCCTCTGCCCCAGCCCCCGACATAAAGGAAGCAGACAGACCTTTGAGTATTCTCCCTCCTCAAGCTCTACCTTTCTTCTTTTACCCAGTATTCCTGGAGTATCTGTAGGCCTCATTGGCTTGCTGGTCTCTTTATACAGAGCTGGGAAAATGTGGGAATAAATAAAGCCTCAATTAGGCAGGAGTCCAATGTGTGGAGGGAGCAGAGTGGGGAGAGGTCTAAAGCTGTCAGTCAGATCCAGGAATGCCTGAGAACAACCTCGAGGTTGTGGGTTCCCACAGGCTTCTGGGCCTCACTGACCAACCGTGGCTGGGGCATGGGATCCCAGCTCCATTCCCACATGAAGAGCTGCTCCAGGAATCCTGCCTGGGGCCAGTGCCCACTCCTTCTGCTAGCCCCACGCAAGCCTGGATTCCACACTCAGAGAAGGAGTCAAAGGAAGAAAGGGTACTCGCTCTTGGCCCCCTTCCTCCTTTTTCCCCAAGGCTCCTATCCCCAAGGAGGCCATGGGATATTTGGAGAGTGGACTTAGACTTGGTGGGGATGGCACTAGCACAGAGCCCAGATGGTAGCAGTCTTCCAGAGTGAATAAAAGCCATTTTTTCCCTTTAATTTTGGAAACTCGGCATTTCTTACTTATTCCATTCTGGGCCTGAAAAGAGGAATGAGAGGAAGTTCTTATTTCTGTTCCTAAGTCTACAGGTGGGGGGAGACATGGATTCTGTGGGGAGGAGCTGGGTGAGGAGAAACTGACAAGACAATTTTAGAGGCATGGGAACTGGGCCTGCAGGATTTGGGGGCTAAATGCTAAAAGACCAAGCAGGCTGTGCAGAGTAGGATCCTAGAGGCAGAGATGGGTTGGGGAGGAAAGCTAGGCTGAAGAGAGAGATCTTTTTGGGCCCCCTACTCTTCCTGCTAGTGTCTGTCAGCATCCTTACTTATAAACAGGTGGGCCAATGCCACCTACTTCAGAGACATGGGATGGAACAGAGTAAGACAGCACCCAGGTGTGCCCAATGAACTCCAGCTGTGTTTCTTTCCCATCTCTCTGTTGCTCACTTTCAGCCTCACAGACTTTCAGCAGAAGGGAAAGAGGAGGAGGAGGAGGAAAAAGCAGCAGAGGAGGAAGGGGAAGGTAAGGAGGAAAGGGTGAGGAGGAGGAAGAAAAGGAGGGGGAAGAGGTGAGAAAATGGGGAGAAGGAGAAGGGAGAAGACGGGAAAGATGAGACAGGGAGGAGAAAGGAAGGAGGAGAAGAAAAAGGAGAGAAGAAGAGAGAAGAGGAGGGGGAGGTAGAGGAAGAGAAAAGGGAGGAAAAAGAGGAAAGAAGGAAAGGAGGACGGGGAAGAGGAAATGGAAGAGGAAGAAGAATTTCATCTCCCTTCCATAGTTTAACAGTGTAAGAATGAAAAAAATAAAAATAAAAATAAAACCTATTGCCATCAAGTCAATTCCGACTCAAAACTACTCTATAGGACAGAGTAGAATTACTTGCCTCATAGAGTTTCCAAGCTGTAATCTTTATGGAAGCAGACTGCCACATCTTTCATATATGAAACAGCTGGTGGGTTCGAACAGCCAACCTTTCACAGTTAGCAGCCAAGCACTTAACCAATGCACCATCAAGGCTCCTCAAAATAATGAAACTGGGTCTAAAATAAGATTTTTCAGTTATCTGGAGGCTTCAAATGAGTCTGCCTCAGTTCTCAGGCCACAAGTATCTTTAAACTTCTAAGGGGTACACCACTCAAAAAGCACCCCTCTACAACCACCTGAACACCCACATAAATTTGGGTGTAGGACATGAAAAAGGGAAAGTGGAGATAAAGGGTGACCCCAACTTACCACCACACCACAGGTTACCAAGGGACCTGGTGCCTGTGCTGTCCCCACAGCATAAGCTGGCAGCTAATACCAATGCCTGTACGATGCGCGTACCCTTGACCCAGCAGCTCACTTTGGGAATGCTCACTAAGCATTACATTAAAAAAAGAAAGAAACAACTTGAATGCCCAACAGCAGGGAAATCAGTGCATAAATCAATATACTTGAAGGAGTGCTATAGTGCTATTCAATTGTGCTTAGAAAAATGACATGGAGAACTGCTCAACAGAACTTTTTTTTTTTAAGTAAAATGAGTTTATTAAATAGTTGTTGCTATGTGCCACTGAGTTGATGTTTTAGGCCTCACATAAATATATAAATATACACCTAAAGAAAGAGTCCATAAACTAAGATATGAAAAGGTTTTTACCTTATAGTCATAAGATTTAATGGGCAATTTTGTTTTCTGTTTTACAAATGTTCCACTGTTAATGTATTTTATTTCTGGCACCAGGGGTACAAATCACCATCTCTTGAGCCTCTCTCCCACCCACTCTCAGCCTCTGAGAGTCTGCTCTCAGCAGCACATTCTCTTTCCTCTACCTGAGGCACCCTCTACCTCTACCCTCCCCAGTACAGTCCTAACTTGTTCTTCCTGGGGAAAGGAAGAGGGCATGGCCAGCTGGTGGTGGCAGCCACCAGTGGGGCATGTCTGTCTCTCTTTCCTGTGCTCCTGAAGCCCAAGACCTCCTGGCTCATCCATTCCACTCTGATGGCTCACTCCTCCATTTTCCTGGTTAGACTGCTAGCTGCCAAAGGGCAAGGAGACGTTCTCATCTTCATGTCCTCAACACCAGCCCATGAGTGGCACAGAGCAAGCATGTGACAAGGGAATGGATCCGTTCAACCTCTCTCATGGCTTCCAAAGGTTCCCAGGAGGAAGCCATTAGGAAAACATTTAGGGTGGAGAAAGGAAAACATGGCCAGTGCTATGTGACCCTCGGTATAAGGATGGGGCTAAGTTCCAGGTCTCCCTGGTGGTATTTTTCCAAGGCAGCTACCTATCAGCTGCAGAACCTGTCCAGCAAAAGACAAGAGTCTTATTGTTGGTCACAAGTAGGTAACTGGGCAGATCAGTAAAGGGCCTTATTCACCCAGGCAGATTAGATAAACTGTCTCTCTCAAACTTTTCTGGAACAGCACTCATCATTAACCCCTAGGTTTCCAACCAGAACAATCTGGAATTATGAAAGCATCTCTTCCACATAAAATGTGTTGAAGCAAATTATAGATAGTATGCTTAATTCAGGAGGTGAACACACATGACTCCCTGACAAGAATACTCACACATGCGCACACACATACATACACCCTGTCAGGCACACACATACTCTGCCAAGCATGCATGCACACATACACCCTGCCAAACACATTCATGCTCATATACTCTGCTAAGCACATGCACAAAGCCTGACAAGCACACACAATCAAGTGTGTCACACACCGGGACCAAACATGCACATATGTACATGTGCATGTACACATACTGCTAAGCATATATACACACACATACTAAGCATGTGTATACACACACACTGCCAATAATGCATACATGCACACACATCCCCTGCCAAACACAAACTTGTGTGCTTAAACACACATGCCAAGCACACATATGGACACACACACACTGCTAAGCACAAAGAGTTACACAGACCCAGAGCAACAGTTATGATCCACACAGGAGAAAACAAGGACAGAGAGCAGAATGGAACAAACAGAGCCACAGAAACAGATGGGTTAGGGAAGGCAGGAACTACTTGCCCTGGGTGTGCGACCTCTTCTTCAAGGGCATGGGAGGGACTTCCAGTTAACCACGGCAGACTGAGCATAGTTGAGTGTTCAAGTTCCTTCTAAATCCCCAGTAAAATGACCTTAAAGGAACTGAAAGAGGCATATACTCTCAAGGATAAAAAGAACTGGAGAGGAGACAACTGTAGATAGAAGATATCAATAACCTTTTGGAACATAGGAAGTGACTGGTTAAATGAAAAGTGACTATGGCTAGGTAGAGCAGAGAGTTTCTGGACAGGCCAGCAGGAAGCAGGGGGGCACCAGGCCTTTCTGGGAGAAGTGGATGTCTGTATAGGGAGCAGTTAGAACCCAGGTGCAACTCAGCCAAACAGCAGACCAGAGGGAGCTTCCCGGAAGGCTCTGGGCTAAGGGAGGCAGGGCAGCAGGCACAGAGGAGGAGGAGGGGAAGGGGTGGAAAAGTGATCTCAAAGTCTGCTTCCTGAAAAATGAGCCTCCCTCCAACCCCCAATCCCTCTGGTGCCCTTACCTCCCTCACCAGACTGGAGAGGAGAGGATCTGAGGAAATCAACCAGTGTAAGAGAAAGACCTCCTAAAATCAACATTCTCCCTAGAGTGAAGATGAGAGGATTCATATCTGGGGACATTCAAGGGTCCCCTCAAAAGCAGCCAGTTCCCTCACTGACTGTCCCCTTCTAAGGTAAAGCCCAATAACAGTCAACACCCCCCACCTCCACCCCAAATAAACACATGGTTTTTAACATCTCATTTTTAAAAGAGAGCTCACAGCCAAGGATCAATATTCCTCTGAGGAAAGTCCAAGATCAAAATAAACAGAAATGGGAACTAAGGAGAAAGTGAGTCAGAGCACAGACAAGATAAACTTCAAAACAACCAGATTCATAAGGGAAAGTGCTACATCCATGAAACATGAATAAGATGCTATGAAGAAAAGAACATACAGAGAACAAAGAGTTCTAAGAAACTGAAAACATAAGGGCTAAACAAGGATCCAACAGAAGGTTGTAAGATAAAGTTTACCTGAAAAATGTTGAATTGGCAAATGTTCTGTTATATATATTTTTATACTGAAGATAAAATTAGTGAAATTTTAGAAAGAAAAAATGATGCAAAAAGAGGATAAGAATTAGTCCAGGAAAACAAACAAGTAACAGAGTTTCAGAAATATGAGAGAAAACAGAGCAAATTACTGAAGAAAAAAAAACATAAGACAACTTTCTGAACTTGAAGGACAAGCTTTTGTATATTGGAAAGATAAGGAGGCTTCTAGCTCTATGAAGAAAACAGATCTACATCAAGGAAACTTTAGAATTCAAGGGATAAAGAGAAGTCCTAAAAGTTTTCAGAGAAAATTCAGTTCATTTATAAAGGAATGAGAGCCTTGGTACATGAACTTCTTCTCAACAGCAGTGATGGAAATTAAAGACAAAGCAATGCCTTTAAAATTCCCAACTTCTATAGTAAGTTCAAGGAGCTCTGGTAGCATAGTGCCTAAGGCACTTGACTGCTAACCAGAACGCTGGTGGTTCAAACCCACCAGCCACTCCTCGGAAAGAA
>NW_006921667.1:6160930-6195383 GCF_000298275.1 Orycteropus afer afer | reverse complement strand
CCTGGCTGGCAGGGTGAGTTTTAGGTTAATTCTTAAGTCCTACCACCACAGGAATCTGCGGTAGTGCTGTCTCTTTAAATATCCAAAACAGTCAAGCTGCTTTTTAATCCTACAAAATGGCGGCGCCCTCTGGACTGGCAAAAGTCCACATCTCAGCCCACCTTTGTCTTCACTTTCTCCGTTTTGGACAACCTATTTTTGTAGTGATACCGCCTCGGAAACCAGACTCGATGGCACACAACAACAACATAGTAAGTTCAAGGACCTCTGGTGCTCAGCTGCTAACCACAAGTCAGAAATTCAAACCCATTGGCCACACCTTAGAAGGAAGATTAGGCAATCAATTTCCATAGAGATACCACCTCAGAAACCCAAAGAAGGGGACCGACTCGATGGCAGTGCCAACAACAAGGTAAACAAAGGAGGTACCTATAAGGTACACAGGGAGATACACACTCCTCAGAACAATCAACCATACAAGATCCAATGGGCAGCATTTGTCCAGGGATAAAGTTCACTAGGCAGGAAAGGATAGGAAAGAAGGACGAATGCAAATGGAAAGCAGAGGAAGGATGTGGAAGTGTGCTGTTACATTATGGGGATTGCAATCAATGTTACAAAACAAAATGCGTATGAATTTTTGAATAGAAAACCAATTTGCTCTGTAAGCTTTCACCCAAATCACAATAAAAAGTTTGAAAAAAAAAAAGTATGGGTAGAAAAGGCATTTTCAGACATGCAAGATCCTAAAATTTTTCCCTTCTTACCTTTTCAAAGATGCTTTCTTAAATGGAGAAGTAAACAAAAAGAAGTTGGGGTCAGGGTAAGATTAATTTAAGAAACACAGCAGAAGGATACAGGAATTCCTAGGATGATGGTGGAAGGTGGAAGTCATAGTTCTGTCAGAAAGTTCTATTAGAAATAATTAAATAGAAAATGAAGCAAATGAATCAAAACAATGAGATACCATCTTGCCCCAGTACCTAGTAGCAAAGTTCAACAAGACAGAAAATAACAAATGCTGGCGAGGATGTGGAGAGATTGGGACTCTCATACACTACTGGTGGGACTGTAAAATGGTACAACCACTGTGGAAAGCAGTATGATGATTCCTTAAAAAGTTGGAATTATAAATACCATCTGACCCAGCCATTCCATTACTAGGTATATATCCTAAAGAAGTGAGAGTCAGGAGAAGAGCAAATATATACACACACATGTTCATCACAGCACTGTTTCCAATAGCAAAAAGATGGACACAACCTAGGTGCCCATCAACAGAAGAATGGATAACCAAACTATGGTACATACACACAATAGAATACTATGCAACACTAAAGAATAATGTAGAATCTGCAAAACACTGCATAATGTGGATGAACCTGGAGAACATTATGCTGAGTGAAGGAAGTCAATCACAGAAGGACAAATATAGTATTAGTACATTACTATAAAAACTCAAGGAAAGGTTTATATATGAAAGGAAATTTCCTTTGTTGGTAACAAAGGGTGGGAGGGGAGGCAAAGGAACACTGTTAGATAGGTAGAGACAAGTATTTATTTGGGTGAAGAGAAGGGCAATGTAACAAATGTGAGTGATCAACACGGTGGCATTGAGGAAGAGGAAGACATAGAGAGGTACATGGGAGGTACAGACAACAAAGATGAACCCTTTTGCACATACAGTACTGCGTTGTCAGTGAAGGGAAACATGGATATATGGTTGGATAGATGGGTGGGTAGGCTGAATTATTAGGTATCTCAAGCCACTCCTCGGAAGGAAGGTTGGGCAATCCTACTTCCGTAGTGATACTGCCTCGGAAACCCAAGGAGGGGTCGCTATGAGTCGGGGCCGACTCGACAGCACATAACAACAACAACAACAATGCAGGGGGTAGTGTGCCCAAGACCATGTACAGGATTGGCAGACAATGTTTCTACAAGTATATTGCTATGTTCTGTAAGAATTCCCAAGTATATAGTAGAGCTGACAAGGGACAAAGTTGTAGTGACTTCTTGGCCACAGAGAGAGCGAGTAGTTGGACCTGTGGGCTCAGTATCATAGTGAGAGGGGACATCAAGCTCAATTGGTATAACATGCTACACAAAAACATTGTTCCACATCCTACCTTGGCAAGTAGCGACTGGGATCTTAAAAGCTTGCAAGTGGCCACCTAGATCCAACTTTGGGTCTCTCTTCGTCCAGAGCAAAGAAGAATGAATAAAACCAAAGACGCTTGGAAACAATTAGTCCAAGGAACTGGTACACCATGCAATCTTCAGCCTATACAACTATGAGACCAGAAGAACTAGATGGTGCTCAGCTACCACTGTCAACCACTCAGAGGGGGATCTATGTAGGAGATCCTGGATAGAGAGGGAGAACAATGTGGAATGAAACTCACAATCACTGGGGGGGAGGGGAGGAGGACCAGGTTTGCTGGTCTTAGAGCCTGATGTAACCACTGAGAGTATAGCCCCTAGCTGCCCTTCAGGTCTGGAATTGAACCCACTACTGTGGCTTCCAGCCAAACAAAAGACAGACATATGAGCTGAACATTAACACTAGGTAGATACACTCCTTGGACAGAACAATCATGGGAGAATAGAAGGGCTGTGTATGCACAGGGAAACAGCTCAAGTGGCAAGAGTACACAGAGGGAAGGACACAGGGAAGAGGTAACTATGGGGAGGAAGTGGGAGGGGAGCTGTTGCACTGTGGGAAATTGCAGTCAATGTCATGAGACAAAGCACATGTGAGCTGCTGTATGGAAAGTGAATTTGCTGTATAAACTTTCACCCAAATCACAATTTAAAAAAAAAAAAAATCAAGCAAATGAAGGGGGAAGAAAGTAATTATTAACTGCAAGGTAAACCAAAAATTATAGCATGGGGAAGGAAATATACTTCATTACAGGGCTTGAAGGGGACACTTTTATGTATTGTCATAATAATTTAAACACTATTGATTCAATCCTAATATTTCATTTACTAAGATTTCATTTTACTCGGATGCACAGTCAACATTCATGGAATCAGCAGTCAAGAAATCAAATGACATATTGCACTGGGCAAATCTGCTGCAAAGCATCTCTTTAAAGTGTTTAAGAGCAACAATATCATTTTGAAGACCAAGGTGCTCCTGATCCAAGCCATGGTATTTTCAACAGCTTCATATGCATGTGAAAGCTGGACAGCGAATAAGGAAGACTGCAGAAGAATTGATGCATTTGAATTGTGCTGTTTCGAAGAATACTGAAGGTATCATGGACTACTAGAAGAACAAATCTGTCTTGGAGGAAGTGCAGCCAGAATGTTCTTTAGCAGTGAGAATGGCCAGACTTCATCTCTCAAATTTTGGTCATGCTGTTAGAAGGGACCAGTTCCTAAAGAAGGATATCATGCTGGGTAAAGTGGAGCATCAGCGAAAAAGGAAAAGACTCTCAATGAGATGTACTGACACCGTGGCTGCAATGATGGGCTCATGCATGGCAACGATTGTGAGGATGGCACAGGACCGGAGAGTTGTTTCGTTCTGTTGTACACAGGGTTGCGATGAGTCAGAACCAACTTGACAGTACCTAACCACCACAACATAACTATACCGGTAGGCTGGAAGAAGGGTGAGAGAAAACCTGAGTGGGTATATGCCTGCACATGTGTGCTTGTGTGTATGTCCCAAAGCTAGGTAGGTGAAAGAATTAGATTCTATATTACATAAAATCAATATCTCCAAAAACCCAAGAAGTAGCAGTATAAACATTTTATTTAAAAATAAGAAGAATGTTTGAGTATTATAATATTCTAGCTGTAAAAGCTGAAAGTGGCTTCCCCTGGGGATGAGGACTCAGGAGAAAGGAGGAATGGGGCAGAGTGGCAGACTGCCACTTTACATTATACTACTCGCAGCACATATGTAAAGGAGCTCTGGTGGCACAGCAGGTAAGGCATTTGGCTCCTAACCAGAAGATCAGCAGTTCAAAATCACCAGCTGCTCCATGGGAGGCAGATGAGGAATCTACTTCCTTAAAGATTTACAGCCTTGGAAACCCAATAGGTGTCACTATGAGTCACAATCAGCCTAGATGGCAGTGGGTTTGGGTTTTCCTGGTTTTAGTGCATATATAATTTTTTAAACTATATACGTGCATAATTTTGAAAATAAGTTAAAAAAAAAAAAAAAACCACGATGCCTTTAAAACTCCCCTTGGGCTCATTATCAGCCTTCATGTATGTCAGTGACCACAGTAATATCCCAGGACAAATACTGAGCTATAGGGAGAAGAATGAGTATATATTATGTGTTGTTGGCTGCAATGAGTCAGCCCCAAATTATGGCGACCCCATGCACAATGGACTGAAACTCTGGCTGATCCTGTGCCATCCCCATAATGTTATAGATTGGACTATTATAATCTATAGAGTTATCATTGGCTAATTTTCAGAAGTAGATTGGCAGGCCTTTTTCCCTAGTCTATCTTAGTCTGGAAGCTCTGCTAAAACCTGTTCAGCATTATAGTAACATACAAATTTTCACTGACAGACTTGTGGTAGCTGTGCACAAAATGGACTGGCCAAGAATTGAACCCAAATCTCTGGCATGGAGGGTGAAAATGCTAGTACTGACACCACTGCCTCATATTATTATGTAGCCCATAAAAAATTACTGCCCCACTGCCACACCATCAGAATACAAAATAATTTTCAAAAGATCTCTGAGATTGACCACCAAAGCTCTCTAATCAAGCAGTCAGCTCTGGATGCAACTTCTCTTTACGATTGTTCATATGTGACTTTCTTCCTTCGATGAGGTTGTTCAACTAGAAAGAAAAAATTTAGAAATAGAAGATTATTCCCCTTAAGTCAAAGATCTATGGCATTAGGGAATTTGCTGTATGAAAGTGTCTGATGCTGGGAGAGGTTATAAAAAGACCATTTCCAAGCCTCCAAGGTTATTACAGTTTAAACATTTCATTTTGGGTGGGGGTAGGGCGTATAACGTTTAAATCAAATAACTGGATGTATTCCAAAATTTAAAAAAAAAAAAAAAAAACCTCACTCCTGTCAAGTTGGTTCCAACTCATAGTGACCCCTCCCTGGGTTTCCAAGGTGGTATATCTACGTAAGTAAATTGCTCAGTCTTCCTTCGGAGGAGTGGCTGGTGGGTTAGAACCTTCAGCCTACTGATTAGCAGTCAAATGCCTTAGGCACTATTCTAAAATTTTGTTTTTTTTGGAATTTTAGAATAGTGCCTAAGGAATGCTTTTCTCCCAGATAAGAAAAGGCTAACAATATATGGAGGAAATCAGCATGGCCAAAATTGCTACCAGTTTATCAAGCATTCATATGTTATTAAACCAAAAGGCTAAAGTTCTATACAGTAGGCCTCGTCCCTCTTCCATTCCCCAAACTACTGCCCAGACCACCCTTACTGTATGCCATAAGCATGAACACCCATGAGCCCTCTAGCATTTAGTGAGTGGATGACTAAACAAACAGAACAAACATGTCCACACGCATTCCTTCTGCAGAAAACTGGGGCTTCCTTTCCCTCTTGGCTAAGATGATAACCTAACCTTGATTTTGCCAAGTCCTGCTCTCCTTGCACTGGTAGGGGTCCAAAGCAGTGGGACATGAGGTATGATCTCAGAAGACATCCTGGAATATACACTGATATCACCTATATGAAGTTAGTTTTCTGTCTTTCCCTACAGGGCCTAGGAAGAAAAAAAGAGAGACAAAATGGGTTGGGTTATCTCAAAAGCAAATTTTTACTCCTCTTTTCCTGCTTCAGAAAAGGCAAAACTTGTGTTTACTTCAGCAACAAAAATGTAGTACAAAGCTGGATACAGTGACATGGTCCAACGACCAAGGGAAGAGAGAAAAGCTGGTTGGAAGCAAATGAAGAGAAATGAAGGGGTCTCAGAAGAGCCATCAAGGACTCATGCCAACCATGTTTTAGTCTTTCTGTGCTCCATGCCCACTCTAGTGAACCTTGTCCAAAAGACAAAAAAGACGACAAAGGGTGAGAGGTATCTCCCTGTCTAAACTCAAACCTGGGGGCAGGGCTCTTGTGTCTATATTTCACCAGCACACTGCCCGATGTGTGTCAAATAAATGGCTAATCAATGTATATCTGACATAAATTCATGATAGCTGGTCTTTCTCTGAAAGATCTAGTGTTAATCATTTATCTTGAATTCTCTATGCTACTATGACAAGAGTCTCAGAATGTGAAGTAGAGGAAACTAGAGTTTGGCTACATGGACAACATAAATTTAGTTGAAAACAGTGGCTCTTTATGGCAGCCACCCTTAACACTGTAATACTGCTTATCTTCAGGTGAGGGAGAGAGTGTGTTTCAAAGAAAATATTGGAAGAAAGCACCCCTCCCCACTACCTCTCCCCCCCCAAAAAAAAGCAAAAATAAAAGAGGTGAGCAAGGCTCAGTGAAGTATTTGGCTTTACTTCCTAAGGGCTCCCGTTGGAAAGTCAGTTCTAGTTCCCGCTCTCTCATAATGTGGGCCACCAGCACATCCCCATGAACATTTACAATGATACTCTGACTATACCTCACTCACCCAAATGTAAATGTTTACACAGAAACCATGCCCAAGTACACCTGGGCTGGGCAAATGTTTTCCTACCTTTTCTCATATAGTATCGTATCCTCTTCTCCATCTTAGAATGGAGGCCCCAAAAGACAAATCTGATGTGTTCTCTTAAATATACAGTCCCACTGCCCTTAACACTCCCACAAAACACACACACACACACAGCCTTGGTCCTCATTAAGCCAAGGGTGGGGACAGACACAGGTTGTGAACTGCACAGTATAGGGAAGGGTGGGGACAGACACAGGTTGTGAACTGCACAGTATAGGGAAATGAGCACTTAACGAGGATCGCCTGTTCTAACCATGGAGCTATAACACCAGCTATATGGATAATGTCATTTTATCAAGCCAACAATTACCAGTACCTAATATGGACACAAAGAGTCCCTGGGTGGCACAAATGGTTAAGCACTTGACTACTAGCCAAAGATAGTGGTTCGAACACACCTAGAGGTACCTTGGACAAGCCTGGCAATCTGCTTCTGAAAGGTCACAGTCATTAAAACCCTATGGAGTAACTCTTCTCTGCACACCTGGAGGCATCATGAGTTGGAATAAACTTGATGGCAACTAACAACTATGGACACAAGGATGCCTGCATCTGCTGTTACAGAAAATAGGGACATGTGTCTGTTTTTACAGGAGCTCACAATCTCATGAAGGCCCCTGATCTGCTAGCATGCAATCCCAATCCCAAATAGTGAGAGTACTCCATATAGAGACAGAACTCTGTCTTTGAAATCTACTGGAAGGGACTGTGTAGACCCCTCCTTCCCCTGGGGTCTTGGTTTCCTCATCTATCAAACACAGGGGTCAGCTATCTCTAAGTTTTCTCCCAACATCATGCTACATCTACCATTCTCCCTGTCTGTTCAGATACAGCTAGACCAAAAACACTGCCATCAATCACACTGATTCTAACTCATAGTCACTCCCACCAAGTTTTCAAAGCTGTTAATCTTTATGGCAGTAGATTGCTTCATCTTCCTCTCACGGAGCAGTTGGTAGGTTTGAACCACTGACCTTCTGGCTAGCAGCCAAATGCCTTACCCACTTTGCCACTAGGGCTCCTCAGATACAGCCAGACCCACCTCCTAAATTGCTATGATCAGGATATGTGAAGTGCTAAGTGAGTCTCCTCCCAAAAATCCATTGGAAATCAGGGCTAGGCAGGGATGTCCCCTATACCCAGGCATAAACCAAACCCTACACACCCATCCTGTGGAGTCTTCAGACACTAGTCACCTCAGGGAGCTGAGGTCCAACCCTTTCTTCCACATCGCCAACCACACCCTACAAAGGTGCTAAGGACTTGGGCTACAGCTTATCCTGCTATCTCAGCGAGCTCTTCAAACATTAACTAGGGAAAACTCCAAAATCCCTGAGCCAGAAGGGTGCCTGGGCCTAGCTCACAGTATAGGAACTGAGCCAAAGCACTCCACCCATAGTGCCTTTGACCTATGGCTCAATGTGAGAGCCCAGTTCTGCCCAGAAAACACCCTGACCATAGGTAATCTACTATTTTCCCAAAGGACCATTTTAAGGGTCAAATGTGAACACAGCAGGCACAGCTAGCACTGTGCACAATTTCATCTTACTTCTGCATTGATAGCAGAGGCTAACTGGTTCCAAAACATGTAGACAGCTACCTGGAGGAAGTAAGCCTCTCAGGCTTCTGCCCCAGTGACAGCCACTCTTCCCTTTGGACAGATGATGGTCTGATGCCACTGATATGCAGCAGCATAAACTGCCTTTCAGCAGAGGCCTGGTACCAAGAGCACTGCTAGGCTACCAATATCCTTACCTGGTTCACAGGGAGGCAGGTACATACCCACCAGTGGGTTAAGAGGAAAGAAAAGTGGGTCACTGCCTGTCAAACACTACAGAGCACAGTTTAGTCTATCACCTTCCCACTGAAGCAGAGGGGCTTCCTCTGATCATACTGACTGTGGTAGGCAGAATAATGGCCCCAAAGATATCCATGTTCTAATCCCAGGAACCCGTGTGTGTTACCTTATAGGGCAAAAGGGATTTGCACATGTGATATGATTAAGGTAAAGGCCTCAAGATGGGGAGATTATCCTGGATTAGGGCCTCAATGCAATCAAAAGTGTCCTCATAAGAGGGAGGAAAAGGGAGATTTGACTACAGAAGAAGAGTAAATGTGATGACAAAAGAGGATATAGTGACAAGAGGAAGGGGCCACAAGCCAAGGAAGCCAGGCAACCACTAGAAGCTGAAAAAAGCAAGGGCATGGGTTCTCCCCTCAGGGTCCCTGGAAGGAATCAGTCCTGCAGAAACCTTGACTTTATAGACTTCTGGCCTCCAGAACTGGAAAAGAATAAGTGAGGTTGTATTACATGCTATGCGTATCCTCCCCTCAGAATGAAACCACCTTGAATTTGGCTCCTGACTCACTTGGTAAACAAGTGAGAAGGACTGATTCATCAATGGCACATGCCCATGGGCTGGACTGGCTTCCTGGACAGGTCACTATGAAGTATAATGTGAAGGATACCTTTCCATAAAACACCCCACCCTATCATTTTTTAAATTCCACCACTGGAACCATTCTCTGGGTCAAAGATTTCTTACCATAAAGAACATTCCCATCCTAAGTAAAGATTCTTCTAAAAAGTATTTTGTGAAGGGGAGTAGTAGTGCAGGGAGATAGGAAAGATTAAGATGTGAATGTATAAAAGCAATCAATCCATAAAAGGCCTTCAGTGGACTAGTTCCTCACACTGTTCTCTGACCAACAGCACCGCCATTTCCCAGGAGATTCCACGGCAGAAGATGTGGTGAGACCAGGCAGAACTGAGTGCACTGAAATACAAGGCCTGAGTAGGGACTGAGAGGTGAGGGGGAAGAAAGGGACACTACAGTTGGCTTTGTGCTAACCAACTGTGTGTGTGGCTGCATGCCTGCACACACACGGTATACTGGCACTAACCACCTGGCTTTACTTTTTCAATTCCAAATGTTTTCTGTTGCTAAATCCCATAAAATGATTTTTTCAGTTCTTTTCCTCCTGCTACTCAATTAGTTTCTGAGCCAATTATTCCAAGCTATTCACTTTCCTAATAATGCCCAAAGTCATCTACCTCACTGTGAGAGGGAGATATCAGCCCATTATTACACATACTCATCCTGCACAGCACAGTAGCAGCCACTGCAGAGGGGGCCACCCACACCATGAAGACATCTGACAGGAGTGCAAATCGCAGCCTACCTCCTCAGCTACTTCCCAGGAAACCAGCTCAGGGTAGGGTGCAGAAACCTACAACCAACTAAAGACTGTCGTCCCCACTACTCCATCATCTCCTTCCACCAATAAAAGAGCTGTGCTCTGGGCAAGGGACCTGGCAAATGGAACCCCAAGTGGACAAGCCACCAGCTCTTTTCTAGCATCCTCTGTAATTAATTGTGGGTGTCCAGTGATCTCTTCACTTGATCATTACAGGCATACTGGGAAAGGTAGTGTGGGGAACATGGGTATCTAACTAAGTATCACAGGAACTGAACACAGCCAGGTACCACCATTTTGCTTCTCTCACTCCCCATTTCTCTGAGAAGGAAGTTAAGCTGCACTGAACTATCCCACTTGCTAGGCTACGTAAGTCCACCACACTCTCTCACATTGGCTTTCAAGGGTGACCTACTCAACAATGCTTACAATAGAGGCTTGAAGCACTAGAAAGAGAGTCAAGGAAGACAGCCAACTCATTCATCTAGTAGCTGATACGTACTGACACCAACCAAATGCTAGGGTGGTACTACTCATTCCCTGTGTCCAAAGGTCAACAACAGTTCCAACCTACCAGGAGCTCACTGTCTGGAAGAGCGGGACAGACGTGGGACAAGGGACATGGGAAGGAGGTTATCTATGCAGATCAACTGGGAGTTGTCTCTTGGCTATTGAGAAGGACTAAGGGCTGTCTGCAGAGTCATCCCATCAACCTGGCTGACACCCAGTCCCTTTTGTTTGGCTCTCCTCAACTACTTGGTCCACATGCTCTTATCCAACTCTTACCTTCATCAAGGTTCAAGCCCATTCATGTGAAAGATTCCAAAACTGGAAACACAAAACATCCATATTGCCCTTACACTTGCACACCTTCCTAAGTCCAAATGCTATGCAAGACATTCAGCCCCTCCCCCCTTCAAGTCAGGGACCTGGACACCTGGCTGGCTGCCTCCCTCTATGAGCTGAGTACCTGCAGCAAGTCTCAGCCACCTCCATGGATGGATCTCCTCCTCCACAGACTAGAAGAGCAGGATCCAGCTGCCTCCAGAAAGCCTTCTAATTTTAAGATGCAGGGATGTGTTTATCTCCCTGGGCCCCATTCTTCCTCATGCAGCTCTAAGATGAAACATGGGCAGCCTCCATCCTCTGGCTGTTCCATACATGGAAAAGGCCACAGGCATACAGGGTTCAGATGATGAGAAAAGGCTATCACAGAGGCACAGCCATGCCCTTTCCAAAGAGGTCTTAAGTGCAAACGTTTTTATAAGTCCATGTCCCTAGGTCCTCCCCACACAAGTCACTGACTCTCTTCCCCCACCCCCATCGCAGTATACACTGAAAGGAGGGGAGGAGAGGGGCTTAAAGTTCAGCCCCAGTGTCCAGAGAACAACACCTATACTTAAGATCCCATATTAATAATGTTCTTACATCCACATGTTTTCATCTAATGGAGGAATCGAAAGTTGCAAGCACATAATAAATTAAAACTGAAAAAAGCCACATGGTACTTGTTAGCTAATGGCTCCCAACTTTGCCAGTGACCCAGTCCTGGGACCACAGGCCTCAGCAGTAAGTCACAACAAGTTTCTAATCCTACTTGGGTTCATTTGGACCCATACTTGCTAATTAACATTTAGTAATAATTTAAATTTCGTCCAAGGTGCTCTGAGGCAAAGTAGCCTGCAGAAAGCATGCAGAGACTGCTTAGGCCTGGGGCCCGCCTCCAAGCCCAACCTTAGCTCCCAAATGCCAAAAGCCACATGGCAACAACTACCAACACTGCACTTATACCTCACCTTCCTCCAAGAATTTCAAAACTCTCTCCCACAAAAAATGCATATTTACAGGTTATATTTTATTCTCAAAATACTTGAGTATTTAAGGAATTAATTGTTAAAACACTCCTCCCAAAGAAAGTGAAAACTATTCTTGGCTATCATGATGAAGTTAAAGGGACTCATCTGGGGTAAGTCAATGTCCAGAAGCACCCTTGGCTCGCACATCATTTCTGGACCCTCTGAGGCTTTACAAACCTAACAGCCTCCCCTTCAAGGAAGAAGCCTGTAAACAACTGGGGCACCTAAGATGGTCAGGCCACCACTGGAGCTGTCTGGGGGAGCCGGCAGGGGTAGGGCTGGGAACGTTCCATGACTTCAACAAATTATATCAGTCTTAGCTATCACATTAAGGTTACCCACAAAATTTCACTTAAAGAAAGAGATATCCCCTTCACATATCTAGAAAGACAAGAACAGGCTAACTTACAGAGATCACAGTTTATTACTGGTTACTAAGGAAAGTTGGGCAATCTACTTCTGTAGAGATACCATCTCAGAAACTCAAGGAGGGGTCACTAAGAGTAGGGACCAACTCAACAGCAGTGAGTTTGGTTTGAGGGGCAAAAGGGAAGGGAAAAGGAGGAGTCTCAACTAACGAAATATTCAGTTTCTGTTTATGGAAAAACTGCATTGATTAAGGGTAGTTCCACAGCCAAATAATGTAACTGTTGTACCCCTATAAAAATGTAAACTAGCAAATATACTGTGATATATATTTTTACCAAAAAAAAAAAGCATAAGAGAGACAATAGCTGCACAAGCATTTATGTACAACCAAACATCTCATGGGATTTAGTTTCTTGATTTAGAGGTTTAGGGTCACGATTTCATGGGACACCCCAGTTAACTGGCTTCATAGCATATTTAGTGCATCTGTTCTACCTCCTGGTTCACTGCATAGTACCTAGGGTCTTGTACAACAATTGGTCTTTATCACCTGGAGAAGCAGAGGAAGACAGAGTGTCAGGAACAGGAGGAGGAAATGGAAATGGAAAACATGCCTAATTGCTTCCATGAACAAATGCCTCTTCTTCCATGATATCAAAAGAAATGGACAGTACCTGGCTATCTATCATTACTGAACATTTTGATCAAAGATTCTATAGAACAATCCTGATCAAAGGTGGGAGGGAAGAATGCTGAACAGGATCCTAAAGTCTCATGGAATCTAGACTTTATGGAACCACTGATGCAGGATAAATTCCCATAACACTAGCCATGGGATGATCTTTAAACCTTAAACCAAAAATTCCCCCAGAAGTCTTCTTTAAAACAAACAGTAAGTTAGCTTATTTAGTAAGGAATATTTGCCTTGAACATCATGTTCTTTTACGAACTATGTATATGGGATCAAATTGATAACAGCAACTCAAACGGTCATGTAGGAAGCTTAGGGGGCAGTAAGTTCATGTTAATGGGGAAGAACACTTGGAAGCAGAAAGTAAGTATGGTTGCACAATTTGAAGAATGTAATCTTTATCGCTGAATTGTACATGGAGAAACTGTTGGTGTATGTTTTGCTGTGTACATTTTCAACAAGGAAAAAAAAAGATCTAACTGAAGTATGGGAACACCTAGAGGGCAAGTGAAATACAGTGAGACATACAACCTCAGGGCAGTCAACTTTTCTCTTTACCAGCCCCTCATCTTGCTCGCCTAGGAGCTCTGATAGCGTAGTGCCTAAGGCATCTGACAGCCAACAAGAAGGCTGGCAGTTCAAACCCACCAGCCACTCCTTCGAAGGAAGATTGAGCAATCTACTTTCATAGCGATACCACCTTGGAAACCCAAGGAGGGGTCGCTATAAGTCAAATTGACTCAATGGCAGTGAGTTTGGTTTTTTTGGTTTGGTATCTTGCTCACTGGGCTAGTGCAAGGACTAAACCACTTTGAAGTTGTTTTTCTAAATATTATTACATTACCAAGCAGAGGACTGGAAAAGAGCAGAAAAGGAAGGCAGGAATCCAAAGCTTACTGAGGCCTAACAACTCTGTAAGGTTTCTACAGATGGGAAAAAATAGGTGGAGAAGACAAGTAACTGGATGAAAATTGCACAGCTCCCTGACACAGCCAGCCCTGCCTTAACCCTACTACTTAGCTGCGTGAAAGCTTGAAGGCCAAACCGGCCCCTCAGTTGTAAGGCAAACACACAACAGACTTAAAAATATATCTCATGAACTCCAGACTTTCTGGAGCCATAAGGCTGGATGAAGCCTTGAAACTATTCCTTTAGATAATCTTTAAATTTAAACCAAAAATATCCCTTGAAGTCTTCTTAAAACCAAACAATAGCTTAGCTTAACTAGTTAAAAAAAAAAAGAGTCTGCCTTGAGCATTATGCTCTTATCAATTTGGGAACAAATTGACCACAGCAACTGGAAAGATTAGATAGGAACCTCAAGTTCTGGAGACAGTTAGCTTATAATAATGAGGGAGGAACAACTCAGAAAAGAATGACGAAAATGGTTGTACAACTCAAAGACTGTAATCAAGTCACTGAGTTGCATCCTGCCATCTCAAACAAGATCAAGAAAGCACAAGTCCTTTTCATCTATTTAGAAAATACTAAACTGGATTTATTACAAATATTAAGTGGATTATTGCCTTTGCAGTGCCAGTCTATTCTGTTTCTTTTTCCTCCTCCCTCATTTCATCTAAATTTCTATTCCAACTTGCAAAAAATCCATCAACTCACCAAATTAATGCTGAGTTCAAGAGAATCCTGTTCTATACACATAGCCAGCAGTCAGGATAGTACATTGACTTTGGAATATGGCTGGCTTTGGAATACAGCCAGACAAAAATCCCAGTTCTCACCTGTTAGTTACATGACTACAACATTTCTGAGCTTTGGTTTCTTTGTCTGTGAAGTGGAAATGATAACACTTGTCTTAGTTACCTAGTGCAGCTATAGCAAATACCACAAGTGGATGGCTTTCACAAACAGAAATTTATTTCCTCACAGTTTGTTGTTACATGCCATCAAGTTAGTTCTGATTCACAGCAATCCCACATCCAACAGAATGAAAAAGTGCTCAATCCTGTTCCATCCTCACAATCATTGCTTTATTTGAGACCACTGTTGTAGGCCCTGTGTCAATCCATCTCACTGACATCTTTCTACAGGGATCGGACCCTCCTGATAACACATCCAAAGTATGTGAGACAAAGTCTAACCATTCTTGTTTCAAAGGAGCATTCTGGCTGTACTTCTTCCAAAACAGGTATGATTTTTTTTCTTTCTTCTGGCAGTCCATGGTATATTCAGTATTCTTCACTAACTTTATAATTCATAAAGCATCGATTCTTCTTTGGTCTTCCTTATTCACTGACCAGCTTTCACATGCATAGGAGGCAACTAAAAACACCACTGTCAAGGTCAGGCACACCTTAGTCCTTCAAATGGCATCACTGTTTTTTTTTTAACACTTTAAAAAGGTCTTTTGCAGAAGATTTGCTCAGTGTGATATGTTATTTGGTTTGACTGCTGTTTCCATGCTTCCTTGATTATGGACCCAAGGAAAATGAAGTCCTTGACAACTTCAACTTTTTCTCCATTTATTATGATGTTACTTAATGGTCCAATTCTGAGGATCTTTGTTTTCTTTATGTTGAGGTATAATCCATATTGAAGACTGCAGTCTTTGATATTCATCAGCAAGTGCTTCAAATCCTCTTCACCTTCAGCAAGCAAGGTTGAGTCATCTGCATATCATAGGCTATTAGTGTTTCTCCAATCCTGATATTACATTCTTCATATAGTCCAGCTTTTCAGATAATTTGCTCAACATAAAGACTGAGTTAAGTTTCGTGAAAGGATATAACCCTGACACACACCTTCCTGATTTTAAACCATGCAGTATCCCCTTGTTCTGCTCGAATAACTGCTTCTTGGTCTATGTACAGATTCCACAAGAGCATAATTATGTCTTCTGGAATTGTCATTCTTTGCAGTTTTATCTATAATTTGTTATGACCTACACAGTTGAATATCTCTGCATAGTCAGCAAAACACAGATGAACATCTTTCTGGTATTCTTTGCTTTCAGCCAAGATCCATGTAACATCAGCAATGATACCCCTGATTCCACATCCTCTTCTGAATCAAGTTCAAATTTCTGGCACATCCCTGTCCATATACTACTGCAATCATTTTTGAATTGTGTTTAGCAAAATCTTACTTGCATATAATATTAATGATACTATTTGATAATTTCCACATTCTGTTGGATTACCTTTCTTTGGAATGGAAATAAATACGGATCTCTTCCAGTCAGTTGGTCAGGTAGCTGTCTTCCAAATTTCTTGGAATAGACAAGTGAGCACATGCAGCGCTGCATCCATTTGTTAAAACATTTCAAGCGATATTCCATGAATTCCTGGAGCCTTGTTTTTCAGCCTTGCACTTCTTCCTTCAATACCATCAATTCTTGATCATATACTACTACCTTCTGAAATGGCTGAATGCTAACCAATTCTTTCTGGTACAGTGACTGGGTATTCCTTCCATCTTTTTTGATGCTTCTTGCATCATTCAACATTATGCCCAATACTGCAACTGATGCCCTTCAATACTGCAACTGAATTTTTTCTTCAGTTTTTTTAGCTTTAGAAATGCCAAGCATGCTCTTCCCTTCTGGTTTTCTAAGTCCAAGTCTTTGCACATTTCATTATAACTTTACATTGTCTGCTCAAGCTGCCCTTTGAAATCTTCTGTTCATCTCCTTTACTTTATCATTTCCTCCTTTCACTTTAGCTACTCTATATTCAACAGCAAGTTTCAGAGTCTCATCTGATATTCATTTTAGTCTCTCCTTTCTTTCCTGTCTTTTTAATGACCTTTGGCTTTCTTCATGTATGCTGTCCTTGATAACATCCTACAACTCATCTGGTCTTCAGTCATTAGTGTTTAATGTGTCAAATCTATTCTTGAGCTGGTTTCTAAATTCAGGTGTGATATCTGAAGATTATATTTTGGCTCTTGTGGACTTGTTTTAGTTTTCTTCAGCTTCAACCTGCAGTAGCACATGAGCAACTGATGGACTGTTCCACAGTCAGCCCCTGGCCTTGTTCTGATTGGTAATAGTGAGTGTCTTCATTGTCTCTTTCCACAGACACAGTTAATTTGATTCCTGTGTATTCCCTCCAGCTAGGTCCATTTGTATAGCCACCAATTAAGCCACTGAAGAAAGGCATCTGTAATTAATAAATTTCACAGTTTAGGAGGCAAGAAGTCCAAATTCAGAGCACCAGCTCTAGGGGAAGGCTTTCTCTGTCAGCTTACACTTTAGGAGGAAGGTTCTTGTCTCCTTTCAGTATCTGTGGGTCCAGCATTCCTTGGAGTTCTCCAAGTGTCTTGATTTTCCCCTGGGTCTAAGAGATTCTCAGTGCAGGGAGCCTGGGTCCAAAGGACATGCTACATTCTTGGCTCTTCTTTCTTGGTGGTACTCTTTTCTGCTTGCTTCTCTCTCCTTTTTTCCCTTGAAGATAAAAGTGAGGCAGGTCACATACCCAGGGAAACTCCTCTTACACAGGATTAGGTCTGTGGCCTAAGGGTGCCTCCTAGCCTAATTTTTTACAACTGATTGGCTGATCATATCACATCATGAAGAAGGATTACATCATTGCTTAACTGCTGATGAGTACCATGGCCCAGCCAAGTTGACACATATATTTGGGGACACAATGCAATCCATGACAACATCCATCTTGCTGTATTGTTGTGAGGGCAATGTGAAATAATGTACCCTAAGAGCTAATACAGTAACTGGTAGAGCACTGCTCTTCCAGCATCTCCATGACAAGCAAGAAGGGGTTAAGTGCCTCCTCTCTCCTCCAAGAAATCATCTCTGACTCCCCCACACTACCACCTTTAATGTCGCACATGTTGTTTTGCTATGGTATTTAATTTCCAAATATTTATGGGATTCCCAACACATTGTGAGCTTAGCTACAAAAGGGACCTTCTTACCACTTCGTGTCCTTCTCCCATAGTTCTTTGTTAAGAACCCAATGCCCTACGGTTGCCAATAACTTAAACAGTATAGAAGTGCCTCAAAAAGAGAAGGAAGACATTACTCAACCACAGAGAGAAATAAAGTCCTAACACATGCTACCACATGGATGAACCTCAAAAACATTATTGAGTAAAATAAGTCAGATACAGAAAGACAAATAATGCATAATCCTACTTACATGAAATACCTAGAATAGGCAAATGCATAGAAATAAGAGTTTATTAGAAGTTACAAGCGGCTAGGGTAAGGGAAAAATGGGGAATGACTACTTCATTTCCCTTTGGGGTGATGAAAAATTTTTGCAAATGGACAATGGTGACACTTGTACAACATGGTGGATGTAACTAATGTCACTGAATTGTAAACTTAAAAATGGTTAAAATGCACTGTCAACCACTCAGTGGGGGATCTATATAGGAGATTCTGGATAGAGAGGGAGAACAATGTGGAACAGAACTCAAAATCATCTGGGGAAAAAAAAAGGGACCAGGTTTGCTGGTCTGATAGAGCCTGATGGAACCACTGAGACTCTGGCCCCTAGCTGCCCTTCAGGTCTGGTACTGAACCCAAACCTGTGGCTTCCAACCAAACAAAAGACAAGCATATGAGGTGAACATTTACCCGAGGTAGATACACTCCTTGGAGAGAACAATCATGGGAGAAAGAAGGGGTGTTTATGCACAGGGAGACAGTTCAGGGGGCAGGAGTCCATGGAGGGATGGAAACAGGGAAGAGGTAACTCTTCGGAGGTAACTCTTGGGAGGAAGTGGGAGGGGAGCTGTTGCATTATGGTAAATTATAGTCAATGTCTTAAGACAACATGTATGTGAGCTGCTGTATGGAAAGTGAATTTGCTCTGCAAACTTTCACCCAAATCACAATTAAAAAAAAAAAAAAAAGGCATATGACCTGAACATTTCAATCATGGGAGAATACAAGGGCTGTGAATGCACAGGGAGATAGCTCATGGGGCAGGAGTGCATGGGAGGAAAGGACACAGGGAAGAGGTAACTATGGGGAGAAGTGGGAGGGGAGCTGTTGCACTGTGGTAAATTGTAGTCAATGTCATGAGACAAAGTGTATGTGATCTGCTGTATGGAAAGTGAATTTGCTCTGTAACCTTTCTCCCAAATCACAATAAAAAAATTTTTTTAAATGGCTAAAATGGCAAATTTTTTGTTACATATACTTTACCAGAATACAATTAAACAAGAACAAACAAACAGAAAACACAGAGAAGAATAATCCATTTCCCTCATTTGCTCAGCCAGCCTACTTAAAGAGAGCTCCAAACTAGGGGAAACAAAACAGACAGGTGAAAGCAGATCTTGTAAAGCTCACTGGGAGTGAGTGGTTAGTTATGTGTAGAGTCCTGGCTCAGCTCTGCAGAGATGCAGATGTAGTAGAATGTCTGGGATATGATGGCTTTTTGTTGTTGTTGTTATTTGCCGTCGAGTCGGCCCGACTCATAGCGACCCCTCCTTGGGTTTCCGAGGCAGTATCACTACGGAAGTAGGATTGCCCAACCTTCCTTCCGAGGAGTGGCTGGTGGGTTTGAACCGCCAGCCTTCTGGTTAGCAGTCAAGTGCTTTAGCCACTATGCTACCAGAGGGTGCTGGCTGTAGAGGGGGATAGAAACCTGAAATGACAGTCCTAAAGCTGGTAGAGCAGGGCCAAGGTGCAACATCCTCCTCTTGCCCCTGCCACCTACACTGTGCTTAGGATTTTATACAACACCAGAAGTATGTCAGGAATGAGATGGGCAAAGATCCTGGGAGCAAAACCACCTCTCTCCTAGAAGAAGAAAAACTTTAAGAAGACAGAATCCTTAACTGTTTGCACTCTAAGAGTTCTTTAATGATCATCTAGTTCAAGCCCTTTCCTTTACACATGAATAAACAGTGACCCAAAATCAATTTCCCTGGCAGATCTTCACAACCTGTAGAACTGACAAGCTCAGAGACTGTCCCTGAAAAGGTCCAAGAGCTAAAGGTGTTTTTCTCATGACATCTATGGGTGTGGACTGAGCTGCTGTTGTTGTTGTTATGTGCCGTGGAGTCCTCTCTGATTCATAGTGACCCCTCCTTGGGTTTCCAAGGCAGTATCACTACGGAAGTAGATTGCCCGGTCTTTCTTTCGAGGAGTGGCTGGTGGGTTTGAACCGCCAGCCTTCTAGTTAGCAGTCAGATGCCTTAGGCAGCACGCTACCAGGTCCTTAATACAGACCCCTACAAACCGCTGAGACATCATCTGTCCTGACTGTAACAAGGACTCAGCTAAGGAGGGACTAAAACACCAAACGGTAAAAAACTGGCCCAGAAATTATGGTTACAAATCTCTCCACAATTTCTCCATTGGGGAGTCTCAAGGTCCATATTTCTGAGAGCAGAGATAGCTCAAAAGCATCAGATGATCTTTTCAGTTGCTTCCAGGAGGAAAGAGTAAGAACAAGAAGCCAGGCTGCACGCACACACATGCACTTGCACACGCGCACATACACACACAGAGCTCCACCTGCCCTTACACCTTCCCTGCTCTTCTTCCTTGCTTCTGGGCTCCTTCTTCTCTCTGGGACAGCCTTCTAGCTTGTGTGGGCTCTGATAACAACTGAATCTTACCTCTGTATCAGTCCCTAGACAACTCAAAAGCTCAAGGCACAGCAGCAAAACTGGTGAAGTAGCATGCAGCCTGTTTTATAGGGGGTAGCAAAAACAGGGGTTAGAGGAGACAGCTCAAGTTTCCAGATCCTTCTTTATCCATTCCTGAAAGCCCAGAGGCCCAGCCAAACGCTGCAGGCTCTCACTTGTCTGTGAGACTGCCTTGAGCCCACCTCATCTCTGCATGCATTTGGAAGAGTTTTCCTTTTTTGGGAAATCTGCTTCTCCTCTACACCCACCAGTTACAGGGTATGTGGGTGTATCGAGAGAGCAATTTCCCAAAAAAGGAAAAGAGATTCCCAAAAGTTAGTCCCTTCTCAGAGGTACCAGGACAGAAGGCTAATGGTCAGAGAAGAATTAAGTCCAAAGGCCCCCACCCAGCAGAAACCTCACACTCCAGGCATGGCCAGCCAAGCAACCATGACAATCATCTCCTCCATCAGCTTCCACACCTGACAAGGAACACTCTTGACAGCCCAGTTTCCTATTGTGGCCACCAAGGCAGGGGCCTGCGATAACCTCCCCTTTTATCTTTTTGGAACCCTCTGGAGGGATTTCTCTGTCTGCTAAGTAACCACAAAGAGCCATGACACCCTAATCCCACTCCCAGAACGTCCCAGGTCCTACCTTCTCCCTCTCCCCATCTCACCCTCTGTCTTCCCAAGCTGGGAGTCAAAATTCTGCAGTAACACATTTATAGAGCTGGTCAGCATAACTCAGCTAAATATTTACCAAAGGCTGACTGTGTGTGCTGCCAAGCCCATGCCATATAACCTGAGGAGACACCGGAAACTATCAGGCTAATGATGGAAATGGGAAAAGTCACAATTGAGTTGGCAAGATAACATTTAAACAAATGAAAACAAATAGTAATATTAAATAAAAGTCAAATAATAAACTCCAAGCAGACTATTGAGTGAGATAGCATAGTGACCCCTCCTTGGGTTTCCAAGGCAGTATCACTACGGAAGTAGATTCCCAACCTTCCTTCTGAGGAGTGGCTAGTGGATTTGAACCACTAGCCTTCTGGTTAGCAGTCAAATGCCTCAGGCATTACACTATCACGATCTAGGTGCTACAATTTACTACAGGCAGTAGATTTGTGCTCTGGAAGGACTGGGAAAAGGCCTCAGGCTGAGTGAGAGCTGGAAGAGCAGACAGGAGCTGGTAGGATCAGAGCCTTCAGTGATGAATGTGGTAGGACGTAGGACCTGGGTCCCCTTGGCAGGAGACATAGATAAGCAGTTTTGTTGGGCTTGGATGCTTGATGTGCAGCGTGCCCACAGCCACCCTCCAGACTAGGTGCAAGTATGGTCCCATTCCACACTGGTGCTGACCTCAAAGCCAGCAGGTATAAACTTGCCCTAACACTTTCCTCCCTTGTTATCAGGAGACCTACCAGGTGATTCCTTCCATGCCCTTTACAAACAAAGTTAATCACAATGCATATTCATATTTTAATTTCAAAATAAACATTTAAGTAAACCACAGACCAAATCATTCAGAGTTTCTTCTCCTTAGCACTGGTGACACTGGGGGCCAGTAAGTCTCTTCTGTGGGAGCTGTTCTATAAACTGTAGAACATCTAGCAACACACCTCATGCCCCCTCCTCCCCAACCACTGGTGACAACCAACACTATCTCTAGATGCTGTCACATGGCTCTGGGGGCACAATGGATCAGGTGAGATCTACGGCTCCAGTCTATGTCCTCAGAGAAAGCCTCACCATCACTGAAGTCAGCTCACCTATGGTCTGTGTAAAAATGGTGTGCATCATCAGACCTCTTCCAACTTCATAAGAGGGAAGAAAAAGAATCAAGATCAGATGCCCAAGGCTGATACCAATGAGGCAGAGATCAAACATGCCTCCTCTCTCCAACCTTTTTTTTTGTAGCCAATTCTGACATCAGACATGGCACTCTCTACTTTTCTGCTGAGCTCAGTAATTTGTTGCAATGGCCACACAAAACTCACCAACTCACTCACAGTTAAAGGATTTGTTAGGTAGGTAATGGGTTATAATTCAGGATCAAGAGCATCTCAGGATACAGTTCTTCGATTAAGACAGCTTCTTCTCACAGCCTTGCCCATAGGCACACTTCTCCACTAGCCCCACAGATTGGTCTCTGCCCTGCTTAGTAAGTGTTACAAAGCTCTTTAGCCTACCAGTAAGTGCCCAGAGGCATCCCATCCCACAAGTAAGCCTTCTGCCTGAAGGCACTCAGCTCTCTCTCTTTCTACTCACTGTAGCCACCTCACTCCATGGGCCACAAAGCCCACTGCACACTTCTATAGGTCTCTTAATTCTTCTGCCACTGTTTCTCTGCTACTTTTTCTCACCATCTTGCACCATCTCCGGTGTTACAATTCTCTGTCTCCTGGGTCTAAGAGGTTCTTTGCACAGGGACCCTGTGCTCTTCATCTTGATGATTATGTTCCTGGTTCTTCTTGATGATAGTGAGGTATTCTTTCTCTGCCTCTGTAATTGGCTCCCTTAAAGCCTGGCAGGATGACAAAACTGACCAATCCCCTTGTAGGGTTCCACACACCTTATATGCATAGTCCTGTTCCCCACAAGGGTTCTGTGCATCTTACCTGCATTACTAGCAAGATGTCTAATCATCTTGGTGGGTCACAAGCACCTTATTTGCATAGTCTCACTCAATCATTTTTTAGGAGTCACAGGACCATGGCTGGATAGGCTGTATTAAGTAGTTCAATGCACTGTAGCCTACCTGGAAAGATGTTCTACCGCTCAGGCCCAGGTCTAGGCTCCAACAGTCCAATGGGGCAGGAGCTTGGCTGAGGAGAGGCTGAGCACTATGCTGCAGCTCTGAGACTCTACACTCTTGGCTTGTCCTGAGTTGCCCTGAAGAGCAATCCCTGGCATGAATTACTAGAGAGGTCCCAGCTCTTGCTCATGGCGCCTGCCTGCAGTCCAGTGGTGACACTGCATGGGCTGGCCACAAGAGTGGAAATCTGCTCTGCCCTCAGCCAGACCACTACCCAAGGGTAACCTTGACTGGTTTAAGGAGTAACTTCCACCAGTGGGGTCTTCCTGATACAATAGAAAAAGCCCTTGTTAATCTGCAGTGTGGCTTTGATAGTCTTTCAACCTGATTGCCGTTGCTCTTTTGCACTCACAGAAATGATGCTGTTATTCCCCAAAGTACAACAAATATACACTGCTCACAGTGGGGGTAGAACACTCTACCTTCAGCCTCCAGGTCATTGGCCAGAAAATGGACCATGCCAGACTTGTACCTCTGGGATCCCCTTACCCTGTCTTCAGTCTAAATTTTCCTAGGCTTCTTTATTTCTCTGCATCGCTGGCATATCTCACTTCTCAGTCCAAGCAGCACATGAAATACTGCCCAGCCACCATCCAGGTTGCTGGGAAACAACTGACACTGAGGAATGTCAGTCCTCATGGCTTGGTCTCAATTACTAAAGACCATTCTCTGAGGCAGTGTGTGCTCTATACTGGTGCAAAAACCATGATGTCCCCAGCAGCTACCTTCTTTGTGCTTGTGCAACTAAGCCAAAGGGAATTATGGATTCTGTTGGACCTTCTGAAAGGTTTCCTGACTGAAATAATCAGTCACCAAGAAAGATTCAGGGAGCTCTGTTTTGGCAATGGCTCACGGACCCAGCCCAGCCTGGACATAATCCAGGGACCTCCCCTGAAAGGCTCCTTCTACATTGTTAGTTTGCTGCTGGACTTAAGAAAGGATCAGACAAGCACAGGACAGTAAACCTCAAAAATCTGAGGAGTCTAGCACCCATTCTCGGGCTAAGACTGCTTGACAGGGTCTATCCTCTAGGTTGCTTCCTTTCCCACAAGGGAAACCCAAGGGTCATTTCCCTGCTCCTCTAACAAATCCCACCACGCCATCAGTACATATCTCTAATCTGGTCACTTCCAAACTACTCTGGATCACAGATGTCTCCATGGCAAACATCTTTTGTGGCCCATTCACTCTGTATAAATATGCTCACCATAATAAAATTGAGAAGGGAAAAAAAAACCAAAAAAACTGTTTCTAAGAAGGAACTATGAAATCAGAGTCGTATAAAACTAAGGAACGATAGATATTAATTCATCCCAAAAACAGAAGCAAAGAAATTATCAATTACTCATAGAGATCACAATTTGTTGTGGAAATATGGCCTTACACATATGAGCTGCAATGACGACACTAAAGCCAGGTGTTCAAACAGTCCAGAGCATCCTGGGAAAGTATAGGAACCTCCTGCTCATATCTTCTGAACCCTGCTCTCACCTGTTAAGCAAAAAAATGAACTTGACAGGATGGGTCTATCTATACACAGTGTGACTGGATTTTCCAAGACAGACCCAATTTGAAAATGCTGTGCTGCTATTGCCACAACCAGAGCATTCTCAAAATGTCAGTACTTGTGCATCCAAACAACATGCCCCAAACTGCCTCTTGCACTGGATTCAGCACAAATTCCTCAACAGACCATAGAGTTTTAGCTTCAGAGGAAGAAAAAAATCAATACAAGGTGAGGCACAGAGGGTCAACATGACTGGACTAGACCTAGGCATTACTGCAGTGACATTCACACATGTGCATGCACATACACACACAAACCCAAGCATACAGTCACATGCACACTTGCACATGTACACTCATACAGTCATGTGCACCTGCACACATAATCACATGCACACATGCATGTGCACATCCACACTCACAAGCACACGCATGTATATATGTGTGCATACACTCAAATGAAAGAGGAAAGGGTGGTCAAGTCTTCTACCTTCAACACTTTATAAAGCTTGAAGTCAGGTCATAATTTAAATCAGAGAAAAAGTCATGAGATTCAATGAATAGAAAAAGAAAATCTAAAACATTCCACCCAATTGGTTTTCAGTGTTGCTTCTGGAGCAACAGCAACAAACAGGCAGAAAACCAGGTCAGTGGCAGAGCATGAAGGAGCCCATGACCCATGACCAGAGGAACACTGACCCCATGACCAAAAGGCCTCTGAGCTCAGCTAAAAACTAAGCCAAGATCACACAAGCTAAATAAAACCAATTACACCACTAAGAATTAAGAGGCAACTCTGGGATTATAGCCCACAAATGCCTATAATCTTTCACAAAAACATACACATGCATGCACACGTGCATGTACAAGGTCCAGCCCAAGCACCCATACCCAAGAGTGCCATGGAAGTCCACTAGCCTATCCAAAATGTATAAGCCATAGAAACAAAGGGAGCAAAACACTTCTTCACTGTACATCTAGAGTATTACATTGACTTCTTTCTAACTGGAAATGCTCTGGCTGAGGTCAAACTCTTACCAGACTTGAGCAGAAGAGATTTGCTCTGTCTCTACTTTCGCCATGTGACCCCTGAAGAAGATCCCTCAAACCAAAGGCCTGGGTTGGAAGGGCCATCTCCAAAAGTGACTATGAGTTCTTCAAAATACTTCAAACTCCCAGGCAGAAGGCCAAGCATAAACACACAGCTGCTGTGCTCACCCATGACACCCATGTGACACCAAGAGAAGGAGGACACTTACCATCTCATCCAGGGCATAGCGCAGGAGGCCGTGCTCATAGAGGATGAAGAACCTCCGTTGCCATTTCTGGAATGGAGCATAGAATGCATGGTTAAAAGGGTTGTGGTCCCAGATCTTGGCCTGCTGAATACCCATGTCTAACTAACCCATGTATAAGGGATGCTGGCTGAACAGCTTCTGTTTCTGGGGCAGGTGGCAGGAAAAGAGGGACCCAAGGCATAAGAACTCATTGGCCAAGATTAGTCCCGCAGGAGAAGTCCAGTGTGTTTCTACATGTTACTCACATTTAACAAGCAGTCCCGTCCCTCTTTTCTTTTTTTTTTTAATCTGTAAGTTCCTTAGGAGCAAAAATAGTCAACACCTCAGTAGTCTTTCTGTATTCCTTATGATGGCGTACTGCCTAAGGCATTTAACTGCTAACCAGAAGGCTGGCAGTTTGAACCCACCAGCCACTCCTCAGATGCAAGATGGGGGGATCTACTTCTGTAGTGATACCATCAGATCTGACTCAACGGCAGTGAGTTTGGTTTTGGTTTATGGTACACAGCAAAATTCCTGGATGGTAAAATGGTTAAAATATCATTTCTTTTTGCTTTGGGCCAGAATTATTATCTTTTATAATAATGATTTTCTCCACAGAATTTGAAAATGGCAATTCTGTCAGACATTAACAGAAGATAGGAAAATGTGTTTCTCCCTGGCAGCTGCAGTCTGAGGGTATCACACGGTCATTTTTATTTTTCCCCCATCTAGGTGACACAAGCAAGGACATTCACAGAGCTTGCGAGAAACCTGATGGAGAGTTGCTTCCAAGCTAGTGTCCAGGGAGAGGCTATTTGGATGCCTTCTGAGAAACATTTCCAAGGCTCCTATGTGTGGTGATTGAAGTCAAAACCCATTCCACAAATCCCAAAGAGCAAAGACACAATGCAAGGTCTGTGGGCTAGACTATACAGCACCACCATTCCACCCAGAGATTGTGATGCCAAGGCCAATAGGGGTAGCAGAGGCACTGGAGAGGACAGGGCCCAGGAATAGGACAGAGCTGGGGTTCTTTGTGGGTGGGGGGCCTGCAGACCTCAGGTCAGCCAGTCACTATGCTGGTTCTACAGCACAGACTTGATTGCTCCCAGTGGCCTATTCCTGGCAGGGAACCTGCCCTCCTGCTGCCCCAGAGAAATGGGGCTCCCACTCTCTGCCTCAGAGGCATTCTACTTTAGGGGAAAATGCAAGGTTTAGAGATGGAGACAAAGGACTCCACTTTGTTCAAAAGTGCTGAGCCCTCGCAGGGGAGGAAACAGGAAGCAGAAGCCTAAGTAGCATAATGTAAATGTTTGGCAAATGGCTCTTTTCCATTTTACTATTTCCACAGTCAAGCTGGTCCATAACAGGTGGCACCCATGTAAGGACATCTCATTTAGGAGGACTATGTATAACTACGCTAACCAGAAGGCTGGCGGTTCAAACCCACCAGCCACTCCTCGGAAGGAAGATGGGGCAATCTACTTCCATAGTGATACTACCTCGGAAACCCAAGGAGGGATTGCTATGATATGAGTCAGGTCTGACTCGATGACACATAACAACAACAACAACAACATGTATAACTACATATAACTGAGACTTTTCCTCTCTGACCTGCAAGTCTGCCAAACGGGTGGGGAGCTTCCAATTCTGTCATCTAGGATTCATTTTTCAATCCCTATAGCCCTCTTCTGTTCTGCCAGTTTACTCTTAGATGGGCCCTTTCTCTGGCTACTCCGAACCCCAAATCTTCACACCCTGAGAATTTGCTCTGGTGCTCATACCCGAGACCGATGCACTGGGTTGTCAAAGTCAGTCCCATCAGGAGCCAGGAGCAGCCAGCCACCATAGATGGGTTTTGCCTGGAGGAGAAAAAAAGGAAGGCAGGTTATTAGTAGCCATGTTTAGAGAGAAAGAGAACAGATTCACTGAAAACAGAAATCACTTCTGCTTGGCAAACCCCACACCTCTTATGCCCCACCACAGGCTTAGATCTTTAGGAAGATATCTGAGAATAGGAAGTTCATGGGAGATTCCACAGCATCTGGTGTGTAGCTGCATCTCTTTTAGGTAGAGGGGAATGCACAACCCTGCAGGAGTTTGAAAAACTGTAGACTATAAAAAAAATCACTGCTGTTGAGTTGGATCTGACTATAGCGAACCTTCCTTGGGTTTCCGAGCCAGTATCTCTACGGACTGTCCAGCGTTCCTTCCAAGGAGTGCCTGGTGGGTTTGAACTGCCAGCCTTCTGGTTAGCGGTCAAATGCCTTAAGTACTATGCCACCAGAGCTCCTTGTAGACTATGTTGTTGTTGGTGGTGGTGGTGGTGGGTTTGAATCACCAGCCTTCTGATTAGCAGTCAAGTGCCTTAAGCACTATGCTACCAAAGCTCCTAGAAACCTCTAAGAAACAGGCTGCTTCCCTAGAGGCTATGAGCAGGAGAAAATGGCATTTTACTCAGTAAATACCTGGGCACCAGTGTGTGCTTTCATTGTGATAATTCAAAATAGGATCGAGGAGAAGAGATACTGCTAGCAATTAAAGCTAGCATTTGCCAACGAATCATTAACCAACTGATTCACTGCGTGAACTTACACGAAAAAACTGAGTTTCAATGCTCACATGTGTAAAACAGGGATGATGAACATTATATCTCATGAAGTTTGTGAGGACTTTGAATGAATGTAAAATGGTACAGCCACTCTGAAAACAGTCTAGCAGTGCCGCAAAAGGTTAAACATGGATTTACCATATGGCCCAGCACTTCCCTCCTAAGTAAATATCCAAGAGAATTTAGACCTTATGTCCATACAAAAACTAGAACATGAATGCTCCTAGTGGCTTTATAGTCAAAATGCAGAAATAATCCAAGCACCATTAATAGATGAATGGGTAAACAAAATATGGTATACATATACAATGGAATATTGTTCAATAATTAAAAGGAATGAAGTACTGATACTTGCCAAAACATGAATTATACACAGTGTGACTGGATTTTCCAAGACAGGCCCAATTTGAAAATGCTGTGCTGCTATTGCCACAACCAGAGCCTTCCTAAATTTTCAGTACTTGTGCATCCAAACAATATGCCCCAAACTGTCTGTCTCTTGCACTGGATTTGGCACAAATTCCTCAACAGATCATAGTTTTAGCTTCAGAGGAAGAAACAATACAATACAAGGTGAGGCACAGAGGATCAACATGACTGGACTAGGCCTAGACATTACGGCAGTGACATTCACAAACATGCATGCACACATACAAATCTTGAAACACTGTAAGTAAAATAAGTCAGACACAAAAACCCACCTATTGTATGTCTGAAATGTCCAGAGCAGGCAAAATTTATAATGACAGAAAACAGATTAGTGGTTGCCAGGCGTGGGATGTGTGGTGATGGGTATATAAGGGCATGACAGCTGAAGGATATAGGGATTCTTTTGGAAGTTATAGAAATGTTCTAAAATTGACTGTGGCCATGGATGCACAACTCTGAATATACTAAAAACCACTGAATTGTGCATTTTAAATGGGTGAGCTGTATGGTATGTGAATTATAGCTTGATAAAGCTGTTATAAAAAAAAGAAAGAAAGGAATAAAATACTGATACACACTACAACATTGGATGAACCTCAGAAACATGCTGAATAAAAGACATCAGACACAAAAGGACATATATATTATATGATTCCATTTATATAAAATGTCTAGAACAGGCAAATCCACAGAGACAGAAAGGAGAATAAAAGTTGCCAGGTGTTGGGGAAGTGGGAAATGGGAAGTAAGTGCTAACATGTATCAGGTTCCTTTCGGAAGTGATAAAAAATGTTCTAGAATTAGACAGTAGTAAGGAGCCTGGAAGGCACAAGGAGTTTGGTAACCTAACAGGTTGATTGTTCAAACCCACTCAATGGCTCTGCGGAAGAAAGGCCTGGTGATCTGCTTCTGTTAAGATTACAATCAAGGAAACCCTATGGAGCAGTCCTACTCGTAGCACATAGGGTTGCCAAGCAACAGAGGCCAACTCAAAAGCAGCTAACAAGAGCAATGCCTATACTAGAGTCTGTGGGTGGCACAAACAGTTAAGTGCTCAACTACTAATCAAAAGCTTGGTGGTTTGAATTCATCCAGAGGCATCTTATAAGAAAGCTTTGATGATCTGCTTCTGAAGGGTCACAGCTCTGAAAACCTTATGGAGTAGTTCTCCACATACATGGGTTGCTGTGAGTTGGAATCAACTCGACAGCAACTAATTTGGGTTTTTTTGGTTTAATGGCTACACAACCTTGTGAGTATACTAAAAACCACTGAGTTGTACTTTTTAAAGGGTGAGTTTTATAGTGTGTTCATTATGTCTCAATCAAGAAAAACTGTACAAACCATGGGGTACCATAGGGGCAGCATTCACACAGAGGGAAAGCTAAGCAGACAGGCGTGCATAGTTAAGAAGAGCACAGGAAGGAAGCAGTCACAGGGACGGAAGGGGAGGAGAGTTTGTTATGGTCAGGGACAGTAATCGGGGCATGAAATCAAATGTACATGAACTGTTGAATGTAAAACAAATTTTGCTCTTTAAATTTGCACCCAAAGCACAACAAAATTTAAAAAAAAAAAAAAAAGAAAGAAAAACTGTACGAGGGAAAACTTTTTAAAACATCATTTGCCATGGCTCTTGGTCCAGAAGTGCTGTCAAGCAACAGCGTACAAAAACAGGGCCTATATTCTAAGTCTAGATCCCATACAAAGTTACCAGATGAAAGCCTCCCCTGAGCTATTTCCCTACCAATTAAACTGGACCCCTCACAGATGTACATGGACCAAAGGCCATACCTCTGGTATCCTTAAAGAGGCTGCTTGCTTATGGTTTGAGTATCTTCCTCCCCAACCCTTTGAAACCTGCCACTTGAGATCTATGCTTCCAGGAAGAAGAAGTAGATGTATGTTGCCCTATTCCTCTTGCTAAATACAGCTAAAAACCCTGGACATTATATAAACATAAGTAAACATAAGACTTTGAAAAGTAGAGACAAGGCAGAAATGCTGGGGACCCCAGAACACCAGGAATGTCATGATGGCAAGTTCCCTAGGTTTTCTTTTTGTCTCAAACCTCAACAAACTGAAAGTATTGAAATCATATAGAATTTATTCTATGACCATAATAAAATCAGATATTGATAAGAGAACCAACCCACTGCCACTGAGTCCATTCCAACTCATAGCAACCCTACAGGACAGAGTAGAACTGCCCCATTGTGTTTCCAAGGCTGTAAATCTTTACAGAAGCGGACTGCTACATCTTTCCCCACCAAGCAGCTGGTGGATTTGAACTGCCGACCTTCTGAATAGCAGCTGAATGCTTTGACCAGTACTACTCCACTAGAGCTCCTATCAATAATAAAAAGACAAGAGGAAAATCTCCAAACTGTTACAAACTAAAGAACAGACTTCTAAAAGAGGAAATGTCAAGAGAAAATTTAAAATACATTGAATGGAATGAAAATGAAAATAAAACATAACAAAATTTGTGGAGCACAACTAAAGCAGTGCTAACTGGATAATTTATAACATCAAAATGCTTACTTTAGAAAAGGGGAAAAATATCTCAAATCAATAATCTAAGTTCTTATCTCAAGAACCAAGGAAAAGGGTAAAATAAACCCAAAGCAAACAGAAGGAAGAAAATAATAAAAGATCAAAAATCTATAAAACTGAAAACAAAAATTAAATCAATGAAACAAAAAGCTAGATTTTCTTTTCTTTTTTTTTTTTTTTTTTGCTATCCTCCCAATGAAAGCATCACACAGTCACTAGATTTTGCATCAAAGGACAGGGGGCTTCAGAACCCAAATAGTATCTAAGTTTATTTAATTTGGGATTTCATGCTTATTTGAAGAGCAGATCCTAGGAATAGGAGCCCTGGTGGCACAGTGGTTAAGAGCTCAGCTGCCAACTGAAAGGTTGGTGGTTTGAACCCACTAGCTACTCCATAGAAAGATGTGGTAGTCTGCTTTCATAAAGATTATAGCTTTGCAAACCATACGGGGCAGTTCTACTCTGTCCCATAGGGTCATTATGAGTTGGAATCAACTTGATGGCAATGGTTTAGATCGTAGGAATGTTTACTTTGTTTTTTAAAGTAAAGGTTCTTCTACCTTCACCCTCCATCAGTATATTGAGAATCTAAACTCCCTTGGGTAACAGTACTCTAGAAAAAAGTCTTTGCTTTAAGAGGACTGAGGTGGTGGGACCTACATTAAAGGAAATGCAATTGTTCTCTATGAAATTCAAATAGAAATACTTCAGACCCTTAGTATTCAAATAGGAATACAGCACAAGACCTCTGCAATTCTACACACTTGAAAATCCTTCTGTAGAATATGATTATTGTCGTTAGTTGTTCTCAAGTTGGCTCTGACACGTGGCAACCTTATGTATAATAGAAAGAAAAGTTGCCCATAAAATATGGTACATATAGTATAACTTTAGGAGAGTGACTGCTTAGCATGTATTAAAAATAAAATATCTGGTTGAAAGCTAAAAGCTGGGCAGGCAGCTAGACTCACTCATTAGCTCTGTATGACTCAGACCTGCACATGTATAGTCATTGTAAGTCATCAGCCTTCAGTATTGCTCATGAATCGTTGCAAACCTGAATGTTAAATGCCCAAGTGACAAGGTTCTACAGTACAGACTTTTTTTTTTTTTTGCCTTCCCCTTCACCCAAATTAATAGGTGTCTAGCTCTGGTGGCATAGTGCCTAAGGCATCTGACTGCTAACCAGATGGCTGGCAGTTCAAACACAGCAGCCACTCCTCAGAAGGAAGGCTTGGCAATCTATTTACACAGTGATACCACCTTGGAAACCCAAGGAGGGGTCGCTATGAGTCGGATCCAACTCAATGGCAGTGAGAAAAAAGAAAACGATCGACTAGTTAGTGGCTTACCCTTCCTTCCCCACCCCCAACCCCTGGTACCCATCAAAGAATATCTCTGTGAAACCTTTTGACTTTTTAAAAGAGTGGCCTCATACAATATTTGTCATTTTGTGACTAATTTCACTCAGCTGTAGGGATCCAGATGAGGAGAGGGAATTCAGGCACCCCTAAAGCAACAGGAGGGAGAGATGGAGAACGCGGATAAAAAGCCAGGAACCTGGACAGAGGAGCAGTCAGCGGCAGGGATCCAGGTGAGGAGAGGGAAATCAGGTAAGCCAAAAGCAGCAGGGTGGGAGAGCAGGAGAAAGGGGATTAAAAGGCCTAGAAATCTGGACAGAGGAGGAGTCAGTCACAGGGACCCAGGTAAGGGTGGTAAGAAAGGTTTCCAACAGGGAGACAAACTTGTCTGTTGGTTTGTCCTACGGTGGTGATGTGTTGATGTGAGTTTTGAGACTGAGCCACTAGTGTTTCAGACCCAGTGAGATGCATATGGTGCACAGGTATCAGCCCAGCTTACAGACTGAGACAGACTAGGAAGAAGGAGGAGTCTGTCCACTTCTCAAAGAACTGGCCAGGGAAAACCTTATGAATAGCAAAGAAAAACTGTTTGATGTATTACCACGCAATTGATGAATAGTCCAGTTAGGTTAGAAGGCTCTCAAAATAGGATTGGGAAAGAGCTGCATCATGTGAGTAAACTCAGCCTTACTCTTATGGATAAGGTAAAGCTTTCAAGACCTCCATTTGCTGATGTGGCACCACTCAAATTGAAGAGATACAGCTGTAGACATCCATTAATCATTGGAACATGGAATGTATGAAGTATGAATCTAGGAAAATTGGAAGTTGTCAAAAAGGAAATGGAATGTATAAAGATGGATATCCTCAGCATTAGCGAGCTGAAATGGACTGGTTTTGGCCATTTTGAATCAGACAACCATGTGATCTACTGTGCCGGGAATGACAGTTTGAAGAGGAATGGCGTGGCATTCATCATCACAAAGGATGTTTCAAAATCTGTCCTGAAGTACAATAATGTCAGTGATAGGATAATAGCCATACGCCTACAAGGAAGATCCTTTAATATGACTATTATTCAAATTTATGCACCAACCACCAAAGCCAAAGATGAGGAAATTGAAGATTTTTATCAACTTTTGCAGTCTGAAATTGATCGAACATGCAATCAGGATGTGGTAATTATCACTGCTGACTGGAATGCAAAAGTTGGAAACAAAGAAGAATTACCAGTAGTTGGAAAATTTGGCCTTGGTGACAGAAATAATGCTAGAACTTGCATGGTAGAATTTTGCAAGACCATCGATTTGTTCATTGCAAACACCTTTTTTCAACAACACAAACAGCGGCTCTACACGTGGACTTCACCAGATGGAACACACAAGAATCAGACCGACTACGTCTGTGGCAAGAGGCAATGGAAAAGCTCAGTATCTTCAGCCAAAACCAGGCCAGGAGCTGATTATGGAACAGACCATCAACTGCTCATATGCAAGTTCAACTTGAAGTTGAAGACAATTAAAATAAATCCAAGAGAGC